>NC_045763.1:23535944-23904969 GCF_008692025.1 Phocoena sinus | reverse complement strand
TGAATATAGAGAATGCAGCCCAAACAATTCAGGGGAGAATGAAAGCCGAGAAGGAGTGTCAAGATGCTAAGTAATAAATAGAGTGAGATTTTCCTCAATTCTGTTATGTTTTCTGGTAATTGCTTGTTTTTTGATACCTACAATTTATTATAATTTCTTTGCTCATTCTAAATAACTATTAACTAGTTATTTAGCTAATTTTGATTCCAAATTCTATGTCTTTTTCTTAAAGAGAATTCTCAAAATGGTAAAATTTTCAGACCCATGGCACCTACATCTATTACCTTCAAGGCCTTCCTATTGCACTTGGAATAAAACTTAACCTCCTCTGCTGTATGGTCTGCAAGACCTCCCCTCTCCACCCTGCCCAGTCTGACCCTTGCATCCCTTTCCCCCACACTCACCACCCTACAGACTTGAGAATGGAGCAGACCTGCATTCAAAATCTGCAGCTTTGAACTGCCAAGCAATTTGCAATTGTGTGAGGAATACATGCTTATTATTGTATGTCACTCAGATTTTTGTGGTTGTTTGTTACACAGCAATAACAGACTGATGCAGTGTGATTGAAATGTTTCACATGTACTCTGATCAACCAAGAGGATGTCTTTGTTATTTAGGAAGGCATAACTAGATCACAAACCTAAGAAAGCTGAAATCTAAAACATTTTCAAATTGACCACCGATTCTTAAGGATCTCAAAGGCAAAAGAAGTCCTGACCTTCCAGTGATCTGGATCCAGTGATCCAGTGATCTCAACTCATTTTCAGACCCATCAGTGTCTAAGATTTAGAGTCACAAAAGGTCAGAATCTCTTTGTCTTGAGACATCATCTAGTCTTAGGGACAACAATATGTCAACCTTTATTTTAAGAGTATTTTCTTCCTCATGTAAATATTATACATGTTCATTACAGGTAATGCAGACAGGCAGAAAGAAAAAGAGAAAAACCACCCATAATAACCACCATCAAAAAAAACACTCTGTCAAATATTGGTTATATAAACACATGTGTTTATATATGTTTATATTTTTCTCATAAATAAAGGAGAGAGGGGGAAGCTGGGGCAAAGTGAGAGTAGCATCGACATATATACACTACCAAATGTAAAATAGTTAGCTAGTGGGAGCATAGCACAGGGAGATCAGCTCGGTGCTTTGTGATGACCTAGAGGGGTGGGACAGGGAGGATGGGAGGGATGCTCAAGAGGGAGGGGATATGGGGATATATGTATGCATATGGCTGATTCACTTTGTTGTACAACAGAAACTAACACAGTATTGTGAAGCAATTATATGCCAATAAAGATCTATTTAAAAACTAAAAAAGGAAAGGGCTTCCCTTGTGGTGCAGTGGTTGAGAGTCCGCCTGCCGATGCAGGGGACAGGGGTTCGTGCCCCAGTCCGGGAAGATCTCACATGCCGAGGAGCAGCTGGGCCTGTGAGCCATGGCCGCTGAGCCTGCACGTCCAGAGCCTGTGCTCCGCAATGGGAGAGGTCACAACAGTGAGAGGCCTGCATACCGCAAAAAATAAATAAATAAATAAATAAAAATAAAAAAGGAGAGTATGCTGTGCATTCTGTTCTGTAATCTTCTGTTTATGTTTACTATGTCATAAAAGTCTTCCTATGCCATTTTACGTCTTCTGCACAATTGTTTTGAATTATGGAATTGTTGCTGAGATGACCTGCATGATCGTCTTCCCTCTCCCAGGCTTCCTGTTGTACCTGAACACCCCTAGGAAGGAGGTATCCTTTGAACCAGCATTATCCAGAGTATTGTAGCTTGACTATATCAGATTTTCCCAGCAGAGAAGCAGGACCCAGAGAGTAAAGGGATAAACAAGTATGAGTGCATCAACGATCTCACTCAGATGACTGCATGTGACCAGTCTTCTCACTGCAGACTTATTGACAGATAAGGAAACTGATCTCAAGGGGGCCCTGAGGCCAACTCTGCATCTGGACCAAGTTCACAGCCAAGAACCCTGCAGCTGTGGCTCTCTGCCCCCAACCCATAATTCCTGCAGGCAGCAAAGGCAACATGTTGACCACCTGTAGCCTCCCTTCCCTACTCAGGTGGACCTTGTCTCAGGTCCCCGTGGCCAGTCCTGTGACTCTACCACACTCCATGTGACGTGTAGAGGGAAGAGCCTGGGCTCTAAGGAGGGCTCCACTGTTGACCTGCCGGGTCTCCTGGGTCATGGTTTCACCTTGCCAGGTGTGGTAGAGAATGTTTACCTGTTCCACAAATATGTTTCTTCTTCCTGCGCACATGGCAAGGCTACATCTCCCAGCCTCCTCTACAGGTAAGTGGGACCACGTGACTGCCTTCCAGATGATAGAATATGAGCAGCAGTGACATATGTGACTTCCACTCCAGGCCTTTGAGATCATCCCATGAACTCCCTAGCTTTTTTTGCCAGTCTGATACAGGCAGAGGACCAACTGCCCCCTGTTTCTGCCCATAGGGTTCTCTCCAACACAGCAGCTTGCTTCATCAAAGTGTGCAAACCAAGAAGGCAATAGAGGGCACAGGCTGGCAAGACAGCCTCCACCAAGAAGGTATCCCAGACCCAGTCTCCTGCCATCTTGTTGCACCCACCCTTCAAGGATACTGTTTGGGGTTTACATAAAACTTCTGTTGCATTGGAGCCATTATACATTCTGGGGTTGGTTTCTTAGAGCAACGTGTGTTATTGTGGGTGATACTCAGAATTCACTGAGCATCTATTTTGTGCAGGACCCTGTGTTCCACATGTCACACATCTGCCCTTTCAATAGGACCATGACCTTGGGATTATTATCTCCATTTTTTCCAGAGCAGTGAATAAGCTGGGAATCGAACTCAGCTCTTCTGGACACTCATCTCTCAATGCACAGCTTAAGGGTCCAGAGAACCAAAGACTCCAGGATCCTATGGGTCTCTGAATGCCTCCAGGTGAGCAGAGACGTGAAGAGCGTGCAGGCTGGAATCTGACAGGCCAGGGTCCAGGCCTCCCCAGTGGAGGCGTCAGGTAAGGGCTCGGCTTACCTGCATCTCAGTTTCCTCATTTGTCCAATGGGTCTGCAGGGAGAGGATTCACCACATGGGGTCATTTGGGGGTGAGATGGGATCCTGACTAGGCACTTGGCACTGAGTAGGGCCCTCAGGATGGGGCACAATTGCATCCTTCCCTGAAGCAGCCCCCTCCCTGCGCCTACCCTCTCCTGGTGCCTCCAGCCTCCCTCCACCCCAGCCCTCTTGCCTTTCCTGACTCATCTGTAAGGAAGGGCTTTTCCTCACCTCTGCTGGAGTGCTCAGAAGTTCTGCTTTGCTGAAGGAACTGGAACAGGCGCCTTTACCGCTCAGAATAGTTCTCGGGAAGCCGAGGTACCTCTCAATTATTTATTAGGCAGACTTTCTCCATCAAAGGGCCTGAAATTCTGGGAAACTTTTCCCTCTGTTGCCTGCTGGGCCAGTCACAGGATCTTACCAATTTAGCGAGCCCGGGAGAGAAATGAGAGTCTGCTGCTCCCCAAGGGGAGCCTGACTGGGTTGATCTAAAATAGAAGGGGGAAAAAATAAAATGAAATAGAAGGGGAGGGAGGTTGACCTGGTTCGGGGCCGGTTATTGGGGGCTGGCCTTGCGGGCTGCTCCTGAGGGTGCTGGGTGAGGGGCAGTGGGCGGTCCAGGTGCTGCTGGTGCTTCTGGGCTGTAGAGCTGAGTGGAGAGGCTGTTTGGAGGAGGATGGGAGTCCCTGTCCTCCACTGTGTCCATCTGTGTGAGGCCCCCATGCAAGAGAGCCTTGGTTACTGAGGCTCGGGTCTCCCCCACCAGCCCTGGTCTCTGTGACTTTCCCCCAAAACCCCCCCTCCAGGACCCAGTACTCGGGGGCCCAGTCAGCACACAGCTCTGCATTTGTGCAGAGAATTCAGGGTACGAACACCTCCTGCCTCTGGATGGTTGGGGTGAGGATGGGAAACCCAAACCAAATGCAGCCAAGTGCAGCAAGTCTGAACTTTCATTCAAATACAGCCCAAGCTAGTCTTGTTGCTTGTAGTGGTTTAGAGCTGGAAGAGGCCTTAGAAGTCGCAGGACCTAACACTTTCGAAGACACTGACTTGATTTCTGCTTAAAAAACGGGTTTCCTTGCCTTCAGAGAGAGTCCAATCCTCATAGTTCTGCTCGAGACCGACGCCTCCCAAGGAAACCCTCCACCATTACGCTGGAGGCTGGTTGTTCTAATGTGTGCCTGCCCGGGTCTGGGTCTTTCTGTCTCTGTCTTTCATTTGGAAATCCCTCACTCTCCCCACCTGGTGAAATGCTCAGTATGGACCAGCGAATAGCTTGCTGTCACCTGGCTGAAGTGTCCTCTGGTCCTACCAGGTGGAGCTACCTACTTCGTCACCAGAGCTTCCATAGAGGCTGTCACACCCCAGAGCCTTGGCCCAGGATGCCCCCACCTGGTGGGTCATCTGCTCTGAAATGTGCATCAGAGGCCGTTCCTCTTCATCCCTCAGGTCTCCGCTTAAAGGTCCCCTTCTCAGAGAGGCTTTCCTTGTCCCCACAGTCCAAGGTTGTCACTGTCCATCCCCAGCCCCAGAGCCAGATGCTATAACGTCACCCTGTTTACCTTCTTCCAGCACCTCTTCCCACCTGGGATACTCGTGGATGATGGTCTACCTGTTCCTTCCTGCCTCCCCGCTCCAGACGTCAGATCCTGGGGGCAGGGACCTCGTCTGTTCGCTGCTGCACCCTCACTCCCATCTGGGCTGGCACATAGTAGGACCTCAACAAGCCAGTTGGCATGAGCAGACCTGACGCTGGGCCTTTATCCAACATCCCATGTTGTCTCCTTGAGGACCGACCCGCGTTCTGAAGTGTCCCAGGTCCTGAGCAGTGTGATCCCGTCCCCTCCCCTCCGGTTCTCCTGTGCAGCACGAGGAAGAGGGGCTCAGAGCCCAGGGGGTGACTTCACCAGCCTCGCCCTGTCAAGCTTCATGGCTCCTCTCTGGGCTCCTAATAATGGCCACACTTTGAGGTTGGAGATGGAGCGTTAAGGCCAGTCAAGTGGATAAATCACATCTTTTCAAATGGGGCAAACACGGATTTACACAATAGCCTGTGACAAATGCACTTTCAGGGGACAATCTGGCAGGAAACATTCCTTTTTCCAAAGGGTGCCTCGGCCCTGGGAGAAATAATGAGGGCTTTTTAAGGATTTTAATTGTTCCCGGTGCTGACAGGCTGCAGGGCCAGAGCTGCCGCCACTGCCCAGCACTCACACAGGTACCCAGCGTGTCTATTCCCGGGTCTCCAAGTGAGCGCCCTGCTCCCAGGGGTGCGTGGGGGCCCAGGGCCCGTCCCTGTGGTTTCTGCTCCCTCCTGCTGACAGGCACATGACGTCAGCGGGAAGAGGGCCTCCCTGTGAGCCCAGGACCCGGACACAGCGGGTCCTTACTCAGCGGGCTTCTCTTCTCCTGCCTGCAGCTGTAGGGGCCCAGCAGGGGAGGTTTCAGGGTCTCCTGAATGCCCCCGACAGGCTCCTGAGGCCGGGGGTGCAGCGGTTTAGGGCTCGGGCTGCGAGGCTCTTGCTCGGTAAGGAAATAAAGGGCCCCCTACTGTCCAAGCTGAAAAGGGCTTTGGTGACCATCCACCCAATGCCTTGACTGTCCAGATGGGGGACGAAGGCAGACATGGGGATGTCAAAGGGAGAATGGGGCAGGGGCTGCATTCTAGGAGCATCCTTAGTACTCTACACAGTGGGACGGGGCTCACCCATGTGGAACCCCTGCTGAGGGCCAGGCACATCACCTGGGTTACCTCACTCAGGGCTCACATCAGCCCTGTGATGCTGGTTTTAACCCATTTCCCAGATGAAGAGAGTAAGGTTCACGGAGGTTAAGCAACTTGCCCAGCGCCCCACAGCTGAACCCTCCTAAACGCAAAACTGGCCAATTGGGAAAAGACCCCTGAACTTCCTGGCTTTCACACCAGGATGTGCTTCCCAACTCCACCCACCTCTTGACCCCAGGGCTAGAGGGAGGGACACACACAGGTCATGACCATGGACCTCAGCTGGATCTACTCATGAGGAAGTATGCATCACTGCACTGCCTCAGGACCTTCCCCACACTATTGGGGTGTATGGGTGCCGAAACAATTAGATGAAGAGAAAAGATGAGGATTATGGCTGCTGGTTCAGTGCCTTAATTTGGTGCCTTGTAGAGATGCAGGATAATGAGAATTGCAGGAATTTCTCGGTTTCCTGATATTCCTGCTCAAGGCAGCTCTTGCCCAAGACTCAGAGCAGCTCCTGGCTCCCATTCTTGCCCCCAGCCCACTCTTCCCATTGGAATTCAAGAAAAACCCAAACTCTATTGGTCAGTTTCTCAGCGGGGAACAGACACAAGAGGGGGTAATTGAAATGTTTAATGGAGGGACAAGTATCAAGGTGTGGGTGGGATACAGGAAACCAACAGGGGATGTTGATGCACTTGGGGTGAGCGACAGTGGGGAGCTGTGTCCATCCCAGTCCAGAAGGGACCAAAGGAGGGAGCACTTACCAGACCGCAGAGACAGCTGCAGCCACAGGAGAGGGGCCGTCTGATGGAGCTGGGGTCACAGGAGAGAGATGCAGCCACTGCCAAGCGTGGTCAGAGGGAGTACCTGGGGAACCAACACCTGACCTCTCTCCTCCTGCCCCTGGCCTCCAGGACCCAACAGAAAACGGGTCACCAGGAGGGAGCAGGGCCCTGTCGGTGCTGCCCCTGCAGGTCAGTCTCCCGGGCACAGAGCAGAGGAGGTGGGTGAGGGTGGGTCTAGGGGCACACGGAGGACAGCAGCACATTTAATCCTCCCCTCATCCTGTGGACAGGGACACTTAGCTCCATTTTACAGTTGAGGAGAGTGTGACTCTGGGAAACTAGGGTTCTCTGTGGTGCAGTAGGGCTGAGCCAGCCTGGTCTGCTGCAGAGCCTTTGTGCTTCTTCATTCCACCAAGTCCTTCCAGCAGAACCACTGATGTTTCTGACTACTGGCAATGGTGAGTGGTCCAATAACATCACCGATTAAGACACCATCACGGCCCATAATGGTGTGAACAGCTGCTTCCGTATTTTCAATTGAAAAAGAACTTGCAAGAGCTGGAGGTTCTGAGTGCATGGATGAGCCAGGGCCTGACCTGGAAGCCGAACCTCTTTCTGCTTCCCTGGCGGCTAGATGCAGGGAGCGCACCAGGAGGACAGACCCCAGGTTCCTCAGGTCTGACAGGCAGATGGCGGCCACTACAACTCCCAGGAGAGACAGGGCTTCTGAGAAACGCAGTGGTGGGCCCACCTCGCAGAACCCCATGGTGCTGGATGCTCCACCCCTCATTCCAGGGAGCTGCCCAATGCCCCCCGCCCTTCTTGGAAAGTTTCTTCTGCAGCTTCCCCCGTGCCCCATGGAGACGAAGGGGCCCTGTTTAATGCTAATGTTATTTGAGACAATTGCACACTAGTTATTATCCATGGGTCTCCCTGAGGGTCCCTGGAGGTTCTCTGATGGGGGACGGAGCTGAGGCTGGAGAGCTCTGAGCTGACCAAGGCCTGGACACATGGGTTTCTGTCCATCCCACCGCTGGGTGCACTTGAGGAGCCATTGCTCCTCCCTGATGAGCCCTGAGAAGCCCTCACCAGGTCCCCACTTGGAGCCAGGCCCATGTTAGGCTCACGGGAAGAGAGAGAAGCAAGCAGCATGGTCCCCGCCTGGGGGGACTGAGCAGAGATGTCATGACACTGCTGGGGGTGGGAGTTTAATTTGACTCTAGACTTAGTGACTCCCCCCGCTGCAAAAGCTGCCCTCATAGCCCAGCATCCCTCACACCTCAGCTGCCCTCTGGCCTGAGTGTCTTTATGCCCTGGGATTGGCGTTCACCCTGCCGGTCACCTCAGCAGCCCAGACCTGGGCAAGAGGGGCAGGCAGGCTTCTAGAGATGGGCTCAGGGTCATTTAGACAGAGGATTCTGGGGTCCCAGAGTGAGGTGAAAGGGGCTCACAGTCCCCCTTCCCTGGGCCCTGCAGAGTCCTCACCCTGTGGATGGAGCTTGGTAAAGGAAGGGGGGGATCCTCTAAAGCACAAGGACCTCTCCTGACCTAGTTTAAGGGCAGTCCTGCCTGAAATGTTTGTCACCCACTTTCCCAATCTCTGCCCTAAAGAAGCTCATCCCGGTGGGTGCCCCCTTGCCAGAGCTGCCCAGCCTCCATCCTCAGCACCCACGAGTGTGTCCACCTCCACCGCTTAGCCTGGACCTGCCCGTCCCAACCCAACGCCCACGATGCTCTGCTCAGCCAGAGCACAGCTGATAGAAATCAGTCGAATCCTCTAAAAATGAGTTTTCCCAGTGTATCAGCCCTTCATCTCTCTCTGTGCTACTCCCTGAGCATTTTATAGCAGAGAAAAGAATAATAATAAAAAAAAAAGACAGAAAGAAAAACACTTATGTTTCCTGAGATAAATAGTGAGTGTCTGAGAGGCTGATGTGTTAAAAGCACTTCTTTGTCTGCTATCTACAGCACGAAGCTGCCTGATGGGTCAGGCTTCCCTCATCTTCTGTGAAGTGCAGAGAGGGGGCTCCATTCCCCACCTGCTCTCCCTCCTGGTATACAGGCTGCAGGATAAGGCCAATCTTTCTACCCCCAGGATGCAAGGACTCCACCCAGATCAATCATGTAACACCTTCTAGGTTCTCCTTCATCCAGCGTTGACTAATTTTGCAAAGCTGTTCTTTCTGGTTGTGGAAAGGGTGGGGAGGGCAGCTGAAACAACAGTAAATAAGGGACAATCTCACCAGGCCAGAAGCACCCTGAGGCAGCCCCTTGGCCACCACCTGGCCAGGCTTCTTGGAGACACATCTTCCTCGCCTTGAGCATCTTTCTAACATCACAGGGCATGGTCAGCCGGCTCATTCCAGCTCACCAGGCAAAGGGCCTCTGTGAGCCCAGGGGGCCCAAGGTGGTGGGAGGTCCTGGGATCTGGGGTGCTTGACCTAACCCTGATTCCCCACTGCATGATCTGGGTGGCCTGCCTCCTGCCCTGAAATACACAGGAGTAGAGCTTGGGTCCATCCTGCGGGTCCTCATGGAAGAGATGTGACAGGGGTGCTTAAGGGACAGGCTCTTTGTTCAAGTTCTGGCTCAACCACGTCCTGGGCAAGGCACTTCCCACCCCTGGGCCTCAGTTTCCTTGTCACAGACAAAGATAACAATGTGAAGATGAGATGAGGCAGTGCCTAGAAAATGTATAACATGGTCCCTGAGGTGTAACAGGCACTTGACATGGGTCAGCCCCCATCTATTAGGATTTGTAAGAGTATCGATCCAGCTGGGAGACACAAAGGGCTCTCCAGGTCTTGATTATGAGATTCCATGGAGCGTGGATCACCCACCCCTAACTCCATGCTCTACAACTCATCGTCAGGACAGCCACAGTGGCAGGCTCAGGGCCGGGCACCTCGCTAGGCAGCTCTTGCGGGCAGAGGAAGTGTGCAGGATGAATGCAGGTGAGCCGGGGCCCAGCTCACAGGAGGCCATGCTGACTGGGTGCATTTCAGTGACAGCCTGTGCAATTGTTTCTGCAGAGTCAGCACGAGCTAAGCAGGGTGTGAGGTGGGGACATGTCTCCTGCCAGGGCGGCCTGGGGTGATTTCTGATGGTCTCTCATTCTCCATGGTGCTTAGAGGGAGAGATGGGAATGGGATGGAACTGGGTGTCTGTTCTTACTGGCTTGGATTCCATGAGTGACAAATCCTCAAAGCTTACCCTGCAATTTGCAGGTGGGGACATTGGGGGTCAGAGGAGTCAGGGTGGCTCCCGGATCAGAGCGAGCCAGCCACAGTACTGTGGGTCCCAACTCCCAGGCCAAGCCTCCTGCATTACCCTCCCTCTTCAGGGAGTGACCCAAAGCTGCCTTCCCTCCAGGGCCCACCCGGGAAAGGGATCTCCCAGGGGACCCTTGTGACTGCACCCTTGAAGCTTCGTTGTTTTCCTGGCCTTCCAGCCCCTTCTACCAAATACCTCCCCTTCAACCCACCCCAGGGCCTACCTGTGCAAAGTCCTTCTTTGGAGATAGCTTTGTAGGCATTCTGATGTCTCTTTCACTTTAAACATGGGAGTGGAGAAAGGAAAAACCTACCAGCATCTGCTTCCTAGGCTACTCCCACCTGACATAGTCACAGTATATTTAACTGCACTTACCGGAGACAACCCGCATGTAAATGACAGGACTGTCACTGTCAGAGGTGATTTGCTTTTAGATTATCTGCATGTCTCCTCCCCATTGTGAGCCGGTGGAACTTAGAGTGAATTGTAGGCAATGGAGAGAAAGGTCTGATTTATATTTGAGTAAATCTTTCAAGTTTTAGATTTTCCTGTTCCTTGTGGGTTTTTAGATGAAGTTTATGTCTTAGCTAGATCCTCTGCTTCAGCAGCTCACCCAAGGTTGCAATCAAATTTTAGGCTGAGGCTGAGATGTTATCTGAAGGCTCAAGTGGGGAAGGAGCTTCTCCCAAGCTCATGTGTCTGTTGGCAGGACTGTTCACTGAAAGCTGATGGACTGAGGGCCTCAGGTCCAGGCTGCTGGTGGCTGTTGGCTGGAGGCTACTGTCAGTTCCTTGCCATGAGGGTATCTCCCATACCAGCTTGCTTCACCAAAGCACGCAAGCCAAGAAGGCAACAGAAAAAGTTGACTAGCAAGAAGGAAGCCACAGTCTTCTGTAGTTAGGTCACAGAAGTAACATCCCATCACCTTGGCTGTATTCAGTTGTTAGAAATGACTCATGGGTCCTGCCCACCCTGTCATCCCAGGAAGCAGGGATCATAAGGCCATCCTAGAAGTGTCCCCACTGCAGGGTAATTCATTAAAGCTCTTTTTTCATTTTATAGGTTTAATTAATTAATTACTTTATTTATTTTTTTTGGCTGCGTTGGGTCTCCTGTTGCTGTGCACGGGCTTTCTTTAGTTGCCACAAACAGGGGCTACTCTTCATTGTGGTGTGAGGGTTTCTCACTGCAGTGACTTCTCTTGTTGTGGAGCACAGGGTCTAGGCACACGGGCTTCAGTAGTTGTGGCTCATGAGCTCTAGAGTGCAGGCTCAGTAGTTGTGGCACACGGGCTTAGTTGCTCTGCAGAATATGGGATCTTCCCAGACCAGGACTCAAAACCCGTGTCCCCTGCACTGGCAGGCAGATTCTTAACCACTGTGCCACCAGGGAAGCCCCTCATTAAAGCTCGTAACACAGCAGTCACTTGGCTTCCTATTGCATCCCATTCAACCTCTCCCCATCCATACCCTTCATCACTGTACATTCATTTACTCAATCATTCATTCAGCAGGTGTTCGCTGCTAGGCTCTGGGCTGGGCATTGGGAATGGGATGACTTAGCCCCAAGGAGCTCCCAGTCTGGTGGAGGGAGGTAGGAATTCATAGGAACACCATCCCCCAGGCCACTCGGCCCTCTCTGCCCACCATGCGCTCCACACAACATCCTCAGCAGGATAAGGAGGTACATGACATCCTCGTCCCTTCAATGTCCCTCATCCCTTGGCTGGGCAGCACCTCCTCTTCAGAGACAAGACATTCAGAGGCCTCCCTCCTTTCTCTCTCTCTCCCCACCCCCTGCCAAAACTTTCTTTAGGAACTCCAGAAGAAAACTTGTTTATCCCAGGGCTTTGGTGCTGGAATCACAGGCAGATGGCACCGGAATTAGCAGCTCAGCAGACACAGATCGTTCCAAACACAATCAACTCAAAACAGCCAGAACTTCTCCCCATGCAACCAAGTGTGGGGAGCAGTGCTGTGAACCCTTTCCTGGGTGGTTGCCCCTTCTTCTGTGCCCTCCTGACCCAGGCATCAAATCAGCCAGAGGTCTAGAAAGAGGACATGGAGCCCAGGGGTCTCAGAAAGAAGACAAAAGTGACAAGAGTCATCAATTGCCACCACAGAGGGGCAGAGATGGCCGTTGAACACTACCTCCTTCCACAGTGCAGGGCTGGTCCTGGGAGTGGCTTCCCAGCCTGAGACGACATTTCCCAGCCCCCATGCATCCAAGTGGGGCAGGATGCACATTCAAGCTAGCCAATGATATGTGGGTGGAAATGATGTGAACCCCTCTGTGCTGAGCTGGTTAATTACCTGGTGAACTTCGTCTCACTCACTCCCCTTCCCTGGTGATCCCAGAGGCCATGTGTAGAGATGACATCATCACAGATGGAAGGAGCCTTGATCTCTGCATCACTGCTCAGAGGAGGTGCCTCCCTGGAGGAGATCCTCATACCAGCAACATTCATGTGGGAGAGAAATCAGTTCTTCCTGGGTGAAGCCACTGGGATCTGAGGGCTATTTGTTACAGCACCTCACCTGTACTGACTGATACAACCCAGTCCTACACCTCATCCAACCCTTCATCCAGCAGATACTTATGAGCCTCCTCTGGGTACCAGGCTCTGTGCTGAGCACCAGACACAGCCATGAACAAGACCCACAGGCCCCTTCCCTCAGGGAACTCAAATGTAGTTTGGGAAATAGCCAAACAAAAAGAGTAAATGATAACAACAACAACAACAGATTGGGTGATAAGACATCAAATAACAGATTTGGGGAGGTGGTGGGTATGGGGTGACCTTAACAGGGTTGTTGGATAGTACCTGAGGGAGAACAGAGAGGCTGGGTTGGAAGAGCTTCTTGCAGAGAGAACAGGTTGCTGGCCACGTGACACCAGCTTTATGCAAATTACTTCACTCCATCCTCGCAACAACTTCAGGGGGCTGGGGATTTCTATTTGCCCATTGTACAGGGGAGAGACTATGGCCCCAGAGGTGGATTGAAGGAGCTAAGTCACATAGCCAGGACACATGTCTTTTTTGATTTTTGTTCTTCCTTACGAGGAGATGTGTCTGTGAGAGTCATAGGCACCTGGGGAAAGGCAGACCTCCTGCCGGGCTCTGACACCTGTCTCTCCCCCTACACAGGGCCAGATCATCTCACATCTACATGTGCCCACACACCACCTTGGGCGCTTGTTCAAGTGCAGAGCCAGGCTCATTACAGGTCTGGGATGGGGCCCAAAGTTTCACCAACCCCCACTGATGCCACCACTGTTGGTGAACACTGTGAACAGTAAGAATCTAGAACAGGGAGCAGCCTGGATTTGGACCCCGCTGGTCTGACCCACAGCTGGCAATCAACTCCCAGGCCAAGCACTTGAGCTACTCAGGTCTAGAGAGGACTTCCTGGAAGAGGTGGGGTCTGATCTCAGAGCTGAGGCCAAGGTCAGGGAGGGTGTTGGAGAAGCAGCAAAAATGGGAGGGTGAGACTCTGGTCGTCCATGCCCTTTCAGGGTGGCAGGCTGAAGTTTGGAGTGACCTGTCTGAGGTCACACAGCTGGGTAGACCAGATACCCAAACCAGCCTTGGGTCAGGTCCTCTGCTCTCTTCCAAGAGGCCAAGGGGATGAGATTCTCTCTGACCCATGGAATCTGGGTATATGTGGCTCAGCATGAAACAAGTCTCTGGAGTAAGGTTTTACTCCAGAAAGCTCTTCTGAGGGCAAAGTCTGAAGAGCTCTCAGATCTACCAGGTGCAGAGTAATTTGTTCCTGATTAAGTGAAATGTCATAGGTCAGAGAGGGACCATTTTTAACGTTCGAGACTCTCTGCCTCCCTGCCCTCTCACAGCCTATGAGTTTCCAAGTTTCTCCTCTGCCTCCTGTCCTCACCTGTACCTTTGCACTTCTCTCCCTTCCTCTCGCCCTTCTTTACTTTTCTTCTCCTCCTTCCCTTCTTTCTTCCACACAGTCATTCTGACCATGCTCTGTGCCCCGCAGCGTTCTAAGTTCCAAGGAAACAAAAGGAGGTGAGAGGGACACAACCCTGCCTCACCTTGGAGCCTCCAGCAGGTCAGAGGAGACAACAGAGGAAATCATTAAGGGGGTCCCTGTCTACCCTCTGGAAACTTGCCCATTCACAGGACCCTGGGGCTGGAGACTGGCACATATGTCAGAAATGGCAATCGGGAGACACTCCCAGGGTGCAGCAGAAGCACAAAGTGGGAGGGGCTGACTAACCCTGGGTATCAGGGAGGGCTTCCTGGAGGAGGAGACACTTGAGCTCCTAACACTTGAGTGTTAGGATAAATGCGTGTGACTAAGAGAAGGCAGTGCCAAGGCAGAGCATGGCATGAGGACCTTTTTCCAAGGTTGTGGTTATTAATGAATGAATGAATGAATGTGATCAAGACCCTCCGTCTGGCAGTAGAGTTGGGTGCAGTATCTACAGGCCCTGTCAGAGCTGGGTGAGCTCTGACAGCTGCACAGGAAGGAGAGGGACATGGGCTTGGTGACTGTCAGTCCTGTAAAGGCCTGGCTCCACCCTCTGTCCTTTCACCAAACCCCTTTAATTGACTTGGAGTGATTGTGTTTCTCTTGTTTTTATCCAAATGGCCCTGGCAGGTCTTTTCTTTCTCCTCTGATAAGAGATTCAGTGGATTTTCACAACGTCCCATGCATTTCTGACAGAAGCTGGCTTTCTCTGAAATCTTAGAGACACATCTGTCTCTTCCTGGTAAGATGCTTGAGGACAGTGACTTAGTTGTTCTTATTCTTCCTGGTACCCCTCTCCAACCTCAGGACCAGGCATGTAGTAGGTGCTCAATAAATGTGTGTCAAATGACTGAGGGAACATCCTGCAGATGTGGCTGCTAGTGTTTCCCATCTCCTCCTCCTCTGGAGGCTATCCTCCTCCCTGCCAGCTAGGTGAGTACTCCACCTTCAAGTCATACTGTCCTGATGCCTCCCTCCCTCCTCACCCACCTTCTTGTGGCCTGAGGACTAATTTGGAAACAGATCTAATCACATCAAGCCTGCTTCCTGCCCTTTGCCCTATACTTACAACCCTCCACTGGTCCCCTGCTGGTGGGATGAAGACCCAAATCCTGAGAGTGGTGTTTGAGGCCCTCCACAATCTTGCTCCTGTCCCCTCTCCAGGATCCCACCCACTTCCTGCCCTCCAATCACACAGGTCTTGGAGTTCTTCCTGGTTACCAAGAGCCCTCCAGCTACTGGGCCTTTGCACATGCTGTTGCCTGGTCTGAACACTCTTTCTCAGCCCCAAGCTCACCTGATAATTGGTTTATTCTTCAGATCACAGATGGAAGCTCATCTACTCTGCGAAAATCTTGAACTTCTCTATTCATAGCACTGTGAGCCTCTCCTTTAGAGCACCTGTAATTTTACACTTTTTTTGTGCAATTCTAGATTAGTCTTTGTCTCCCTTTCTAGATTCTGAGCTCTGAGGGACAGGGTCCCTGATGCTTTTGCTTAGCTTTGATTCTCCTAACACAGTGGCTGTCACACAGTAGGTACTCAACAAGTGTGTTAAATAAATAAATGAATATTGTCACTGCAGGTCTCAGAGACCTCCATGGGTGGGGAATATGTCTCAATCACTGGGCTGGTACAAGGGTCAGGCAGGAGAGGTGTCTAGGGTATATATATATATATATATATATTTAATAAGAGGAGCTTTTAAATATATATATAAATTTATTTATTTATTTACTTATTTAGTTTTGGCTGCCTGGGGTCTTCGTTGCTGCACATGGGCTTTCTCTAGTTGCGGCGAGCGGGGGCTACTCTTCGTTGTGGTATGCAGGCTTCTCATTGCGATGGCTTCTCTTGTTGTGGAGCATGGGCTCTAGGCGTGTGGGCTTCAGTAGTTGTGGCTCGCAGGCTCTAGAGCACAGGCTCAGTAGTTGTGGTGCATGGGTTTAGTTGCTCTGCGGCACGTGGGATCTTCCCGGACCAGGGCTCAAATCCATGTCCCCTACATTGGCAGGCAGACTCTTAACCACTGCACCACCAAGGAAGTCCCTCAGTTATTTATATATTTAAGGAGGTGTTCTGTTATCCTCAAATGCCTCATGCCAACCAGAGAGTGTAGACAAGAGGAAAAAATGGATTTGAGATTTAAAAGAATCATTGACTCAGCTCCCGGGCCTATGTCTGGAAAGTTCACCTGTGCAGAGAATAGATGAATCTCCCACCAACACAGGCATCTGGCTCCCAAAATAGTCCCAAGAATACCCTGTGGCAGCTGAACTGTTGTATGTTTTTATGCCTGTGTAATGTTGTTTTACTTCTGCAGGCTCATTATAGGGAAATGGGCTTCAGAGGCAGAACAGGGAGGGGAATGGGCTAATTTTCCCAATTGTGGACAAAATGGGAGGGATTCTTACCTTTGCAGGATGTGCTCAATGAGGAATTTGCAAGGGAAATCATAAAGCCTGCAGGCAGTGCAGCTCTTGGACTGATGAGACATTTTTGCAGGGATTGTGTCTGGTGGAGCTGCTTGGCTGATGGCATATAACGTCATCAGAGTGCTTGTGAGGCCATTGTCCTCTCAGAGTAGACAGGCAAGGACACTGCCATCCTCGCTCCCATTCAGGAGAACCTGGGACAGAAACCGAGTGAACACAGTGTTCCCGGGAGCTCCTACTCTGCCCTGCCCACAACTCCCTACCTGGGGGCCACCTCCCAGAAGTTGCCTGGGATGCAGCTCCACCTGCTCTGGGGAGAGGTTTTCAGGTACCTTCTCAGGGAAGACCTTGAACCTTCTCATGGAGAATTTCAGACCCAGAGGCCTAGAGATCTAGAAGCAGCAAACTGCGGGATGCTCTTCCCTCCCTGAATGTTTTCCAGTTTATCCTTCAGGGCCCAGCTAGGGATACCCCTCCTCCAGGAAGCCCTCCTGGATACCTCTAGCCTATGCTGGCCTCTTCCTTTCTTAACCCTTCTCCCATGCTCTTCAGGGCAGGGTGGGGTGGAGGAAGGACATGCATGGGCCTCAGTGGCAGAAGGCTGGGGTTTGGACATGCTCTGCCATTCAAGCTCTGTGACCTTGGACAAATTACTTGACTTCTCTGGGACTCCATCTCCTTTATGTGAAATGATGTATTTTTCATTCATTCATTCATGTGTCCGGCACACATGCATTCTATGGTGATGGAAATTAAGGTATAGTTTCTATTAAAGCTCAGCGTCTAGTGGGAATGTGAGGGCTGACATTCTGGCACTCAGCTCCCTTCCCTGACCTGCCCTTGGTGTTCTCTGCAGGGTGCCAAGCTTCTGGGCATCCTGGGGTGACACATGGTTAGGCAGCCATGAAGGAACGAAGGGTCCCTATGTCCCTGCTCCTCTGGGAGATGCCAGATAGTACCTTGTCGCCCTCCTCCTGAGACCCCAGGATGCAGTGTCTGGAGAACTAGCCTGGGAGGCAGAAAGCCCTGGCTCCAGACCTCACTCTTCCTAACTTTCTGTGACTCCCTGGGCAGGTCACATTACCTCACATCACCTCCGTAAGGGCCCAATGCGCAGACACTGCTGCAGTGTGGAAAGCAGCTGACTGTTCATCAAAACTCCTTTTCAGTCCTTGGAGGGATGGTCCCAGTTAGGCAATCTACAGCTGGGGGTGGGGAGAGCGGGGTGAGGCTGAGGGAAGCAGAGAAGGAGAGATGGCCAGGTTTATTCATTTTTTCTTTCATTTACAAATATTTACTTAGCATCTATTATGCACCAGGCACTGTGTTTCCTAGTGGTGACTACAGAAGAGGATTAAGTCTCATTGGGTTGTGGGTGATAAAAATATATCACAAACTGGTTGAGACAGAAAAAGAAATGCATTGACTCCTGAAGCTAGAACATCTGGGGGGCTGCTGGCTTCAGATTTGCCTTGATCCTGGGGCTCCAGCTGTCACACCCAGTCTGTGCAGGCAGTGTTCTGGCACTGGGTGTACAGCGGGGAGACAAACAGGGGGGCTCATGTTCTCTCTGCCTTGACCATCCCTCTTTCACTCCATCTTTCAGAGATTTGTTCAACTGTGTTCATTTTTGTTCATTTGTTCATTTTTAGACAGGCTTCTCTTATGACAGCCAACAGCAACTTTGGCCCTACATCTGATAAGCTCAGAAAACTTAAAGGAAAGGAAAGCCTTATTTATGCTAGTTTCAGTCAAAGTCCAAGGGCAAACTCTGATTGGATTAACCTGGGTCATGTGCCCATCTCTGAGCCAATCACTAAGTCCAGGGGAATCGAAGGCACAGATTGGCCAGTGTTGAGTCACGCATTCACCCTTAGAGCCATGGTGGGCTCGGTGCTGGCCAAAGCACCTAGACCGTGTGGATGGTGGGTGAGGAGCATAATTTCCAAAGGAAAATGAGAAGAACATTGGTGGGGGGTTAGGGGGAGTGGGAGGTGGGTTCTCAGCAGGTGCAAACAATCTCAACTTACAGGATGAAACTAAATCCTGCATCTTGCTTGGCTGCTGGGCTAGGAAGGCAAACTCACCTGGGCTAATGTGGGTCACCTTGGCAACCTCCACAATCAGGAGACAGTGCACCTGCAATCTAGCACCCCTCCAGATCCTGACCCTCTGGGTCAGGTGACCTCACCTGCCTTTGCTCCACCCCAGCAGACCTGGCCTTCTTCTGAGAGGGCATTGGGTGAGCAGAGCTGCAGTGATGCTGGCTCTCCACAGAGCTCACACTGACTCAAACTGCCTCCCTGGCTGTGTGACTGAGTAAGTTCCTCAACCTCTCTGAGCCTGTGTCCTCATCTCTAAAAAGGGAATGATTAACCAAACTTGTAGCAGGGGAGGGTTTTTGTGAGGGTTGGCGACAATACCTATGAATCACCTGGTCTCCAGCACATACTAGGCATTAACGTGAAGAAGTGGAGACAGGAGGTGCTCGTGGAATCACAGCCATTGCTATGCCCTCTAGTCTGGCACTTCGTAGGCAGGACGGTGTGTATTGCTGGCGGTCAGCCTCTCCCATCTGACCATGACCTCCTCAAGCACAGAACATGACCAAGCTTTCTCTCTCTGCCCAGAGCCCTGCACATGGCCCGGTGCTCTGTGGTGACATCTGCTGAGTCATTGGAAACTGATGTCTCAAAGGATGGAGGGAAGGGTAGGGCATTTCGTGCTCGTTGTCCAAAAGCCGCCGGGCCTTGAACGTCTCTAAAATGTCTGTTTCCAGCCACACACGTCTCTGCAGGACATAAATTTCTTAGTAGCAGAGGGGTATTTAAAGTCTCCATTAAAACAGCTGGAGCTTGATGGAAACAGAGCTGTTATCACTGTTGGGGCCTGAGAAGTGCCTGAGAACGGCAGGGAGGCACAGGCAGGATTAATTCTAGACCTTTCAGAGACTCCTGCCTTATAGCTGGGTTCAGGGCATAAAGATGCCAACTGGCCCCAGTGGCCTGAAGGGAGAGCCTTGCGCTCACAGCAGTGGGGGCCTTGCTGAATGATACTTCTGTCTTGGGGAATGTGGGCACCCTGTCCACTTTTTCTTTTAATCTCATCTTAGAAGTTTGCCAAGAGCTGGGCTGTGAACTGCAGAAGTGTGAGGAGATGCTGTTTCAGCAAGAGCAAAAATAGACATCACTGGCAATCATGGATTAATCTACCCAGCCTCATGGAGGCCCACTGTGTGCTGGGCCCTGGGCTTGCTGCTTAAAGAGCACTGAGAAGCAGGCGGGCACATAGTAGGCTCACGATAATTCTTAGCTGTTATTCTGATGATGATTATGATGATGGTGGTGGTGGTGGTGGTGGTGACAGTCCCCCTTCCCTGCTCCCTATTCCCACGTCCTCTCTCCAGTCATTAGGGGTCAGCCCCCTCCTGGCTGGCCCATCTCCCCCAAGGCTCTGTCATGCAGGAGGGGCTTCTCTCCTTCTCGCTGGCTTAGTTAATCCTAAAACCCGCATCTCCAAGGAGGGCACCTGTGTTTGGCTCCAGGCTTCATCCTGCTCTGCTCACACTGGGAACCAGTGCCCCCCGCAGCCAGGCCAGCACTGACCAGTACGAGGCTGTGTGTTTCTCATTCTGATCCTGGTGTTCACAGTTCATAATCAGGCCAATGTCTCTTCTCCTTTCTCACCTCCTGCAGAGAGACTGCCTTGCCAGAACGTGTGCCATTTTCCCACGAAGATCTGAGCAAGGTCTCCCTGCACAGAGTCATCGATTGCTGGGCCAGCAAAGTAGGGAGGAGCTAGGAAATGATTCAGCCCAACCCTTCCAGGTACAGTTGGGGAAACTGAGGCTGAGTGGTGATGTGACCTGCCCAGGGTCACTGATAGAACAGGGACAAGGACCCGCCCTCCTGACCCGTGGTTGATGCTCTTTCAGCTCTGCCTTTGCCACATGGATCCTAGGTCTGGGGCTGGAAGGGCCAGAATCCCAAGCCCGGCACAGATGAGGGAGGGGCAGGTCTGGGCAGGACCTGTGTGGAGGGGGTGATATTAAGCCCATGGAGTAAAAGCCTCATGCTGGCCACTTGGGTTCTGGAGGGAACAGTGGCTGACGGTCCCTGCAGTCCTGACTGAGCCAGTGCACAGACCTGAACCTGATGGCAGGGCAGCCTGGGATGAAATTGTCACAGGCTCTCAGAGAAATGAGAAAAATCAGGTCAAGGTAGTCTGTCAGTATAAGGTTGTTGCCATTTATTCTTTTTGGAAAGGTCTGTTTTTTATGATGAAATACTGCCATTCTTTCGGTTGAACTTTTCTTTCTTTTATGAAAGGACTGTGAGAGTAGATCTTAGCTGCTGCTTTGAAACTTTCTTTGCAACTGTGGGATTTTACATCACTGTAGGACTCTCCTAGCATTTTGTGCACTAATGTGTTTTGTGTATAACATTCCTCAGACTAATGATAAGTCTTCATTCTTGAAATCAGTTACTACCACCCAGAACTTGCGTTCCCCTGAACCCAATTTGGGAAAGCTGGCATTTCAAAATCAGCGTGAATTGTCAATGAACTCTCCCAGAACTGGCTGGGCTTTTCTGGAAGTCTGTGCTCAGTGTTGAGAGATGTGAACAGGTGTCTGCTCTATCCTGCTACCCTGTGGGGTCATAAATCATCCAGTGAGAGGCACAGAGAGATGGAGCCCCACCCCCCTGATCCAGCTATGACATTGAAATCTCAGAGGGATATTCCAACACCAGCAGGGAAAATAATGTCCTGAGAAAGCCTTGGGCTTGTGACTTTGCCCTTTATAATTTAGACGTTATCAATCTCTTAAGAATGTTTCTTGTGTATTACTACATGGCAGGTCACAGGAACAGGATCTAGTTGCTGGGATTTTTGAAAAATGTGACTCTCATTGGTGTGTCTGGAGTCCCCGTCTGCGTGGAGACAGTGAGGGGCCTCTGAGGTCTGGGTTTTGTGGCAGGTTTACTGATTATATCATTGCCAGAGATGTTGGGCCTGACTGGGCAGTGGCCTGTGTGGCAGTGGCCCTGTGTGGCAGTGGCCTGTGTGGCAGTGGCCTGTGTGGCAGTGGCCCTGTGTGGCAGTGGCCCCTTTTTGACTACATCCTGGGCCTCATCCCTCTTGGTCACCACCCTCCAGCCACCCAGCTCTCCACACAGTTCCTCATACGGGCCAGGCCCCATCTCCTCTCCAGGCCTCTGCACATACAGGTTCTTCTGCCTCATCTTTTTTTCTCTCTCTCTCTTCACAATTTATCCAGCTAACTCTTATCTTTGTATTTCCACTGAGAAGCCTCTTCTGCCTTTGTCTCCTGCCCCCATATGGGACATGAGCCCTTCCATTAAATAATCAAATCTGTACTTGTTTGATGTCTGTCTTCTTAGATCCTAGACTATAAGTTTCCTGAAGACAGAAATTGTTTCTGGCTTGTTCAACAATGTATCCCCTGTGTGAACCCAGATCCTGGCACATGTAGAGATGTTCAATGAAATATATGTTGAAAAAACAAAGAACAGAACAGGTGAGTGTATGAGTTACCTTTATCCACTCTGTGATTAATTTCCAGAAGTGTACACTCTTGCATAGATTCAACCTCCAAAGGATGTGTCCCCAGCCATGGGACCCTCTGCCTGCCTTCCTGTGTCCCCTCTGCCCCTCATGCCTCTATGGACAACATTTCAGCCCAACCTGGCCTTGCCTCAGCAATCACAGCCTCAGAAGGTGCTTTACAAGTTCCCTTGTGCGTGCAGAAGCACAGCTCCCTCCTCCCTGCACTTCTGAGGCTTCCTTGGCTGGGGCACAGACGTTCATCTTTTGCTTCTCTCCCCCCTCCCAGGGCCCATCGACAGAGAAAGGGGTCCATCCCTGGATGCACTTAGAGCAGGTCATTTGTGGGGACAGGTAGGAGGTAGCATGTGTGAGGTAGCTCACATTAATTGAGCATTTAGTGTGTGTCAGGCACTATTCTAAACCCATTAAAGGTTTTAAATCACTTAATCCTCTCAAAAACTCTATGGCCTATAGACTACGATTTCCCCCCTTTATAAGTGGGAAAACTGAGGCACAGCTGGTTAAGGAGCTTGTCCAAGGCCCCCAGGTATTAGTTGGTTCAGTCGGGATTTGGAACTGGACTTCAGGGCTTCTTTACGCTGCTTGGAATGGAGTCTCCAGTGTCTGGGGCCGATGATTCTTCTCTTGGGGAAAAGAAAGCTACTTCTGGGCCTTTAGGAATGTGCAGAGGCAGGACTCGGTACCCAGAACTTAACACAGTTCTTAGCAACACCGTGAAATTGGCGTGAGACCCTAACAGCCTGAGAGGGAAGGGTCTGGAGAATATGGCATTTGGGGTGTAGAGAGGGATCCTAAAGAGTTCGGGGCTTAGCACCAGAGCAACAGGCTGGGGGCCAAAGAAGGGAGCAGCCGGCCAGGGAGATTTCCAGAACCTGGGGGCAGGGGCGTTTGTCTCCTTCCCGTGCTGTGATTCCCTGCACTGCGTCCTAACCTTCTGCAGTGTCTGCACGGGTAAGAGCCTCCTTTTAGTGGTCCTGTGGGGAATGGAGGAGGCCGGAAGATTTCCCAGGCTTGGATGACGTGTGGCAGAGAAAAGGTGGTGGCTGCAGGAGACCAGGGAGGCAGAAGAGGGTGTGGAGGGCCAAGGACTAGATCTGGACCTCAGAACAAGGGGTGCCAAGGGGCCACTTTCCAACACCAGGAATCCCTGTGGCCCTGAGGACAGGGCTGGACATCCCGCACTCAGGAGTTCTGTCTGGGGGTGAGTTATTAGCATATTCAAGGAAAGGGTGCCCTCAGGAAATGCAGGCCCAGGATGGGACATGGGTCATGGGAGTTATGCCCTGTGTGTGCACAGCCTTTTCCTTCGTCCCTACCCTCACCCCATCATCCCTCCCTCAGCAGCCTCATCTGGAGGAGAAGAAATTGATTCTCCTCAGTCGCGGCTCTCTTTCCACCCACCTCCACTGAGATATTTGCCCAGTGAATGAAAACACTTGTTTTCATCAGAAACTTGGGAGCTGAAGGTGATGCTTCCATTTATCTCTCTTCTAGTGCCTCCTAGAGCTCCAAGGGGGCTGAACTTAGCAGCGGGGTGAGCCTGGCCCATTAGGGGGCGATCTTGGATCAGGAAAATGATGCTGGGCAAAGGATCTAATCTCTCTCACACCTGCCACACCTGCCTCCAGTTGTGACCATGATTTGTAGGATGACATTCCCAGAGTCAGGGTAACCTGGGGCAGGAAGATGGATTTGATGAGGCTTTCCATGTTAATTTTTGGCAATCACTTTATTTTTATGAAGGGGATGAATCAGATGCTGATATGTTCTATCAGCACTGGTTTCCTTGGTCAAGCTCTTAGTCATGATTGTTGGGGCAAAAGGGGATCAGTGTGTTTAAGAGTGTCACCCATGAGGGGGACCTTGAAGATGGCGGAAGAGTAAGACGCGGAGATCGCCTTCCTCCCCACGGATACACCAGAAATACATCCACACGTGGAACAACTCCTACAGAACTCCTACTGAAGGCTGGCAGAAGACCTCAGACCTCCCAAAAGGCAAGAAACTCCCCACGTAACTGGGTAGGGCAAAAGAAAAAACAGAGACAAAAGAATAAGGACGGCACCTGCACCAGTGGGAGGGAGCTGTGAAGGAGGAAAAGTTTCCACACACTAGGAAGCCCCTCCGCGGGCGGAGACTGCGGGAGGCAGAGGGGGGAGTTTCGGGACCGCGGAGTAGTGCACAGCGACGGGTGCAGAGGGCAAAGCGGGGAGATTCCTGCACAGACGATCGGTGCTGACCGGCACTCACCAGCCCGAGTGGCTTGTCTGCTCACCCGCCGGGGCGGGCGGGGCTGCGAGCTGAGGCTCGGGTTTTGGTTTTGGACGGAGCTCAGGGAGAGGACTGGGGTTGGCGGCTTGAACATAGCCTGAAGGGGTTAGTGCACCACGACTAGCCGGGAGGGAGTTCGGGGAAAAGCCTGCACCGGCCGAAGAGGCAAGAGACTTTTTCTTCCCTCTTTGTTTCCTGGTGCGCGAGGAGAGGGGTTTAAGAGCGCTGCTTAAAGGAACTCCAGAGACGGGCGCGAGCCGCGGCTAAAAGCGCGAACCCCAGAGACGGGCGCGAGCCGCGGCTGAGGGCGCGAGCCCCCGAGACGGGCGCGAGCCGCGGCTGAAAGCGCAAACCCCAGAGACGGGCGCGAGCCGCGGCTAAAACCGCGGACCCCAGAGACGGGCGGGAGACGCTAAGGCTGCTGCTGCCGCCACCAAGGGGCCTGTGTGCGAGCACAGGTCACTCTCCACACCCCTCTTCCGCGGAGCCTGTGCAGCCCGCCACTGCCAGGTTCCCGGGATCCAGGGACAACTTCCCCGGGAGTACGCACGGCGGGTCTCAGGCTGGTGCAACATCACGCCGGCCTCTGCCGCAACGTCACGCTGCCTCTGCAGCCGCAGGCCCGCCCCGCACGTAGTGCCCCTCCTACCCCCATCCCCCAACCCCCGGCCTGAGTGAGCCGGAGGCCCCGAATCAGCGGCTCCTTTAACCCCGTCCTGTCTGAGCGAAAAAACAGACGCCCTCCAGCGACCTACACGCAGAGGCAGGGCCAAATCCAAAGCTGAGCTCCTGTGAGCCGTGAGAACAAAGAAGAGAAAGGGAAATCTCTCCCAGCAGCCACAGAAGCAGCGGATTAAAGCTCCACAATCAACTTGATATACCCTGCATCTGTGGAATACCTGAATAGACAAGGAATGATCCCAAATTGAAGAGGTGGAATTTAGGAGCGAGATCTATGATTTTTTTCCCTTTTCCTCTTTTTGTGAATGTGTACGTGTATGCTTCTGTGTGAGATCCTGTCTGTATACTCTTGCTTCCACCATTTGTCCTAGGGCTCTATCCGTCCATGACTTTTTTTTAAAAATTCTTTTTCTTAATAATTAAGTTTAATTGTAATAACTTTATTATACTTTACCTTCGTTCTTTCTTTCTTTCCTTCCTTCCTTCCCTCCTTTAGACAACGAATCACCCCAAATTGAGGAGGTGGTCTCAGGGAGCAGGATTTATGATTTTTCCCCCTTTACCTCTTTTTGTGAAGGTGTATGTGTATGCTTCTGTGTAAGACTTTCTCTGTATAGCTTTGCTTCCAACATTTGTCCTAAGGTTCTATCCGTCCCTTTTTTTTTTTTTTTCTAAATATTTTTTAATTCAATAACTATATTATACTTTATTTTATTTTTACTGTATCATCTTTCTTTCTGTCTTTTTTCCTTCTTTCCCTCCTTCCTTCCTTCCTCCCTCCCTCCCTCCCTCCCTCCTTTCTTTCCTTCTTTGCTTCTTTCTTCCTTCCTTCCTTTCCTCCTTTCCTTCTTTCTTTACTCATACTTCTACTAATTCTCCCTACTTTTCCTCCCTTTTATTCTGAGCTGTGTGGATGAAAGGCTCTTGGTGCTCCAGCCAGGAGTCAGGGCTCTGCCTCTGAGGTAGGAGAGCCAACTTCAGGACACTGGTCAACAAGAGACCTCCCAGCTCCACATAATATTAAACGGTGGAAATCTCCCAGAGACCTCCATCTTAACACCAGCACCCAGCTTCACTCAACGACCAGCAAGCCACAGTGCTGGACAACCTATGCCAAACAACTAGCAAAACAGGAACACAACCCCACCCATTAGCAGAGAGGCTGCCTAAAATCATAATAAGGCCACAGACACCCCAAAACACACCACCAGACGTGAACCTGCCCACTAGAGAGACAAGATCCAGCCTCATCCAGCACAACACAGGCACTAGTCCCCTCCACCAGGAAGCCTACACAACCCACTGAAACAACCTTAGCCACTGGAGACAGACATCAAAAACAACGGGAACTACGAACGTGCAGCCTGCAAAAAGGAGACCCCAAACACAGTAAGATAAGCAAAATGAGAAGACAGAAAAACACACAGCAGATGAAGGAGCAAGATAAAAACCCACCAGACCTAACAAATGAAGAGGAAATAGGCAATCTACCTGAAAAAGAATTCAGAATAATGATAGTAAGGATGATCCGAAATCTTGGAAGTAGAATGGACAAAATGCAAGAAACAGTTAACAAGGACCTACAAGAACTAAAGATGAAACAAGCAACGATGAACAATGCAATAAATGAAATTAAAATCACTCTAGATAGGATCAATAGCAGAATAACTGAGGCAGAAGAACGGATAAGTGACCTGGAAGATAAAGTAGTGGAAATAACTACTGCAGAGAAGAATAAAGAAAAAAGAATGAAAAGAACTGAGGACAGTCTCAGAGACCTCTGGGACAACATGAAACGCACCAACATTCGAATTATAGGGGTTCCAGAAGAAGAAGAAAGAAAGAAAGGGACTGAGAAAATATTTGAAGAGATTATAGTTGAAAACTTCCCTAATATGGGAAAGGAAATAGTTAATCAAGTCCAGGAAGCACAGAGGGTCCCATACAGGATAAATACAAGGAGAAACATGCCAAGACACATATTAATCAAACTGTCAAAAATTAAATACAAAGAAAGCATATTAAAAGCAGCAAGGGAAAAACAACAAATAACACACAAGGGAATCCCCATAAGGTTAACAGCTGATCTCTCAGCAGAAACCCTACAAGCCAGAAGGGAGTGGCAGGACATACTGAAAGTGATGAAGGAGAATAGCCTGCAACCAAGACTACTCTACCCAGCAAGGATCTCATTCACATTTGATGGAGAAATTAAAACCTTTACAGACAAGCAAAAGCTGAGAGAGTTCAGCACCACCAAACCAGCTTTACAACAAATGCTAAAGGAACTTCTCTAGACACGAAACACAAGAGAAGGAAATGACCTATAGTAGCGAACCCAAAACAATATGTAAAATGGAAATAGGAACATACATATCGATAATTACCTTAAATGTAAATGGACTAAATGCTCCCACCAAAAGACACAGATTGGCTGAATGGATACAAAAACAAGACCCTTATATATGCTGTCTACAAGAGACCCACTTCAGAACTAGAGACACATACAGACTGAAAGTAAGGGGATGGAAAAAGATATTCCATGCAAATGGAAACCAAAAGAAAGCTGGAGTAGCAATTCTCATATCAGACAAAATAGACTTTAAAATAAGGACTATTAAAAGGGACAAAGAAGGACACTACATAATGATCAAGGGATCGATCCAAGAAGAAGATATAACAATTGTAAATATTTATGCACCCAACATAGGAGCACCTCAATACATAAGGCAAATACTAACAACCATAAAAGGGGAGATCAACAGTAACACATTCATAGTAGGGGACTTTAACACCCCACTTTCACCCATGGACAGATCATCCAAAATGAAAATAAATAAGGAAACACAAGCTTTAAATGATACATTAAACAAGATGGACTTAATTGATATTTATAGGACACTCCATCCAAAAACAACAGAATACACATTTTTCTCAAGTGCTCATGGAACATTCTCCAGGATAGATCATATCTTGGGTCACAAATCAAGCCTTGGTAAATTTAAGAAAACTGAAATTGTATCAAGTATCTTTTCCGACCACAACGCCATGAGACTAGATATCAATTACAGGAAAAGATCTTTAAAAAATACAAACACATGGAGGCTAAACAATACACTACTTAATAATGAAGTGATCACTGAAGAAATCAAAGAGGAAATCAAAAAATACCTAGAAACAAATGACAATGGAGACACAACGACCCAAAACCTATGGGATGCAGCAAAAGCAGTTCTAAGGGGGAAGTTTATAGCAATACAAGCCCACCTTAAGAAGCAGGAAACATCTCGAATAAACAACCTAACCTTGCACCTCAAGCAATTAGAGAAAGAAGAACAAAAAAACCCCAAAGCTAGCAGAAGGAAAGAAATCATAAAAATCAGATCAGAAATAAATGAAAAAGAAATGAAGGAAACAATAGCAAAGATCAATAAAACTAAAAGCTGGTTCTTTGAGAAGATAAACAAAATAGATAAACCACTAGCCAGACTCATCAAGAAAAAAAGGGAGAAGACTCAAATCAATAGAATTAGAAATGAAAAAGGAGAAGTAACAACTGACACTGCAGAAATAAAAAAAATCATGAGAGATTACTACAAGCAACTCTATGCCAATAAAATGGACAATCTGGAAGAAATGGACAAATTCTTAGAAATGCACAACCTGCCAAGACTGAATCAGGAAGAAATAGAAAATACGAACAGACCAATCACAAGCACTGAAATTGAAACTGTGATTAAAAACCTTCCAACAAACAAAAGCCCAGGACCAGATGGCTTCACAGGTGAATTCTATCAAACGTTTAGAGAAGAGCTAACACCTATCCTTCTCAAACTCTTCCAAAATATAGCAGAGGGAGGAACACTCCCAAATTCCTTCTACGAAGCCACCATCACCTTGATACCAAAACCAGACAAGGATGTCACAAAGAAAGAAAACTACAGGCCAATATCACTGATGAACATAGATGCAAAAATCCTCAACAAAATACTAGCAAACAGAATCCAACAGCACATTAAAAGGATCATACACCATGATCAAGTGGGGTTTATTCCAGGAATGCAAGGATTCTTCAATATACGCAAATCTATCAATGTGATAAACCATATTAACAAATTGAAGGAGAAAAACCATATGATCATCTCAATAGATGCAGAGAAAGCTTTCGACAAAATTCAACACCCATTTATGATAAAAACCCTCCAGAAAGTAGGCATAGAGGGAACTTTCCTAAACATAATAAAAGCCATATATGACAAGCCCACAGCAAACATCATCCTCAATGGTGAAAAACTGAAAGCATTTCCACTAAGATCAGGAACAAGACAAGGTTGCCCACTCTCACCACTCTTATTCAACATAGTTTTGGAAGTTTTAGCCACAGCAATCAGAGAAGAAAAGGAAATAAAAGGAATCCAAATCGGAAAAGAAGAAGTAAAGCTGTCACTGTTTGCAGATGACATGATACTATACATAGAGAATCCTAAAGATGCTACCAGAAAACTACTAGAGCTAATCAATGAATTTGGTAAAGTAGCAGGATACAAAATTAATGCACAGAAATCTCTGGCATTCCTATATACTAATGATGAAAAATCTGAAAGTGAAATCAAGAAAACACTCCCATTTACCATTGCAACAAAAAGAATAAAATATCTAGGAATAAACCTACCTAAGGATACGAAAGACCTGTATGCAGAAAATTATAAGACACTGATGAAAGAAATTAAAGATGATACAAACAGATGGAGAGATATACCATGTTCTTGGATGGGAAGAATCAACATTGTGAAAATGACTCTACTACCCAAAGCAATCTACAGATTCAATGCAATCCCTATCAAACTACCACTGGCATTTTTCACAGAACTAGAACAAAAAATTTCGCAATTTGTATGGAAACACAAAAGACCCCGAATAGCCAAAGCAATCTTGAGAACGAAAAAAGGAGCTGGAGGAATAAGGCTCCCTGACTTCAGACTATATTACAAAGCAACAGTAATCAAGACAGTATGGTACTGGCACAAAAACAGAAAGATAGATCAGTGGAACAGGATAGAAAGCCCAGAGACAAACCCACGCACATATGGACACCTTATCTTTGATAAAGGAGGCAGGAATGTACAGTGGAGAAAGGACAGCCTCTTCAATAAATGGTGCTGGGAAAACTGGACAGGTACATGTAAAAGTATGAGATTAGATCACTCCCTAACACCATACACAAAAATAAGCTCAAAATGGATTAAAGACCTAAATGTAAGGCCAGAAACTATCAAACTCTTAGAAGAAAACATAGGAAGAACACTCTATGACATAAATCACAGCAAGATCCTTTCTGACCCACCTCCTAGAGTAATGGAAATAAAAACAAAAATAAACAAATGGGACCTAATGAAACTTCAAAGCTTTTGCACAGCAAAGGAAACCATAACCAAGACCAAAAGACAACCCTCAGAATGGGAGAAAACATTTGCAAATGAAGCAACTGACAAAGGATTAATCTCCAAAATTTACAAGCAGCTCATGCAGCTCAATAACAAAAAAACAAACAACCCCATCCAAAAATGGGCAGAAGACCTAAATAGACATTTCTCCAAAGAAGATATACAGAATGCCAACAAACACATGAAAGAATGCTCAACATCATTAATCATTAGAGAAATGCAAATCAAAACTACAATGAGATATCATCTCACACCAGTCAGAATGGCCATGATCAAAAAATCTAGAAACAATAAATGCTGGAGAGGGTGTGGAGAAAAGGGGACACTCTTGCACTGCTGGTGGGAATGTGAATTGGTTCAGCCACTGTGGAGAACAGTATGGAGGTTCCTTAAAAAACTACAGATAGAATTACCATATGACCCAGCAATCCCACTACTTGGCATATACCCTGAGAAAACCAAAATTCAAAAAGAGTCATGTACCAAAATGTTCATTGCAGCTCTATTTACAATAGCCAGGACATGGAAACAACCTAAGCGCCCATCATCGGATGAATGGATAAAGAAGATGTGGCACATATACACAATGGAATATTACTCAGCCTTAAAAAGAAATGAAATTGAGCTATTTGTAATGAGATGGATAGACCTAGAGTCTGTCATACAGAGTGAAGTAAGTCAGAAAGAAAAAGACAAATACCGTATGCTAACACATATATATGGAATTTAAGGGAAAAAAATGTCATGAAGAACCTAGGGGTAAGATAGGAATAAAGACGCAGACCTACTGGAGAACGGACTTGAGGGTATGGGGAGGGGGAGGGGTGAGTTTTGACAGGGCGAGAGAGAGTCATGGACATATACACACTAACAAACGTAGTAAGGTAGATAGCTGGGGGGAAGCAGCCGCAAGGCACAGGGATATTAGCTCGGTGCTTTGTGACAGCCTGGAAGGGTGGGATGGGGAGAGTGGGAGGGAGGGAGACGCAAGAGGGAAGACATATGGGAACATGTGTGTATGTATAGCTGATTCACTTTGTTATAAAGCAGAAACTAACACACCATTGTAAAGCAATTATACCCCAATAAAGATGTTTAAAAAAAAAAAAAAAAAGACTTGCTGGCCCCAAAGCCAAATGTTCTAGGGGCTCTTCTGCCCAGTGCAGGACCCCCAGGCAAGGGAGTCCAATGTGGGACTTGGACCACTTGCTCCCTGGGGAGAACCTCTGCAATTGTACTTATCCCCCCACTTGTGAATCTTGATATGAATCTTGATTACCTTGTCTCTTCCCCTCCTACCTGTCTCATTGTGGTTCCTTCTTTTTTTTTTTTTGCGGTACACGGGCCTCTCACTGTTGAGGCCTCTCCCATTGCGGAGCACAGGCTCTGGACGCACAGTCTCAGCAGCCATAGCTCACAGGCCCAGCCACTCCACGGCATGTGGGATCTTCCCGGACCGGGGCACGAACCCGCGTCCCCTGCATCGGCAGGCAGACTCTCAACCACTGCTCCACCAGGGAAGCCTGTGTTTTCTTCTTTATATCTTTAGTTGTAGAAGGTCTTTTCTGCTAGTCTTATGGTCTTTTTCACTGGTGGTTTCTCTGTAAATAGTTATAATTTTGGTGTGCCTATGGGAGGAGGTGAGCTCAGAGTCTTCCTACTTCATCATCTTGGCTACCTGGGACCTTTTTTATAAAGGCACTAACCCCATTCATGAGGGCTCCACCCTTATGACCTAATCAAGCAAAGACCCCCACCTCCTAATACCATTACATTGGTTACAACATAGGAATTTGTGGGGGAACACAGACTTCAGTCTATAGCAATACCCATCACCCTCACATGACTCTGATCTTTTGTAATCTCTCCCTCCCATTTGTCATCCCCACACCCAGTCTCCTGCCCTAGGCAACAATCAAACTGCTTTCTGTTACTATTGATTAGTTTTCCTTTTCTAGAATTTTATCTAGTGGAATCATACAGGATGTGCTCTTACTTGTCTGGCTTCTTTTAGTCAGTATAGTTATATTGAGATTCATCAATGTTGTATATATTAATATTTAATTCCTTTTTATTGCTGAAGAGTATCTCATTGTATGGATAGACCACAATTTGTTTATCTATTCACTTACTGATGAACATTATTTTTTTCCTTCTAGTTCATGGCTATTACAAATAAAACTTCTATGAATGTCTGTGCCTAAGCATTTGTACAGATGAATGCTTTCTTCTCCCTTGGGTAAATACTTTGGAGTGAAATGATCAAATCATATGGTGGTATATGTTCAACTTTTTAAGAAACTGTCATACTGTTTTCCAAAGTGTCTATACTCTTCGGCATCCCCGCCAGCAGAGCGGGCAAGTTCCAGTTGCTCCTCATCCTCTCCAGCACTTGATATTATCAGTTATTTTTCCATCCTAGTGGGGGTGAACTTGTATCTCACTGTGGTTTCATATTGCATTTCTCTAATAACTAGCAATGTCAAGCATCTTTTCATGTGCTCATCAGCTATCCCTATCTCTTCTTCTTGCTGTAGTGTCTGCTCAAAGAAGATATTTTTTTTAATTAATTAGTTAATTTTTATTTTTGGCTGTGTTGGGTCTTCGTTTCTGTGCGAGGGCTTTCTCTAGTTGCGGCGAGCAGGGGCCACTATTCATCGAGGTGCGCGGGCCTCTCACTATCGTGGCCTCTCGTTGCGGAGCACAGGCTCCGTACGCGCAGGCTCAGCGGCCATGGCTCACGGGCCTAGTTGCTCCGTGGCATGTGGGATCTTCCCAGACAAGGGCTCGAACCCATGTCCCCTGCATTAGCAGGCAGATTCTCAACCACTGCGCCACCAGGGAAGCCCAAAGAAGATCTTTTTTAATTGGGTACTTTGTTTTGTTAGTACTGACTTTTGGGAGTTCTTCATATGTTCTGGATACAGACCTTTATCAGATATGTATTTGGCAAATATTTTCTCATGATCTGTGGCTTGTCGTGGGTGACACTCTTTTTTTTTTTTATTTTTTTAAACATCTTTATTGGGGTATAATTGCTTTACAATGGTGTGTTAGTTTCTGCTTTATAACAAAGTGAATCAGCTATACATATACATATGTTCCCATATGTCTTCCCTCTTGCGTCTCCCTCCCTCCCACTCTCCCCATCCCACCCTTCCAGGCTGTCACAAAGCACCGAGCTAATATCCCTGTGCCTTGCGGCTGCTTCCCCCCAGCTATCTACCTTACTACGTTTGTTAGTGTGTATATGTCCATGACTCTCTCTCACCCTATCAAAACTCACCCCTCCCCCTCCCCATACCCTCAAGTCCGTTCTCCAGTAGGTCTGCGTCTTTATTCCTATCTTACCCCTAGGTTCTTCATGACATTGTTTTCCCTTAAATTCCATATATATGTGTTAGCATACGGTATTTGTCTTTTTCTTTCTGACTTACTTCACTCTGTATGACAGACTCTAGGTCTATCCATCTCATTACAAATAGCTCAATTTCATTTCTTTTTAAGGCTGAGTAATATTCCATTGTGTATATGTGCCACATCTTCTTTATCCATTCATCCGATGATGGGCGCTTAGGTTGTTTCCATGTCCTGGCTATTGTAAATAGAGCTGCAATGAACATTTTGGTACATGACTCTTTTTGAATTTTGGTTTTCTCAGGGTATATGCCAAGTAGTGGGATTGCTGGGTCATATGGTAATTCTATTTGTAGTTTTTTAAGGAACCTCCATACTGTTCTCCACAGTGGCTGAACCAATTCACATTCCCACCAGCAGTGCAAGAGTGTCCCCTTTTCTCCACACCCTCTCCAGCATTTATTGTTTCTAGATTTTTTGATGATGGCCATTCTGACTGGTGTGAGATGATATCTCATTGTAGTTTTGATTTGCATTTCTCTAATGATTAATGATGTTGAGCATTCTTTCATGTGTTTGTTGGCATTCTGTATATCTTCTTTGGAGAAATGTCTATTTAGGTCTTCTGCCCATTTTTGGATGGGGTTGTTTGTTTTTTTGTTATTGAGCTGCATGAGCTGCTTGTAAATTTTGGAGATTAATCCTTTGTCAGTTGCTTCATTTGCAAATGTTTTCTCCCATTCTGAGGGTTGTCTTTTGGTCTTGGTTATGGTTTCCTTTGCTGTGCAAAAGCTTTGAAGTTTCATTAGGTCCCATTTGTTTATTTTTGTTTTTATTTCCATTACTCTAGGAGGTGGGTCAGAAAGGATCTTGCTGTGATTTATGTCATAGAGTGTTCTTCCTATGTTTTCTTCTAAGAGTTTGATAGTTTCTGGCCTTACATTTAGGTCTTTAATCCATTTTGAGCTTATTTTTGTGTATGGTGTTAGGGAGTGATCTAATCTCATACTTTTACATGTACCTGTCCAGTTTTCCCAGCACCATTTATTGAAGAGGCTGTCCTTTCTCCACTGTACATTCCTGCCTCCTTTATCAAAGATAAGGTGTCCATATGTGCGTGGGTTTGTCTCTGGGCTTTCTATCCTGTTCCACTGATCTATCTTTCTGTTTTTGTGCCAGTACCATACTGTCTTGATTACTGTTGCTTTGTAATATAGTCTGAAGTCAGGGAGCCTTATTCCTCCAGCTCCTTTTTTCGTTCTCAAGATTGCTTTGGCTATTCGGGGTCTTTTGTGTTTCCATACAAATTGCGAAATTTTTTGTTCTAGTTCTGTGAAAAATGCCAGTGGTAGTTTGATAGGGATTGCATTGAATCTGTAGATTGCTTTGGGTAGTAGAGTCATTTTCACAATGTTGATTCTTCCCATCCAAGAACATGGTATATCTCTCCATCTGTTTGTATCATCTTTAATTTCTTTCATCAGTGTCTTATAATTTTCTGCATACAGGTCTTTCGTATCCTTAGGTAGGTTTATTCCTAGATATTTTATTCTTTTTGTTGCAATGGTAAATGGGAGTGTTTTCTTGATTTCACTTTCAGATTTTTCATCATTAGTATATAGGAATGCCAGAGATTTCTGTGCATTAATTTTGTATCCTGCTACTTTACCAAATTCATTGATTAGCTCTAGTAGTTTTCTGGTAGCATCTTTAGGATTCTCTATGTATAGTATCATGTCATCTGCAAACAGTGACAGCTTTACTTCTTCTTTTCCGATTTGGATTCCTTTTATTTCCTTTTCTTCTCTGATTGCTGTGGCTAAAACTTCCAAAACTATGTTGAATAAGAGTGGTGAGAGTGGGCAACCTTGTCTTGTTCCTGATCTTAGTGGAAATGCTTTCAGTTTTTCACCATTGAGGATGATGTTTGCTGTGGGCTTGTCATATATGGCTTTTATTATGTTTAGGAAAGTTCCCTCTATGCCTACTTTCTGGAGGGTTTTTATCATAAATGGGTGTTGAATTTTGTCGAAAGCTTTCTCTGCATCTATTGAGATGATCATATGGTTTTTCTCCTTCAATTTGTTAATATGGTTTATCACATTGATAGATTTGCGTATATTGAAGAATCCTTGCATTCCTGGAATAAACCCCACTTGATCATGGTGTATGATCCTTTTAATGTGCTGTTGGATTCTGTTTGCTAGTATTTTGTTGAGGATTTTTGCATCTATGTTCATCAGTGATATTGGCCTGTAGTTTTCTTTCTTTGTGACATCCTTGTCTGGTTTTGGTATCAAGGTGATGGTGGCTTCGTAGAAGGAATTTGGGAGTGTTCCTCCCTCTGCTATATTTTGGAAGAGTTTGAGAAGGATAGGTGTTAGCTCTTCTCTAAACGTTTGATAGAATTCACCTGTGAAGCCATCTGGTCCTGGGCTTTTGTTTGTTGGAAGGTTTTTAATCACAGTTTCAATTTCAGTGCTTGTGATTGGTCTGTTCGTATTTTCTATTTCTTCCTGATTCAGTCTTGGCAGGTTGTGCATTTCTAAGAATTTGTCCATTTCTTCCAGATTGTCCATTTTATTGGCATAGAGTTGCTTGTAGTAATCTCTCATGATTTTTTTTATTTCTGCAGTGTCAGTTGTTACTTCTCCTTTTTCATTTCTAATTCTATTGATTTGAGTCTTCTCCCTTTTTTTCTTGATGAGTCTGGCTAGTGGTTTATCTATTTTGTTTATCTTCTCAAAGAACCAGCTTTTAGTTTTATTGATCTTTGCTATTGTTTCCTTCATTTCTTTTTCATTTATTTCTGATCTGATTTTTATGATTTCTTTCCTTCTGCTAGCTTTGGGGTTTTTTTGTTCTTCTTTCTCTAATTGCTTGAGGTGCAAGGTTAGGTTGTTTATTCGAGATGTTTCCTGCTTCTTAAGGTGGGCTTGTATTGCTATAAACTTCCCCCTTAGAACTGCTTTTGCTGCATCCCATAGGTTTTGGGTCGTTGTGTCTCCATTGTCATTTGTTTCTAGGTATTTTTTGATTTCCTCTTTGATTTCTTCAGTGATCACTTCATTATTAAGTAGTGTATTGTTTAGCCTCCATGTGTTTGTATTTTTTAAAGATCTTTTCCTGTAATTGATATCTAGTCTCATGGCGTTGTGGTCGGAAAAGATACTTGATACAATTTCAGTTTTCTTAAATTTACCAAGGCTTGATTTGTGACCCAAGATATGATCTATCCTGGAGAATGTTCCATGAGCACTTGAGAAAAATGTGTATTCTGTTGTTTTTGGATGGAGTGTCCTATAAATATCAATTAAGTCCATCTTGTTTAATGTATCATTTAAAGCTTGTGTTTCCTTATTTATTTTCATTTTGGATGATCTGTCCATGGGTGAAAGTGGGGTGTTAAAGTCCCCTACTATGAATGTGTTACTGTTGATCTCCCCTTTTATGGTTGTTAGTATTTGCCTTATGTATTGAGGTGCTCCTATGTTGGGTGCATAAATATTTACAATTGTTATATCTTCTTCTTGGATCGATCCCTTGATCATTATGTAGTGTCCTTCTTTGTCCCTTTTAATAGTCCTTATTTTAAAGTCTATTTTGTCTGATATGAGAATTGCTACTCCAGCTTTCTTTTGGTTTCCATTTGCATGGAATATCTTTTTCCATCCCCTTACTTTCAGTCTGTATGTGTCTCTAGTTCTGAAGTGGGTCTCTTGTAGACAGCATATATAAGGGTCTTGTTTTTGTATCCATTCAGCCAATCTGTGTCTTTTGGTGGGAGCATTTAGTCCATTTACATTTAAGGTAATTATCGATATGTATGTTCCTATTTCCATTTTACATATTGTTTTGGGTTCGCTACTATAGGTCATTTCCTTCTCTTGTGTTTCGTGTCTAGAGAAGTTCCTTTAGCATTTGTTGTAAAGCTGGTTTGGTGGTGCTGAACTCTCTCAGCTTTTGCTTGTCTGTAAAGGTTTTAATTTCTCCATCAAATGTGAATGAGATCCTTGCTGGGTAGAGTAGTCTTGGTTGCAGGCTATTCTCCTTCATCACTTTCAGTATGTCCTGCCACTCCCTTCTGGCTTGTAGGGTTTCTGCTGAGAGATCAGCTGTTAACCTTATGGGGATTCCCTTGTGTGTTATTTGTTGTTTTTCCCTTGCTGCTTTTAATATGCTTTCTTTGTATTTAATTTTTGACAGTTTGATTAATATGTGTCTTGGCATGTTTCTCCTTGTATTTATCCTGTATGGGACCCTCTGTGCTTCCTGGACTTGATTAACTATTTCCTTTCCCATATTAGGGAAGTTTTCAACTATAATCTCTTCAAATATTTTCTCAGTCCCTTTCTTTCTTTCTTCTTCTTCTGGAACCCCTATAATTCGAATGTTGGTGCGTTTCATGTTGTCCCAGAGGTCTCTGAGACTGTCCTCAGTTCTTTTCATTCTTTTTTCTTTATTCTGCTCTGCAGTAGTTATTTCCACTACTTTATCTTCCAGGTCACTTATCCGTTCTTCTGCCTCAGTTATTCTGCTATTGATCCTATCTAGAGTGATTTTAATTTCATTTATTGCATTGTTCATCGTTGCTTGTTTCATCTTTAGTTCTTGTAGGTCCTTGTTAACTGTTTCTTGCATTTTGTCCATTCTACTTCCAAGATTTCGGATCATCCTTACTATCATTATTCTGAATTCTTTTTCAGGTAGATTGCCTATTTCCTCTTCATTTGTTAGGTCTGGTGGGTTTTTATCTTGCTCCTTCATCTGCTGTGTGTTTTTCTGTCTTCTCATTTTGCTTATCTTACTGTGTTTGGGGTCTCCTTTTTGCAGGCTGCACTTTCGTAGTTCCCGTTGTTTTTGATGTCTGTCTCCAGTGGCTAAGGTTGTTTCAGTGGGTTGTGTAGGCTTCCTGGTGGAGGGGACTAGTGCCTGTGTTGTGCTGGATGAGGCTGGATCTTGTCTCTCTAGTGGGCAGGTTCACGTCTGGTGGTGTGTTTTGGGGTGTCTGTGGCCTTATTATGATTTTAGGCAGCCTCTCTGCTAATGGGTGGGGTTGTGTTCCTGTTTTGCTAGTTGTTTGGCATAGGTTGTCCAGCACTGTGGCTTGCTGGTCGTTGAGTGAAGCTGGGTGCTGGTGTTAAGATGGAGGTCTCTGGGAGATTTCCACCGTTTAATATTATGTGGAGCTGGGAGGTCTCTTGTTGACCAGTGTCCTGAAGTTGGCTCTCCTACCTCAGAGGCAGAGCCCTGACTCCTGGCTGGAGCACCAAGAGCCTTTCATCCACACAGCTCAGAATAAAAGGGAGAAAAAGTAGGGAGAATTAGTAGAAGTATGAGTAAAGAAAGAAGAAAAGGAGGAAAGGAAGGAAGGAAGAAAGAAGCAAAGAAGGAAAGAAAGGAGGGAGGGAGGGAGGGAGGGAGGAAGGAAGGAAGGAGGGAAAGAAGGAAAAAAGACAGAAAGAAAGATGATACAGTAAAAATAAAATAAAGTATAATATAGTTATTGAATTAAAAAATATTTAGGAAAAAAAAAAAAAAAGGGACGGATAGAACCTTAGGACAAATGTTGGAAGCAAAGCTATACAGAAAAAATCTTACACAGAAGCATACACATACACCTTCACAAAAAGAGGTAAAGGGGGAAAAATCATAAATCCTGCTCCCTGAGACCACCTCCTCAATTTGGGGTGATTCGTTGTCTAAAGGAGGGAAGGAAGGAAGGAAAGAAAGAACGAAGGTAAAGTATAATAAAGTTATTACAATTAAACTTAATTATTAAGAAAAAGAATTTTTAAAAAAAAGTCATGGACGGATAGAGCCCTAGGACAAATGGTGGAAGCAAGAGTATACAGACAGGATCTCACACAGAAGCATACACGTACACATTCACAAAAAGAGGAAAAGGGAAAAAAATCATAGATCTCGCTCCTAAATTCCACCTCTTCAATTTGGGATCATTCCTTGTCTATTCAGGTATTCCACAGATGCAGGGTATATCAAGTTGATTGTGGAGCTTTAATCCGCTGCTTCTGTGGCTGCTGGGAGAGATTTCCCTTTCTCTTCTTTGTTCTCACAGCTCACAGGAGCTCAGCTTTGGATTTGGCCCTGTCTCTGCGTGTAGGTCGCTGGAGGGCGTCTGTTTTTTCGCTCAGACAGGACGGGGTTAAAGGAGCCGCTGATTCGGGGCCTCCGGCTCACTCAGGCCGGGGGTTGGGGGATGGGGGTAGGAGGGGCACTACGTGCGGGGCGGGCCTGCGGCTGCAGAGGCAGCGTGACGTTGCGGCAGAGGCCGGCGTGATGTTGCACCAGCCTGAGACCCGCCGTGCGTACTCCCGGGGAAGTTGTCCCTGGATCCCGGGAACCTGGCAGTGGCGGGCTGCACAGGCTCCGCGGAAGAGGGGTGTGGAGAGTGACCTGTGCTCGCACACAGGCCCCTTGGTGGCGGCAGCAGCAGCCTTAGCGTCTCCCGCCCGTCTCTGGGGTCCGCGGTTTTAGCCGCGGCTCGCGCCCGTCTCTGGGGTTTGCGCTTTCAGCCGCGGCTCGCGCCCGTCTCTGGGGTTCGCGCTTTTAGCCGCGGCTCGCGCCCGTCTCTGGAGTTCCTTTAAGCAGCGCTCTTAAACCCCTCTCCTCGCGCACCAGGAAACACAGAGGGAAGAAAAAGTCTCTTGCCTCTTCGGCCGGTGCAGGCTTTTCCCCGAACTCCCTCCCGGCCAGTCGTGGCGCACCAACCCCTTCAGGCTATGTTCAAGCCGCCAACCCCAGTCTTCTCCCTGAGCTCCGTCCAAAACCAAAACCCGAGCCTCAGCTCGCAGCCCCGCCCGCCCCGGTGGGTGAGCAGCAAGCCTCTCGGGTTGGTGAGTGCTGGTCGGCACCGATCGTCTGTGCAGGAATCTCCCCGCTTTGCCCTCCGCACCCGTCGCTATGCACTACTCCGCGGTCCCGAAACTCCCCCCTCTGCCTCCCGCAGTCTCCGCCCGCGGAGGGGCTTCCTAGTGTGTGGAAACTTTTCCTCCTTCACAGCTCCCTCCCACTGGTGCAGGTGCCGTCCTTATTCTTTTGTCTCTGTTTTTTCTTTTGCCCTACCCAGTTACGTGGGGAGTTTCTTGCCTTTTGGGAGGTCTGAGGTCTTCTGCCAGCCTTCAGTAGGAGTTCTGTAGGAGTTGTTCCACGTGTGGATGTATTTCTGGTGTATCCGTGGGGAGGAAGGCGATCTCCGCGTCTTACTCTTCCGCCATCTTCAAGGTCCCCCCCCCAGCAAGTCTTTATGGAGAGTCAGAGGGCTGTGGTAAACAGAGACTCTACACAAAATCTCACACACTCCAGAACACAGGGTAGAAGAGTAATTTTAAAGGAGCCAGGGTCAGACTTACCTGCTAATCTTGGAGAGTCTCCCAGAGAGGCAGAAAAAAATTGGAGCTCACCCTGGGGATAGAGATGCTGATGGCAGTTATTTTGGGGAGCTCATTCTTACCACACTGGTGCTGTCAAGTGCCATTTTGGAATCTTCCATCTAGCTTATTAATGCTGAGACTTGGTCCTGCCTACCAGACTGTTGGCACCAGTACTGGAATGCCTCAGGTCAAGCAAGTAGCTGGATGGAGACATAGCCCCATTCTCCAGCAGGCTTGATGACTTAAGACCCCCTGAGCCCAGGGCCACTGTGGGACATTGCCCTGTCCAAGAGAGGGTCCAGAACCCAGCCCTATACACCAGTGCACAGGCATTAACCCCAGAACCCCCAGGGCCCTGCAGCCAGACACCCTGGGACTCAGCTCCACCCACCAGTTGACCTGCACTAGCTGTGGGACTAGCTCCACTCACCAGTGTGTAGGCACCAGCCCAAGGACACCCTGGGACCCAGCCCTGCCCACCAGTGGGCCAACATACCAACTCCAGGACAACCAGGGCCCTGCAGCCAGAGACCCTAGGACCTGAATCCACCCATCAGTGAGCCGGCACTAGCTCCAGAACTCAGCTTCACCCACCAGAGAATAGACACCAGCCCCGGGATACACCTGAGCCCCAGCCACCCCCACCAGCAGGTGGCCAACAGCCCCAGGACCACCACAGCCCCATAGCCTACCATGTCAAGAACCAGTCTACACACCAGCAGCCTGGCTCCAGCTCCAGGACCACCTGAGCTCCTCAGCCAGAAGCCCCAGGATGCAGCCCCACACACTAGGGGGCTAATACCACCTTAGGGACCCCCTGGACCCCCTACTTCCCCAGCCAGCCAGGTCAGAAAATGGCCCAGCCAACCAGTTGGCCAATAATAGCTCCAGGACCACTGGGAAGCCTGTAGCCAGAAACCCTGGGACCTGCTTCTACCGATCAGTGAGCCAGCACTAGCCCTGGGAATCCCATGGACCCAGGCCCCACTCACGAACAGGCTGAAATTAGCCCTGGACCCTCTGGGCCCCAGCCTCACTCAGCAACAGGCCAACACCAGCTCTGTGACACCTTTGACCCTTCAGCCAGACACACCGGGATCCAGCCCCTTTCACTAGAAGGCCAACACCAGATTTGGGACACCCCAGATCCCACAGCCAGCCACGTCAGGAACTGGCCCTGATTGCCAGCAGACTGACTCCAGATATGGGAACCCTGGTCCAACTACCCACTCAAGAACCTGGTTCTGCTCACCAGTGGGCCAGCACTAGCCCCAGGACCTGCTGTGGCTCCACAGCCAGCCATCTGGTGACTTAGACCAACCAACCAGCAGGTGGCAGCCTCCACACAAGTCAGAGCCTGGCAACCAACTAGACCAGGAGCCAGCCACATCTACCATACCACCCATAGCAGTCAGCCTTCCACAACAAAAGAACCCAAACAGTCCATATAGAGGCACACCTGGAACATATAGCTCTGGTGACCAAAGGGGAGTACATTGTTGGGATGCATAGGACATCGCCTACAAAAGGCTACTTCTCCAAGTTAGGGAAACATAACCAACATACTGAATACATGAAAATAGAAACAGCAAATTAGGCAAAATGAGACAACACAAATATATTCCAAATGAAGGAAAAAGATAAAACCCCAGAAGAAGAACTAAGGGACGTGGAGATAGACAACCTAAAGAAAAGTTCAAGGTAGTGATTGTAAAGATGTTCAGAGAACTCAGGAGAAGATTGAATGAACAGAGTGAGAAGTTAGAAGTTATTAACAAAAAATTAGGAAATACAAAGAAGAACCAAATAAAGATGAAGAGTACAATAACTGAAATGAATAATACCTTAAAAGGATTTAACAGTAGGTTAGATGATACAGTGGGATGAATCAGTGAACTGGAAGACAGCGTAATGGAAATCACTGAAGCAGAACAGAAAAAAAAAAGGGGGGGGGAAGGAAATGAGGACAGTATAAGAGACTTCTGGGACAACATCAAACATATTAACATTTACATTATAGGGGTCCCAGAAGGAGAAGAGTGAGAGAAAGGGGCCAAGAACATATTTGAAAATATAATAGCAGATAATTTGCCTAACCTGAGAAAGGAAAAAGACATCCAGGCCCAGGAAGCACAGAGAGTCCCAAACAGGATCAACCCAAAGAGGACCATACCAAGACACACTGTAATTAAAATGGCAAAAATTAAAGCTAAAAAGAGAACATTAAAAGCAAAAAGAGGAAAACAACAGGTTACATACAAAATAATTCCCATAGGCTACCAGCTGATTTTTCAGTGGAAATTCTGCAGACCAGAAAGGAGTGGCATGATATATTTAAAATAATGAAAGGAAAAACACCTACAACCAAGAATACTCTACCCAGTAAGGCTTTCACTGAGATTTGATGGAGAAATCAAAAGTTTTACAGATAAGCAAAAGCTAAAAGAGTTCGGCACCACCAAACCAACTTTACAAAAAATGTTAAAGGAACTTCTCTAAGTGAAAAAGAAAAGACCACAAAAAGAAACACGAAAATTGCAAAAGGAAAAATGTCCTTGGTAAAGGCAAATTATGCAGTAAAGGGAGTAAATCATCTACATACATATCTAGTAGGAATGTTAAAAGACAAAAGTAGTAAAATCATCTATATCCAAAATAAGTAGTTAAGGGATACACAAAACAAAGAGATGTAAAATATAATGTCAAAAACAGTAAACATGTCGGGGTGGTGAATAAAATTAAGTTGTTAAAATGCATTTGGCACACAAAAATCTGTAATAGATACACACACAAAAAGAGAGAATGGATCAGGAATTCCCTGGCGGTCCAGTGCTTAGGACTCTGCACTTTCATTGTTGAGGGCCTGGGTTCAATCCCTGTTCAGGGAATTAAGATCCCTGCACAGGGCACAGCCAAAAGAAAGAAAAAAAAAAAAAAAAAGGAATCCAAACATAACACTAAAGACAGTCATTAAATCACAAGGGAAGAGAACAAAAGAAGAAGGGGAAAAAAGAGGAAGGAGATATGGGGATATATGTATATGTATAGCTGATTCAATTTGTTATAAAGCAGAAACTAACATGCCATTGTAAAGCAATTATAGTCCAATAAAGACGTTTAAAAAAAAAACCCAAAACAATTAACAAAATGGCAATAAGTACATACCTATCAATAATTAATTTAAATGTAAATGGACTAAAAATTCAAATCAACAAATAATTCTAAATGTGTATGGAAACACAAAATATCCTGAATAGCCAAAACAATCTTAAGAAAGAAGAACAAAGCTGGAAGTATCACACACCCTGATATTGAACTATACTACAAAGCTACAGTCACTAAAGCAGCATGGTACTGGCCCCAAAACAGAAACATAGATCAATGGAACAGAATAAAAAGCCCAGAAAAGAACACACACTTACGTGGCTGATTAATTTTTTGACAAGAATATACAATGGGGAGGGGCATCCCTGGTGGTGCAGTGGTTCGGAGTCCGCCTGCCGATGCAGGGGACACGGGTTCATGCCCAGGTCTGGGAGGATCCCATATGCTGTGGAGCGGCTGAGCACGTGAGCCATGGCCTCTGGGCCTGCGCGTCCGGAGCCTGTGCTCCACAACGGGAGAAGCCATAACAGTGAGAGGCCCGTGTACCGCAAAAAAAAAAAAAAAAAAAAAGAATATACAATGGGGAAAAGACAGCCTCTTCAATAAATTGTGTTGGGAAAACTGGACAGTTACATGAAAAGGAATCAAACTGGACTATTCTCTCACACCATGTACAAAAATAAATTTTAAAAAATGGATTAAAGGCCTAAATGTAAGACCTAAAGCCATAAATCTTCTAGAAGAAATCTTAGGCAGTGAGCTCTTTGACATTGGTCTTAGTAATATATTTTTGCAAATTTCTTCTTGGTCAAGGGAAACAAAAGCAAAAATAATCAAATGGGACTACATCAAACTAAAAAGCTTCCACACAGGGAAGAAAACTATCAGCAAAATGAAAAGTCCACTTACTGAATGAGAGAAGAATTTGCAAACAATGTATCCAACAAGGGGTTAATGTCCAAAATATTCAAATAACTCACACAACTCAACATCAAAAAAGGAACAACCCAATTAAAAAATGGGCAGAGAAATAGATATTTTTTTTCCAAAGAAGACATACAGGTATTCAACAGGCACATGAAAATATGCTCAACATCACTAATCATTATTATTCATGAATTTTGAGGTAAATCAAAACCACAATGAAATGAAGTATCACTTCACACCTGTTAGAATGTCTGTTATCAAAAAGACAACAGATAAAAAGTGTTGGCAAGGATGTGGAAAAAAGGGAACCCTCATGCACCATTGATGGGAATGTAAATTGATGCAGCCACTATGGAAAATGGTTTGGAGTTTCCTTTAAAAATTAAAAATGGAGCTACCATATGGTCCAGCAATCCCACTCCTGGGTATTTATCTGAAGAAAATAAAAACACTAATTTGAAAAGATATATACACCACTATGCTCATTGCAACATTAATTGCAGTAGCCAGGATATGGAAGCTACCCAAGTGCCCATTAGCCAATGAGTTGATAAAGAAGATGTGACATATATATAGACAGTGGAATATCACTCAGCCATAAAAAAGAATGAAATCTTGCCATTTGCGACAATACAGATGGACCTAGAGGGTATTATGCTAAGTCAAATAAGTCAGACTGAGAAAGATAAATACTGTATGATTTCACTTATATGTGAAATCTAAAATACAAACCAAATGAACAAATATAACAACAGAAACTCATAGATACAGAGAACAAACAGGTGATTGCCAGAGGAGAAGAAGGTGGGGGGAGGAAATAAATGGGGCAGGGAAATTAAGAGGTACAAACTCCCAGTTGCAAAATAAATGTTATAGGTATGAAATATACAGTGTAGGGAATATATTTAAAAATTATGTAATATCTTTGTGTGGTAACATGTAACTAGACTTATCATGGTGATCAGTTTGAAATGTATAGAAATACAAGTCACTATGTTGTGTAACAGGAACAAACATATTATTGTAGGTCAATTACACTTCAAAAAGAAACACACTCATAGAAAAAGAGACCAGATTTATGGTTACCAGAGGCGGAGGGTGAGAATTGGAAGATGGCAGACGAAAGGCACAAACTTCCAGTTATAAGATAAATAAATACTGGAGATGTAATGTACAACATAATAAATATAATTAAGACTGCTGTATGTTATATATGAAAGTTGTAAAGAGAGTAAAACCCAAGAGTTCTCAACACAAGGAAAAATTTTTTCTATTTCTTTAATATATCTATACGAGATGATGGATGTTCATTAAACTTATTGTGATAATCACATCATGATGTACGTAAATCAAATCATTATGCTGTACATCTTAAACTTATACAGTGCTGTAAGTCAATTATATCTTGATAAAACTGGAAGGAAAAAAAGAGGCCCCAGGGAGCTCCTTCTCCCTTCTGCCACATGAGGACACATAGACGGTGTCTATGAACCAGGAAGTGGGGCCTCACAAGACACCAATCCCACAGCATCTTCATCTTGGGCTGTCCAGTCTCCAGAAGGTGAGAAATAAATGTTTGTTGTTAAAACCACCTGTCTGTGGTATTTTTGTTATAGCAGCGCAAAAGGATTAAGACAGGCATGTTTATTATCTTGATTATGGTGGTGATTTCATGGGTATATACATATGTCAAATTCATCAAAATTGATGCATGAAATATGCACAGTTTGTTGTATGTCAACCATACTGTGGTGAAGCTGTTTAAAAAAATTTAAGATGTCGCTACTTTGCAGTGTCTTGAGAGCTCTGAAAGATGCATGCACAATGCTCCGTGGTAGAGTGTGTTGCTGGCCCCAGTTCCTCATTCCTTCTCTGCCTCACCACACTTTGCCATGTAACTTTGTAGCGCCCTTCCACTGTGGATGGGCGCCTGTCCCATCCCTTGACAGAAAGCATATGGCTCCCCCATATGGCTTGCTTTTGGCAGGGGGATGTCAGCAGATGTGAAAGCTACTGTGATACAGATTCAGGCTGTGTGCTGAGGCTGCCTCTTGCATCTCTACTGTTGCTATGAGAGCATGCCTGGACTGACCTTCTAGAGGATGAGAGACATGTGGAGCAGAGCCAGGTTGCTCTGGTCACCCCAGTCAAGGTCAGCCTACATTGATCAGCCAACAACCATGAACACCTCTCCCCTAGGCTTTTTTGTGAGTCAGCCAAGATCATCAGGGCTACCTAGCCAACCCACAGCTGATCCCAAAGAAGTGAGCAAAAATGTGTTTGACATTAGTCAATGAGGTTCTATGATTTGTGTTAGGCAATCTAACTGTGGTAATAGATAACTGATTCAAGTCCTAAAAGAAGGAACAGTTTGGGGTTATCTGGGAAGGCTTCCTGGAGGAGGTAAAGCAAGTTGGGTTTAATGGTGAACATGAACTGGCCAGGGGAATGACAAGGGGAGGGCAAAAGAGCAGAGATGAGCAAAAGCCTGTAGGCCTGGCAGACCTCAGTGCAGGAAATTGGGACAATAACTCAGTGTGGCCAGAGCCAAGTGTGGTACGAGAAGGGAGAAGGGATGGAGAGAGGGGTGAGTCCTCATCGTCAAGGGCTTGAATGCCAGGCAAAGGCATTTTTAGGAAACAGAGAACCATAGCAGGTCTTCAGGAGGTTATGATTTTATAACAATCACGTGGCTAGGGCAGAGGGCAGATTGGAGCCAGCAAGATGGCAAGCTGGGGCCACAGTGCAGATGAGCAGGTGAACAAGGATGGACTGAACTCTGGCTGGGATGGAGATCCCATGAGCGCCATTTGTGGTACAATGACCCCAAAGGGTTCTGTGTGGCTGGTGCTTCCTTTACAGAGTTTTTCCTCATTCCAGGCTCACCTAAGCCGCACCACAGAACCCTTGGCCTGAGTCAAACTCACCTCTCACTGTGGGCAATTAAGTTAAATTTTCCATCAATTTTGTATGGTTTGCTGATAGATAAGAACTGGGCAATAGTGTTTAAGGCTCAAAGTGCAAGGGCTGCAAAGAAGAGCTTCACATGATGCTTGCAAGATTACTGTATTAATGAGATCCCATGTTTGCCTCCTGTGTTATTGTGAGTTAATTACATGGTGCCTAAATGCATCCCTTGATAATCAACCCACGTTTAATTAACATTACGGATTGATTAAATGGGAATGATGTGCTTATGTGACATAAAGAAGAGTGTTTGTAGGAAGGTGTAATTGGCATTGATGAGGGGAGTGGGCACATTTACAGCTTCAGCTTCTGAATGGCTTCTCCTGAACTCCCTCTAGATGAGCTTTACAGCCTGGAGAGGGGTTAAAATTTACCTAACTGCTATCTTCTAGCTATGTCTGCAGCTCCGGGCAACTTGCAAAAGCTGTCTGGGTTATGGTTTTCTCTTCTTTAAAATGGGGAAGTAACATCTCCAACGCAAGCTACTTCTTTGCTTTCAAAATGTACGGCCCCAACCTGAAGGGAAGTGCCCTGCTGGCGTCTCCCCACCACAGCCTGTAGCCTCTGCAGACAAAGGGCCCTACTTAGTCCCTTCTGCAAAAACAGGAACGCTTGTCCCTCTTCTGGGCTCGTTGTGGCCCAGCACCAGTCTGCCTTGCAGTGAGTGCAAGAACAGTTCCTGGCATCAAAATCCTTTCCCGGAAGATGTAGGTGCTCTACACACAGAAAATCTGCAAAGATTCATCATCTTCTAATATTTATGCAGAAGACCAAACTATGAGACAAGGTGAGCATATGGTGCTAAAAATGCAGAATAGATTTACTGTGTCTAAGCCACAAAAACTACATTCCCGTGGTGCCTTACAGGGCTGAGTGGGGAACCCAGGAAGAGGGAAAACCCACTCCTAGCTGTTGGGAGATTCTGATGGGTTTTTCTCCAGTGGCAGAGTCATTCATGAGAATCTCAACATCTTAGAACCTGGAAATTATCAAAAGTTAGAATCTTATGTTACTGAGTTTTAGACTCTTTAATAGAATCCTAAACTATAAAACCTAATGTCAGATGTCAGAATCATAGGATTTTAGGGACCTAAATTATCATCTTGCCCAGACACCCAGTCAACATACAAATCATTCATATATGTGAGAGAAAAGACTTCCAGATGGAGGGAGCAGGAAGTGCAAAGGTCCTGAGGCAGAAATGTGCTTGGTGTGTTTGAGGAATGGGAAGACCTTGCAAGACTCTGAGACTTTGGGCACCTCAGGGATAAGGGGGAGGATGCTCCCTCAGGGGTAGGCAACTCAAGGGTAGGTGCTGACCACACAGTGGATGCTTAATAAAAGTCTGAACGTGTTCAGTTCAGGACCCCACACAGCCAGAGGGAGCCAGACATTGGGCACATAGGAGAGAGGGATGGGGTGTAAGGGGATTGATGAGAAGCCAGGTTGGGATGGGGGGGGCATGGGGTGCCAAGTAAAGGTCCTGGGTGTTCTTCTTGGAGAAGAGAAGGGACTGTCAGGGGAAAAGGGTGGGCTGCAGTGGAGGCCCCCAGGTGTGGCCTCAGACCACAAGGAGGTGGCTGTGTCCAGGTAGATGGGAGTATGTTAGGTCAGAACTGGAGTCCAGGCTCTATCCAGGACCCCTGTGTAAGCTTGGGCCGCGGGGTCACCAGAAGAGTAAAGAATGGCCTGATAATGGGGCCTCTGCAGTGCTCAGGACTCACTTCAGCAGCTTGTAAACAAACTCGAGGACACTGGCCAGTGTCCTGTGGCTGCTTTTAAATGCTCCCCTGGGTGGGGCAGGAGGCTTGCTGAGGGTGAGGGGGAAACAGGGTTGGGAGAGAGGCCAGGAGAGTCAAGTGGAAGGTCACCTGGGGTGTGTGCAGGTTTCTGAGGGATTCAGAGAATACAGACAAATGTCCACTGCTGGCTGAGCACCTACTGTGTGCCAGGGAGTTTACACATCCACTCATTCATTCACAACATTTCATTGAGCACCTACTATGGGCCTGGCCCCAGGCTGAGACCTGGGAAGACAAGTGAATCAACAGATGTGGTCCTACCTTCATGGGGCTCATGTCTAGGTGAAGAAGATGGGGTAAAAACCCCTCAAATAAACAATTAAGTGAAAGAGTGAAGCAGTGAGGTACGTGCCATGTAAAAAACCAACAAGGGCCGAGACGGAACTTTGCTTCCTCACTCATTCTAACAAAGCATCCTGTATTTACAAGAAGATCCTCTCCTGAACCCATTTTACAGCTGAGAGACCCAGAGAGGTGGGTTACTTGCACGGGCAACATGCCTGGGAAGCAGCAGTGCTAGGATCCAAGCCTGCATCAAGAATACACAACAAGCTGTGGCTTGTCTTCCCCACCTCCCCCTGTCCCTGGACGAGGGGGTCTCAGTGAGTGAAGGGGTGCACTGTCACCACAGGAACCACAGAACAGGTACTTCCCTGGCCTGAAGGAGCTGTTGGATCGGGAAGACCTAGGTCCCAATTCTGCTTCCTTCACTTGCTTGCTCTCTGATTCTGAGTGTGTTCATTGATTTCCCTGCATCTCAGTTTTCTCCTCTGTAAAATGGGAATGATAACATGTATCTTAAATGGCTGTTGTGAGGATCAAATGAAAAAAAAAGACAAAGTACCCAGCATAGACCTGTAGACACAGTGTTAAAATGTTTCCAGGCACATTGTGTTCAAAGTTTGTTCCACTTATTTGGATAAAGGCATATTTTCCCTCTCTCAGTGATTTCAGAAGGCTTTTTCTTAACCCTCACCTGCAGGTGCTGGGAAGAACACGTTGCCCAGAAGCCAGAGGAGGCCAAGGCTCTAACCCTCTGCTGTGCAGGCTCAGCCAGGTTGCTGAGCTTCTCTGACCCTCAGTTTCCTCATCCGTAAAACTGGAACATGACGCCCCCTGGGAAGGCTGTTATGAAGGTTGGATGTGGTGATACAAGTTGAGGGCTTGGTGTGGAACTGGCATAGAATGGGAGCTAGATACACCAGGCTGCTTTGTTTGGCGAAAGGACTTATGCTGTCTTTGAGCTCAGACTTTTCTGGCTTCTAAATGCACAGTGGGACAGGAAGAGCAGTGAGGTCAGAAATGGAGGAGCCGGAGATTGGAGTCCCTCCTCTGCCCCAGCCTTGCTGTGCACCTTGGGTGGGTCACTGCACCTCCCTGACCCTCTGTCTCTTTGTCAATAAAACAGAGAAAATTACGTTACTCCTAAACTAGAACCATCGGCAGGACCCAGTGAACCACACGAGAGACCCCAGAAAGGAAGGCAGAATGAAGAATTCTCTGTCAAGCTGTGTGAGCGGCCAGATCGACACGTGGAGAAATAGCAGAAACCCTTTAAGGATGCACTGAAGGCTGGAACACCTTATTCCTGAACATGTTTATGTAAATTAATTGGATCACCTGTCCTCAGCATCTTTTAATCGCAAAATGAATTAAGTTTCAAATGCTCAGCTTGTGGCCCCGGGAAGGGAAGGCAGAACCCAAGTTGGCAGGAAGCCACAGAGACGCTGCCCTCTGTGGTGGCCACGGTGGCCCAACGGAAGTCCCCGTAGTGCCCACCTGCTGGCCAAGACCCCATGGGATGCTGGAGAAGCCTGGGAGGTGGCTGAGACTCTCAGAGCAGATGAGCTTATGGAGTCGGAGGGTGGTGGCCTCCTAGCTTGTGAGCCGGGCAGCAGGGCTTAGACAAAGGAGTGGATGGTCCGTGGTGGTGGCCAGAGTGGCCCAGCATGAATACTCCACCCCAGCACCTTTCACTGGCTGTTTTTCTTCTCCTTCATGGCATGTCTACCACGTTCACTGCTGTGTGTTTGGGGCTGAGAAGTGTGTCTGGCACACAGGAGGTGCTCAACATGAACGAGTGGTTGAATGAATGAATTTCAACACAGTGAAAGGAGGGGTTTTCACAGCATCAGAGTTGTCACCGGTGGGATGGGCAGCTTCAGGAGGGAGGGTATCTTAGAGGGAGGAGATGCAGGTGTTGGCTGGGATGTAGATTTGCTTGGAAAACCTTTGCTTGGCCCCGCATGTACACCCCTCCTGTCTGCTCTTCCCAGAGAGTTTGGATTCCTCTCTCAGGTCGAGGCAGTGATTTGGGGTCCGTCAAACATGAGCTCAGCTCTGTTTTCTTAACTAATTCGGGAACAGCTTACTTCTTTGTGACTCAGTTTTCTCATTTGTAAGTGGGACTAATACAGTTGCCCTCCAGTATCCAAGGGGGATCAGCTCCAGGACCCCCTCAGCCCTAGCAGACACCAAAATCCAAGAATGCTCAAGTCCTTATATAAAATGGCGTATTATTTGCATATGACGTATGCACATCCTCCCATATACTTTAAATCATCTCTAGATTACGTCTAATACCTAATACATTGTAAATGCTATGTAAATCATTATAAACACAATGTAAATCCTATGTACATAGCTGCTGGTGCACAGCAAATTCAAGTTTTGCTTTTTGTAACTTTCCAGAATTTTTTAAAAAATATTTTTGACCAGTGCACGGTTGGTTGAATCCATGGATGTGGAACCTGCGGATATGGACGGTTGACTAATTCCTGAGGCACAAGGGGCTGTGGAGAATGGGAAGGAAATATATTCTGTAAAGGAAAAATACACACACAGAGTCAATGGATATTCCCCCTGTTTTCAGAGTCTGTGAACCCACGTGGTCTGGGCTGACAGCCACAAGATGGGGGTTTGGCCACACCAGATCTTGTTGGGAAAGAAGCCTGGACATCTAGTCTCACTGGCGAAACATCAGCACAGCCTGAATTAAAGCTTCCAGGTCTGAGCACCCCCAGGAGGGAGGTGTGGACCACAGAGGGGTGGCAGTGAGGGGTGGGGGTAGAGGGAGGAATGCCTGATTCCTTCTTCCTCCTTCTGGGCAGCCTCACTTCCCAGCTCTGCTCGGCTGCTGCATCACATTTGGGAGAACATCTTGATCCATCAACACAAGCAGCCGACGAGGTATTTGCATATTCAGTGGGGGAAGGATAATCCAGGTGGCCTCTTGCAATTCCTCTTCTGGTGTGTGAATGTGCACGTGTCCTGGGTGGAGAGCCCACCCGCCTGCCTGCTGCTGAGTTCCCGTGAGGCCTGGGTTTGGCACAGGAGATGCAGGGAGTATTGAGGTGATGTGGTGAGGGTGGGAGTGTCTAGCAGAAATTGGTGCTCAGGGAAATAATTCAATAAATCATCATGAATCAGGGAAGGAATTGCAGCTTCTGCATCCTAGGAGCTCTTGAGCAGGACCCCGGATACTGCTGCTCTGGTGTTTGTCTTTCTCTGAAGGTGGTGGATGTGAAAGTGCGGGTTACCAGGCAACCACCAACATCTGTCCCTACCTGGCTCCAACTGCTATGGCCTGTAGGGGAGACACCTGGATAAACTCAAGGACTCTGCAGAGACACACTCAGCCGAGTGGGGTCACTGGGTCTGCCCACTGGAGAGCCTGGGCAGATGAGATCACAGGGGAGCTCTGTACATCATCCACACAGCCCCAGAGCATCCCAGAAGTACTGAGGCCTCTGACCATGCTGCTCCAAGCCTGAGCCTGACCCCCCAGACCCATCCAGCCACTCACAATAGAGGGAGGAGTTTGGGAGGTAAAATCTGTGGACCTGGTCCAAGTCCCATCACCACTTCTCTTGAGCAGGTCCTGAGTCACTGTGTAAATGGGGTAGAAAATGACACCAACTTCTGAAAAGAGGAGTGATCTGTAACTACCCTAGCCTCCCTCCATAAAGCTCCTGGGACTCCTTTCATGGCCTCCTCACACCCTGCTTCCAGCCTGGCAGATACAGCCAGTAGTAGAGAGTATAGAGGGGAGTTTTGGAGGCTGCCAGACCTGGGCTCAAGCCCTGGTGAGCTGTGTGACCTTTGGCAAGTTACTTAATCTCTCTGTGCCTCATTTTCCTCATCTGTAAAATGAGGACTATAAGGGTTCTCACCACACAGGGTGGTTACAAGCTAATGGAAGGAAAGCCAGGGACATAGCCAGTGCTCAGTAAATAGCAGCCTTCTTCCTCACCATCACCACCACCACCACCATCACAATCAGCATCGTCACCACCACCATCAGCATCATGATCACCATCATTGTCAACACTGTCTTCTTCTTCATCATCATCATCATCATTGCCTTCTCTCTGCATGCACTGAAATATTATGCAATTGGGACATGCTCCGTAGTCAATTCTCTTTCTTACCATTCTATCATCAGCATTTTCCCACATCACTGAAAATTCCACAAAAGCATGATGTTAATAGCTTCGCAATTTACCTCATTTAGATGCACCATAATTTACCTCACCATCCTCGCCTGCCAGACACTTGGAGGATTTCAGGCTTTTCTCTTATGCACATCAGGCTTTGATGAACATTCAGAGACCCATGTGCTGAGTCCATGACCGCATCCTCAGGACAGGTTCTTGCTGCAGAATCATGGCATCCAGAGCAGCCGTGTTTCTCAGACTCGGGGTCTTGGTCATCCAACCATCTTCCTGAAAGTTGTCCCAATGGATGCCCCCCAGCAGCCCACAAGGGTGTCCACTGCACCACTCACAGCCCTGGCCTTCTTCCCAGCTACACAATCATCGTATCACATTCCCGGGTGTCTGGAAGCCTGACAACAAGGACAGAGGTAGCCTGGGGAGGGCAGCTCGGGCAGGGAGTCAGAGGAGCTGGTTCTGACCCACCTGCCCTCACCTGTTGGGTGCATGGCCTGGCCCCTCTCCTCCTCTGGGTTTCCGCTTATGCACCTGTTGCAATAGCTCCCCAGCTGTTCTCCCTCCCTCTAGCCCTTCTGGTGCCCAGAACAGGGCCTGACACCCAGTAGGTGTCCAGTGACTATCTGTTGAAGCCTGAACTACCAAAGTGCACTTTATAAGGGACGATTTGAACATGTCATACTCCCAATCCCAGCCTTTGCCAGCATTCGCTTCAATGTAGTTATTTGCTTCTTGCTGCATTTCACTGCAGTGCAGTAGAGGAGTCAGTAAACCTGGAGTTTAAATCTTGGCTGTGCCACTCAGAAGCTGTGTGACCCCAAGCAAGTGACTCAACCTCTCTGTGCCTCAGTCTCCCCCTCTGTAACATTGGAATAATGATGCTTCTTGGTTCATAAAGTTGTGAGAATTTAACACATTCATGTGTACAAAGTGATTAGAATAGCACTGAGCACATGTAAATGCTGCGGAAGTGTTTGTTTTGGTTATTATTATTAATACACAGTCTAAGGGAGAGTCTCACTTTGGGTGAGATGTGGCTGACCCAGGTGCTGAAGCCCCTGTGTCCCGACCCGTCCCTGAGGCTCCATTCCTAGGCTCAGCTTCCCTCTGGCTGGCTTCCCTCGCAGGCATCCCGTTCCTCCGGACTGACCTCACAATTCTAAATATCGGACTAGTTCGAATCCATTCCAAACCCAGTAGTTGATGTCCTTGGAGTTCATGCTGAAAGCCTTCCGTCCCCAAGCCCCCAACCCCAGCAGGGCTAGCCTCCACCTGATTGTAGGTCATGGGCAGTGTCACCCTGCTCCAGGCTCATGGGTCCTCCCTTCACTTCGCTGTCCTTGGAGCAATTTCCTCCATGAATCCCTGAGCTGATGTGAGCCTTCAGCAAGGCTGGTCCAGGAGGACCCAGTGCCCCTTCACTGCTGACACTCACCTCTACAACTACTCTGTAAATGGGACAGGTCATCCTTGAACACGAGCAGAGGGGCTGCAGCCTGAGTGAGGCAGTGCTGGTCAGCAAATCTGGTGGCTGGCAGGTACACTCAGAGGTGAGGGGAAAGCTGGCAATGGCAGCTCTCAGAGCCTCAGCCTCCTCGTCTCGAAAATGGGATCAATAACAGTGTGTTCCTCCAGAGGCTTTGGAGGATTCTAGAGACGATGCCCAATGTGAGCCTGGCCCAGGGTCCAACATACAGTGGTTGGTTATGGTTCTTAGCAGCATGATCAGATGCCCCCAGGGCTGTTGGATTCCTGGCCGACCACTGTTCTCTGGAGTTTTCACACAGTTATGGCCTGTCCACACCCAGGACCAGAGGCAGCATCAGGACCAGAATTAGAGAGAAAATGGATTTGACTGGAGCACACGCCCCCTCTGCTGTGTCTACCCTGCCCCCACTCAACTTGCCGCTACCAGGGCTTCCAGAACATGCCCCTGGGCTCTGACCACAGTCCAGTTACATAGTCCCGGTCCAGGGAGGCTTGGTGTCTGGGACCAGAGGACGGGTGAGTAGAGGCCTATCTGCCTGAGGAAGGACTTCATGGGACAGGATGTCTTCCCCTCAGGGTCTCCATCAAAGTCCTTGTGGGTTCACGAGGTGACATTCCTTCTGCTCCCTGGGCCTCCCTAGCAGAGCACAGCGTCAGGGTTCGCACGCCTTCCCCAGCTCTGGCCGCCCTGTGAGGGGTGATGACGATGCCCAGTTACAGACCAGGACACTGTCCCCAAAGGGGCCTGGGAGATGTCAGCAGCCTTTTGACATGGTGTCAAATACAATGCAGTCCCCACGGACCCCCAGGGGACCCTCAACATCCAAAGGAGTGGGGGGCCTTGTGGGGGACCTCAGGCTGCCGGGGAGGCTGGGAAAGGGGAAAAGGAGAAGGTCAGTGGGCAGTGGTCAGTGGGAGGAAGCACAGGGGCCTGAAGGGCACAGCCGGCTTGTGGGCGGGGCCAGACTGGCTCTTGGGAGGGGCCAGTACCACTTGTGTCGGTGAGGGGCAGCCTGGGACAGAGAACTAACTGTTTTAGAAACAGGAAATGGGATCAGAGCATCCTTTCAGGCTCACTGATGGGGCTGCTCTGAGTTGGGAACCCAGGACCTCCCTCTGCAGAGAAGCACCCCCAGCTCTCCCCGCTTCAGGGACCTCTGCACCCTTGTCCTCTCTGCCCAGGGTCTCCCCTCCACTTCCTGCTCTGCAGCTGTGAGCACAGCTGTGCTTCCTCACCTGTGCACTTACCTGCTTCCGTCTCCCCTGTTCGATCGTGACCCCCAGGTGACAAGGCAGGGATGGGGCTGCCTTGGTCACAGATGTGTCCCAGGTGCAGGGCGGGCACACAGTGGGCTTTGGTATGTGTGGTGAATGAATGGGGACAGGAGTGACTTAATTCAACTTTGGGATAGTGATGAAGGAGATGGGGTCTCTCAGGGTTTCCGAGGGCTTTTCTGGGTTAGGAAACCCCAGGGAGGAGGGGGTTCTGTGGCTCAGACCGTGAGAGCTCTGAGGTTCCTGGCCTGGTCAGCAGCAACAAGGCTGTTGCATTCTACTCTTCTCCCTCTACCTTGATGGCCTCTGGCTGTGGCCTCACACCTTGTCTTGCTCTGCCCCTCTGGGGAATGGGGCAGATCATCTTATGAGGGCACTAATCCCATTCAAGAGGGCTCCACCCTCATGACTTAATTACCTCTCAACAGCCTCATCTCTAAATATCATCACATTGGGGATTAGATTTCAACATATAAATTTTGGGAGGACACAAACATTCAGTCCATAGCAATGACCATCTTCATTGCACAGATGAGAAGCTCAGAGAGGTGCAGGTACTTGCCCTCTGTCTCTGGAGAGACAAAGCTCCTGTTTGCGAGTATGAGATGCCTGCCATTTCCTAGCATTATTTATTGGTTGAGATGTTCTTGAGCCCCCTCATTTGGTGTAACATATTCGATTTGAAGCTTGGAAGGACACCATGCAGGGCCTGGAGTTGGGCTGCCTTGAGAGGAAGCTGCTCTGCTTTCTCTTGTGACATCCCTTCTCAGAACCCCCAGACACTCCCTTCTTCTTCTCATCCATAATCATTCACTGAGCCCCTGCTGTAGACACTGGGCTGGGGCAGCTGGTGTCAGGCAGTGGAGGAGCCATCTGTGGCTAGGGACAGCGGTGATCCATCATGGCTCCTCAAGGCCTGGCTTAGAGGGAGTGGGCTGCAGTGAAGAAGGAGGAGGGGACAAAAGAGGCCTCCAAAAGTGGAGGTGGAAACAGAATCCATCACAGACACTCCCACTGGGCTGCCTGTGATGTGGGATCACAGCCAAGCTTATCTCCTCATCCATCTCCAGTGATCAGCTCCGTAATACTTACCTCGAACATTCACTGGAGAGTGGGTGTGGGTTCTAGACCCTCTGACCTGCAGTGTGACCCTATGCAAGTGCTGCCCCTTGCGGGGGCATCTTGATTTCTCCATCTTGACAGTGAGGAAGTTGGGGCAGCTCAGGGGTTCCTAATCTTGGTTGTGCATTAGAATGTCCCAGGGTGGTATGGAGCTTTAAAAAATACAGATACCTGGACCTCTTGCCCAGAGACTCAGACTCTGTCAGCCTGAGGCTATGTGATAGCCTGGCTATAAGCCAAGACTATGGAGTCAGACAGTACTGGACTTGAATCTTAAGTCTGCCTCTCACTTGCTGTGTGACTGTGGGCAAGTATCTGCACCTCTCTGAGCTTCTCATCTGTACAATGAGCATGGTCATCATTATGGACTGAATGATTGTGTATTTCCAAAATTTATATGTGGAAATCTAATCTCCAATGTGATGATATTTGGAGGTGGGGTCATTGGGAAGTAATTAGGTCATGAGGGTGGAGCCCTCATGAATGCGATTAGTGCCCTCATAAGAAGACCAGAGAGCTAGCTCACTCTCTCTTCTCCATGTGAGAATACAATAAGGAGGTTGTCTGCAACCCAGAAGAGGGCTCTCAGCAGAACATGACCATGATGGCACTCTGATCTTGGACTTGCAGCCTCCGGAACTGTGAGAAATAGATGTCTGTTGTTTGTAAGCCACCCAGTCTATCGTACTTTGTTATAGCAGCCTGAACGGACTAAGAGAGTCATGGGACCTGGTACACAGGTTGTGTGAGGAGGTACTGGGGCAGTGAGTCCAAAATGCTCACCCAGAGCTGGGCATACAGTGGATCTCTGGTCATGTGACTCAGCTGAGCCTCAAGTCCCGTCTCCCTGCCCAGCCCTCCCACTCGCTCTTCCTGCAATGTCTCCTGCCCTGGGGCCTGCAGTGGCTCTGCCTGTTCTTCCCTCTTGATCAATCTCCCCTTTTTCTTCTCCCACTTAACAAACAGCTTCACTTAGAAAGCCATCTGGGAGTATGGATGACACAAGGCACATTTTGCAGAATAAGTTTTTAGAGAGAAGAGCTGAGAAAATAAAGGCACAGCGCACATTTCCAATCTTATTGGGCCCCATGCTCTGACCTCTGGAGTAAAATTGGATTTCTGTGTTGTGCACCCTCTGCTCTGGATCCCCTCCACCCCTGCAACCACATGGCCTTCCCAACATTCTGGGCTCCATCTTCATTTGTCTTTGAGAGGTCCTGTTCCCAATGTCTCCTACTGATTCCCTCCCTCAGGAAAAATTCCCTTCTCTTTCATGGAGGTGGGGGAGGGGCTGCAGCTGGGGCTTCCCTAACCCAAGACTCCCCGCTCCTGTGTGAGCACTGACCCACCTCGGGTAGCTGCTCTCTCTCCCTACAAGAGTCCCAGGTGAAGGTTGTCTTCTTCTGTGGCGTCTCCCAGTACAGATTTAAGACCAAACAGTGTGTGCCCTGTGAAGGAGAGACGTGTCCACAGTTGGGAATGATGGGTGGATCTGGGGAGGGGTAATGAGCTCCCTGTCACTGGAGGTGTACACAGAGGATGGATGAGCACTCAGCAGAAAAGCCTCACAGGAGGCAAACTAACATAGAGACTGGGGCATGGGCTTTAGAAGCCAAGAGATCTGGGCTGAGTCCTGGTCATGTTGATTGCAAGGTGTCTGACCTTCAGCAATGACTTATACTCACCAAGCCTGGGTTTCTTCATCTGGAAAATCAGGCAAAACAAGTTTCCACTTCCCAGGGTTGTTATGGAGACAAAAGTACATAATGTGTGCAAAGCACTGAACACGGAGTGTGGATTATCATTACCAGGAGGGGGAACTGGCCAGGATTTTGACACTCAAGCAACTTATGATTCAAAATTTCTGTGATTCAAAAAACCTAAATCTCTGAGATTCTATAATTCAGCTGCCCTAAGATGATAAGACTCGTAAGATCCTAAGGCTTCAAGACAGTGTGGTGGTGTTATTCTTCCCATCTAATGCTCGTAGGAACCTGAGGCTTTGTGATTCCAGATTCACTCTCCATTCCCCAGCACTGGAGCCTGTCTCAGCCCCTGCAGGTGGTCTGAGATCTGAGACATCTCCTTGGCCCTCTTCCCTCCCTCCTTCTTCCCTCTTCCAGTCTTGCATCTTGATTCCCACCAGCCCTACTACTTCTCTTCCGTCCCCTTTGCCCAAATCCAGCACCTTTACCCCAGATTCACCAGGTCCCTCTGCTCCAGTCCCATGTCCTGCGTTTCCCACCTCCACACCTGTTCCCCCCTCACCGCCCCATCTCCCCATCCCCACCCTACCTTCCAGGCCAAGTTTGAAAGTTGAACTTGGTGAGGCTCCCTCAACTCCCAGTGGAAATCAATGTTCTACTTCTCAGTGTTTCCAGAACAGTTGGTCTAAACCACGATCACCACAGTTATCTGTCTGACCTCTTACTACTGTGGGAAGGAGACTTCTTTCCTCACTCTATGTTAGACTCACCTCTGAGGCCCCTCCGAGAGCTCTCCACAATCTCCCAGAGCTCCTTTTACCTCTCTGACCCTCTTCTGTCTCTCCTCGTTCTTACACACTGGTACCTGCTCTGGAATGAATTGTGCCCTCCACCCAATTCATATGTTGAAGCCCTCACCCCCAATGGGATGGTATTAGGAGTTGTGCCCTTTGGAAAGTGATTAGGTTTTGATGAGGTCATGAGGTGGAGGCCCCATGATGGGATTGATGTCTTTATAAGAAGACACCAGAGAGCTAGCTTGCTTTCTGTCCTCCAAGTGAGGACACAGTGAGAAGTCACTGTCTGCAGCCCAGAAGAGGGCTCTCACCAGAACCCTGCCATGCTGGCACCCAGATCTCAGACTTCCAGCCTCCAGAACTGTGAGGAAATTCACTTCTGTTGTTTAAGCCCGTCCGCAGTCTGTGGCATTTTGTTCTGGCAGCCTGAGCTGAGGAAGACAGGTTTTAGTACTGAGAAGAGGTACTGCTGTAACAAATACCTAAAATTTTGGCAGCAGCTTTGGAACCGGGTAGTGCGGAGAGTTTAGAAGAGGGTTGAGGTGTGCACTAGAAATATGGATGTTAAGGGAGATTCTGGTGAGGTCTCAGGAGGAAAGAGGAACATGTTATTGGAAACTGGAGTGAAGGCAAAATGGCAAAGAACTTGGCTGAACTGTTGTTCTGGTGTTTTGTGGAAGACAGAAGTTGCAAGTGATGAAATCATGCATTCAGCTGAGGAGATTTCTAAGCAAAGTGTTGAAGGAGCAGCTTGGTTTCTCCTGATTGCTTCGAGTGAAATGAGAAAGGAAAGAGATGAATTGAAGAGGGAATTGTTCAGCCAAAAGGAGCCAGAACTTGAAGATTTGGAGAATTCTCAGCCTCTTCATATTGCAAAAAGAGAGAGAGAGAGAGAAACTTATTCTGCAGAGAACTCATGGACTTGACCAGCCTTCTCTGCAGAAGCCTGGCATGGAGATGGGACCGCACTAGTGGAGACACTGCCAGCTGCAATAAAGGGGACAGAGAAGGTGAGAAGAGATGAAGGAAGGCCGTCAGATCTCTTCAGTTCTATGGGACTGGCCATAGATAGTGCAGCTGTGAACATGCACTATCTTTCAAGGACCCCAAAGGCAGTTCAGGGATCATCAGGGCTGCCACTCCTAGTACAGCCAGAGTGCACAGGCTCAGGAGGCAAGGTTGCTTCCACCTGGGCTTGAAAGGGTGGGATGGGGCCCTCACAAAGAGCTTACTGCCTGGTGCCCTGTCCAACAAAGGGATCGGGCTGCCCTGCTGAGCCGTGGGGGTGATGCTGCCACCCCAATGGATATGGAGGGCAGAGCACTGAACCAGAAAGGATTCTTCTAGAGCCTTAAGAGCTCATGAAATCTGCCTTGCTAGGTTTTGGACTCCTTGGGACCTGCCTCCCTTTCCTTCTTTCCTATTTCTGCCCAGTGGAATGGGAATGTCTAGCCTGTGCCTGTCTCATCACTGTATTTCAGATGCACTTATCTCTTCTCACAGGTTCACAGCTGGAGAGGAATGTTGCCTCAAGATGAATCATACCTCGAGTCTCATCCATATGTGATTTAGGTGATATTTAGAGAAGACTTTGGACTTCAGACTTTAGAGTTGATGCTGGAAGGAGTTAAGAGTTTGGAGGCTGTTGGGATGGAATGAATGTAGTTTACATTCAAGAAGGACATGAATTTGGGGGCCAGCGGTGGAACGCTTTGGATTGAATTGTGCCGCACCCCCAATTTATATGGTGAATCCCTAACCTCCAATGTGATGGTATTTGGAGATGGGGCCTTTGGGAGGTAATTAGGGTTAGATGAGATCATGAGGGTGGGGCCTTTACGATGGGATCAGTGCCCTTTTAAGGGACACCAGAGAGCTCTCTCTCTCTCTCTGCATTATGACACAGCAAGTAGGCAGAGATCTGCAAGCCAGGAAGAGAGCTCTCAACAGAACCCCACCATGCTGGCATCCCAATCTCAGACTTCCCAGCCTCCAGAACTGAGAGCAAATTGATTACTGCTGTTTAACATCCCCCAGCTGGTGCCATTTTGCTGTGGCAGCCTGAGCTAAGACAGTGCCTGGCTCCCCTCATGGCCCTCCTCTCTTCTCCCGCTCCCTGAGTGAGCTCAGCCAGGCCTGTGTATGGACTAAGAGCCCCTGATCTCTATCTGCTGCCACCACCCCCGCAACAATAATTCGTATTGAGAGTCTCTGATGTACCACATGGCCTTGTGCTGGACACACGGTGTTGAGCTGGACAGGCTGTCCCACCTCCAGGACCTTCCTGTATGGGGTATCCTGTGGCCTCTGCCCCCTGCATGGCCCACAGCCTCCTGCCCCTTGACATGTTCAAAGTCTCATCCTTCCCCTTCCCCTCAAACCTGGTCCTCCCCATGGTTCCCATCTTGGTGTTGCCCCTGCAGCTCCCACTCACCCAAATCAGAAACAAAGGGTCATCCCTGACTCTCCTGACACCTCAGGGACCATCAGGTCCTGCCAAGTTGAACTCCTTTAACTTCTGGAGTCCCCTCCCCACATCCACCATCCCTGCCCCATCTCAGGTCCTGAGCATCTCCATCCGGCCAGACATCACTCCCCACCAGCCCCGCCTGGTCCCTCAGCCCCACCACGGCCCCTGCATTCCATCCTGTGACCCTGAGATGTGAGCAGGGGCGTCCTGCCTGGGGCCCCATGCTTTAGGGGCCCTGTTCCCACCTCCTCCAGCTGTGCCTCTCCCCTCAGGGACTAGGGGGACAAGGGACAAGCTCTGGTCCCCTAACCCCAGAACTCCCTTCCTGATTGACCCGAACCTGCTTCCAGGGCTCGTGTAGCCTCCTCTGGGGTCTGCCCCCGCGAGGGTGGCCCGCAGAGCCAGCACGCACCCCCTAAACCCCGAAGTGCAGCTGTGGGTGGGGAGGTGCAGACAGAGCCTGCGGGCTGGGGTGTGGCACACTGTGCATGAGACCGTGGAGCGGCCGAGCTGAGGGAGGGAAGGGAAGGCGCTGGTCCAGGCTGGGTCAGGGGTCAGGGGTCAGGGGCCAGCTGTCTCTGCTCCCTACATTCCTGGGCTCAGGAATTTAAGGAGGTAGAAGGAAAAACTTATTTGATTTGACAGTTCGTTAGTTGCTATATAACTTTTAGATATTTAGCCCACTGGTCTGGGGGCCTCACTGGTTCTTGTGCCCCGGGCTGCACATGTTGGGGGCGACCTGCACCCACACCCTGGCCACCAGACAGTGATCGTCCCAAACCCAGGACAGTCACGTTGATCCCTGCCCAGTGCTCTTTTAGCCCTCGCAGGCCTAGAGACGGCATCTTCCTCCAATGGCAGGCCCAGCCACGCGTGAAGAGGTCCCGTGAACTGGGACTGAGCCTTGTTGTGTCATGAAGACAAACAGGGCAGGTGCTCAGTGTCTACAGGGACATGTCCAGCCCGGAGCCTGCCTGCTGGGGGGAGGCAGGGTATGGCCGAGGCGCCAGAGGCTTGGCTAGGCTCAGGGACTGTGCCCGTTGGGAAGAAGCATCCTCAGGAGGTCAGTGCTGATGCCGGGGGACTGTGAGCCCTCTGCACCCTCAGGGCCTCAGCTCTCCTGTCCAGAAAAGGAGCAGGTTGAGCCCAAGGCCTCCGGCGACCTTTACAAGCCCAAAGTCTGGGTGTCCGCCCCCCGCCTCCCCCACCCGCAGCCTCAGTTTACAGCCTCAGCAGCTGCGGTCTCTGACCCCAAAGGCTCAGGCTCACCCTTTGCTGTTCTCACCTCTGCTGGCAGGATCTAGAGGTCGATGAAGCTGTTCCAGGAGCCTGGGTTACTTGCCCCGGGGTTCTGAGGTGGGGAGGGGTCCCTTCTACCTGCACAGTGAGAATGGTGATGGAACCGAGGATTGAGACCCAGCCTGGGCTCAGTGGACCCAGCTTTGGAGGCTGGAGCCTGGCTGAGAGCCTCTGCCTCAGGGCCTGCCTTCCCCAGCTACCTGTTTCCATGGTGACCAGAGCCCTTTTGGCTGGACCTGGGCCCCACCCCCATCCCTCCCCAGCCCACCCCACCCCTGCCCCTAGGGAGGGAATGTGCCTTTATTCTAGGTGAGCAGGTGGGAGGACATCACAGCTGGGCCTGCGTGGGTGTCACAGTCTGTGACATCCATGACCAGGTGATGAGGTGACCAGAATCCAGGCATCCTCCACCCCCATTTGGGTTTTTTTTGTTTGTTTTGTTTTGTTTATTTGCAGCGTGCGGGCCTCTCACTGCCACAGCCTCCCGGACGCGCAGGCTCAGCGGCCACGGCCCACGGGCCCAGCCGCTCCGCAGCACGCGGAATCCTCCCGGACCGGGGCACGAACCCACGTCCCCTGCATCAGCAGGCGGACTCCCAACCACTGTGCCACCAGGGAAGCCCCCCCACTTGTTTTTGATACAAATCAGGGAGGCTTTAGGACAGGAAATCTGATGCTTCTGCTTCTTCTCAGCCTGTGAAGCTGAATGCACTGTCTTCTTCAGAGATGTCAGAGCAGGGGTCCCGGGCAGGATCCAGGTTTAAGTCTGTGCACTGGGGACCCGGAAGCTGGTGAGGTCGATGGGGCCTAGAAGGGAAACTCCCTCTGGGAGTCCTGGCACCTGGGGTGGCAGCTGGCAGAGGCCTGGTCCTCCCTGGGCTCAGCCCGCTTCCATTCTGAGCTAACCCTGCCCTGGTTGCTGCCCACTGGTTCCTACTGATCTCTCCAAGGGGGCAGTGGGTCCCTGACAGGGTCCCAGGTGCAGCTCAGGCTTTGGAGGCAGCAGACATCCAGGTTCCAGCCCCAGCCCTTGCACACGCCTCTTCCCTTCTTTCCAGCCTCAGTTTTCTCATCTGTAGAGTGCGGATGATGAGGCCAACTTAGCAGGGTGGTCATTAGGCCTCGGTGGGTACAGGATAATGAAGGACACAAGGACAGCATCATGAGGGACAGGACAGGCACAGTCAAGGCACAGGATCTGAGGCCAGACCCTGGGTCCCACCCTATCTCTACCTCTAAGTAGCTGAGGGACCTCTGCCACCTGGTGCTGTTACTGCCTGCTGTGTGACCTTGGGCAGGCCACTCTCCCTCTCTGTTCCCTTATCTGTGAACAGGATCAGTGGCCTCACCCATGTCCTGGGAGCTTGAAGACAACAGGCAGGTCGAGTGCTGGGCACTGATGTGACAGTGATGGAACAGGAGGGTGTGCTTTAGGGAGGTCGCAGGGTTAAATACACATTATGGAGGTGTCAGAAAATACCCCAGGGGGTTCAGCCTCCCTACTGCGCACCCCACCCCCAGTCTGAGAGCCAGACAGACACGAGGCTCCTGTCCTGGGCCTGAGCTAGGGGTCCTGACCTGCTCTCAGTTCTTTTTCAGAAAGACACTCCGCCCTTGGGCACCAAACCTGGGAGGCACGGTGCCTGCAATGACTAAGGAGGAGAGTCAGCGCATCTCAGGAACAGCTGCCACTGATGGGGCTCCCGCAACGCCCTGGGGCCCGTGCCAAGAGCTGCCAGCATCACCCTTGGCACTGTCAGCATCCCTGTGTGCATGTGAGGAGCCAGGGCTCAGAGAGGGCCAGCGCTTCTCTCCAAGATGCATAGGAAGGGCAGAGGCAGGAACCACATCACGTCTACCCCAAAGCTCAGCCCTTGAGGAAGAGACTGTGTGTGCTGCTCCCATCACCGTCCTGGGCTCAGCCCCATCCTACCCCATGCCCCCTACACTTGCCGATGTTGGCTTGGGCTCAGGATGTGGCCCCTCCTCTGGACTACTCATCTCCCCGTGGGTTGGTTCCCAGGCCAGCTGTCAGACGAATGATGGCAGGACATCTATATTAAGAGCTGTTGACACAGACACCTTTTAGCCTCAGAGAAGAGCTGCTCTGAAAGCTGAGGAAACACTTGATGGAAAATAAAAGAGACTGCAGCTTTGGGACCTGAAAAGTCCATGGCAAGGGCAGTTGGGCCTTGCACTTGGCAGGAAGATGGGGCACGGTGGAGGGAGGGAGCAGGGCCAGCCTTCCATAGACAGGGAGGGGGCTCTCCAGGCAGGTGGGATTTGGGAGTTGCCTGGGAGGTCCTTCCTGGCCCCAAATGCCTCAAAGGTGGCAGTGATCGGGCAGGGCCACCAGCGGGCTGTGGGATTCATACTCTCGGAGAAGCAGGCCTCTCCTGTTCCCACCTTTTACCCACACCCAGGGACCCTTCTAATGTCACTATGCCTCTGCAGAGATGTCCACAGCTCTGCCCTTCAGCGTGCCATCCTCCCCTGCCTCCACTTGCCATCATTCGGTCAATGTCCTGCTCTATCACTAGGACCTGCTGCGTGAGCCTGGATGCCCAGAGGCCCACCCACCCGCCAGCACAGTCCGTCTCTAAACCCCTCTGACCCCTCCAGCCCACTCTGTTTTCTCAATCAGCCCCCAACATCAGCGACTGGGCATTTGCCCTTGGCGGCGCCCAGCTCCGTGCTCCCCACAGCTAAGCAGGCACCGAGAACCCCTGGGGTCTCCATGTTCCAGCCCCTCTGCTCCCTCCACTGCTGCTGCCCTGGTCCAGACCTGTCAACTCACGCTCCAGGGGTGGAATAGCCTCCTCTCTCCTTCTAGCCTCTAGTTTCCTTCAATGTGTACAGAAGATTATCCTGAATCAGACCTCATCACTTCCCTCCTTCAATGCCTTGGGTGATTCCTCTCTGCTCTGAGGACCATACCAATATTGCACCGATAATACCAATGCTCCTTGGCACGACTTCTAAGCCCATTCAGTCAATCATTTAACAGATACCTATTGAATCACTATTATGGGCTGCATACCTCTGGGGATGCAGCAATGATAAAATAGTCACAGGTTGCTGCCCTCACGGTGCTCACATTTCTAGTAGACAGAGACAGACCAGAAACGGTTGGGATGTGCACAGTATGTAACACAGGGATGGGTAGGAGCTAAGGAGAACAATAAAGTGGGTGGAGGGAGAAGTTATGGGGAAGGGCTCAGAGAGGCAGAGCTGGGCAGGGAGGCCTCAGTGAGAAGGTACGTTTGAATAGCAGCCGAAAAGGATATGAAGGAATGAGCCTTGTGGAGATCTGGGGTTGAGCATTCAGGAACAACAAGTGCAAAGGCCCTGGGGTAAGTACAAACCTGGTGTGTTTGAGGACCAGTCTGGCGGGGCCTCTGTGATGGTTAACTTTGTATGTCAACTTGTCTGGGCTAAGGGATGCCCAGATAGCAGGTAAAATATTATTTCCAGGTGTCTGTGAGGGTCTCTCTGGAGGAGATTAGCATTTGAATGAGTAGACTGAGTAAAGAGCCCTCAGCAATGTGGATGGGCATCATCTAATAATCCATTGAGGGCTCAAATAGAATAGCAAGGCAGAGGAAGGGAAAATTCTGTCCCTGCTAGAGCTGGGACATCCATCAGTGCTGCTGGTTCTTGGACCTTCAGACACAGACTGGGACACCATCAGCCCCTGGTTTTCAGGCCCTTGGGTTTGGACTGGAACTATACCACCAGCTTTCCTGGGCCTCCAGCTTGCAGATGGCGGATCTTGGGACTTAGCTTCCATAATCGCATGAGGCAATTCCTCATAATAAATCTCTCTCTATCTCTCTCTATATCCTATTGGTTCTGTTTCTCTGAAGAACCCTGACTAATGCAACCCCTTTGTTCTGGCTCCCCTCCCACCACCATCCTCACCTTATAGCCACCTCCCACCACCACCAAAATGTGCTACTTTCTCACTCCTCTGTGACTTGTGCTGTTCCTTCTTCAGAGATGCTTTTCCATACACTCCCTCACACTCCACATTCTACAAGCGCTCCCTGAAGCTCCTCCACCCTCACCCACACAGGGCCACACCTTTCCCTATGTTTCCAAATTTCCCTCTATCAGGCAGGCCTTGGAATCTCCCAGTCATTGCCATTCCTCAAGTGTGCCAGGCACAGTCTCACCACAGGGCCTTTGCATGTGCTGTATACTCTCCCAGAAGCCTCAGACATTTTCATGACTCATGTCCTCACTTCCTTCAGGTCCTTACTCAGATGTCACCTCCTCAGAGGTTCCCCAGGCCCTCTGTCCCTTCTGTTGCTCTCTTTTCCTTCATAGCATATACCACAGCCTGGCAGAGGTGACAGACTTTCTCGCTGGTTTATCATCTGTCTCCCCAACGGACTGTGGCTCCAGTGCGGCGGTAATTTATTTTGTCTGTGATGTTCACAGCTGTATCTCCAGTGGCTAGAACAGTGCCTGCACACAGAGACTGATATATTTGGGGAATAAAAAATGGGTGAATGGAGGGTGTTGATCACATGGCGCTGTAAAAGCCTGTTTCTGCCCTGACCCTTCTCCCCCTGCCCAGCCACTCTGGGCTCAGCTGGAACAAGGCCCTGGCTCAGTTGCCTCTGTACCCCAGCACCAGCGCGGGGCCAAGCACGCGATAACATCAGCAAGTGTTTCTGCTCAAGTGAGGGAGCTGATGGCTAGATGGGCAGGGGGACACTGAGAGCCCAGGGTTTAAAAATAAACCAGCTCTCAGCTCTCCCATGTGTCATTTCTAACTTCCCATAAAAGCCCTTGGTAGAGCAGATATCAGTCACTCGAGGGGGATATTCAGGTTCAAGAAATAGAAAGCTTATAAATAAATACTTATCAATAAAAAAGCTTATAAACAAATCAAATGAACCCAATGGGCAGAGGCCCCTTCATGCCCTGGGAAGGCAGACACGGTGCAAGGAGAGAGGGATGGAGATTTGAGAGATTTGTGCTTCTGCTGAGTGGTACCTGGGGCAGCTGAGGGCAGGGACCTGGAAAGATCTAGGATTACGGCTGCAGGTGCCCCGGAGCAGGTGGCCCCCTCCACAAGAGCTCTGGGCCTCCACTTCACCTGCCGAGAGGGTGTGACAAAAACATGCCCTGGCCAATGCCCAGGCCTTGTCCTGCCACCGTGGGGGAAGGAGAATGAGAAGAAGCTTCCCCAAGACCTCCCTCCAGGGGTCCCCACCACTGCCTCCCCCGGGGCCTCTTGGGGCAGCCAGGGGCTGTTACTGCCATGTGGCTCTAGCCCTCAGCTAGGGGTGGTCGCGCTGGGGAGGGATGAGGATGGTCTCCTTCCTCCTTGGTCCCTTCTCCCCCATCCGCCCTCTCTCCCTGAAGGAGGGGCGTCTCCTGCAGGGCTCTCCCCTGTGATCCTCCGGACACCCAGTTGCCTCCCAACCCTTTCTCTGCGATGCAGCTGGGGCGCCGCACACACACCAGACGCCACACCAGCCTCACACAACAGCCTGCGCCTCGTCCACCTTCCTACTCAGGAAATGGCAGCTTCATCCCTCAGCTCCTCAGCCAGAAACCTGCGCGCACTCATGACAAATCCCTCACCTCCACACCCATCCCCCCCCAAGGTGGGGCGTTTCACCCTCCAAAACACCTCCTGGACCCGCGCCCTGCTCTCCATCCCTGCAGCCCTGCTTTGGTCCAGGTCACCATTGACTCCTGCCTGGACGACCCCCTTCACCTCTTCACTGGGCCCCCTGCTCCTGCTCCAACCTCCAGGGAGGAGCCAGGGAAGCTTCTTAAATCCCCAAACTGATCGGGCTCCTCCCTTACTTCAAACCCTTCAGGGCTGCTCGGGGAACCTTGAGTAATCCCAGCCCTGCCAGCCAAGGCCGTGAGCCCCGCAGGGTCTGGCTGCTCTCCTCCCCTTCTCGTGCTCCCTCCTCATCACACTCTACCCCAGTGCCCTTCCTTCATCCCTCTGACACTCTCCTTCCCACCCCAGGGCCTTTGCACATGCTGTTCCTTCTCCGTAGATCACTCTGCCCCCCACTTTTCAGGTAACCAGCAGGTCTCAACTTAAATGTCAGTCCCTAAGACAACCATCTGAGTTAGTCTCCCTCAAGATCCTCCCACATCCTGTACATGGCATGCTTGGCCCCATCCTGAGGTGCAGTTGTCTATGTGGCTTTTCCTTGGAGGGCCACAATCCCCTCCTGACAGTGAGCCCCAGGATTCAGGCACATTGCCTGGTGTGTTTGTCATCCCTGCACCAAACATGAGCTCCTGTCACATGGTAGGTTCTCAGCAAATGACCTGGATGAATAAATGGGAGCATAAGAATGGAAAGGACATAAGAGATAAGCAGCCTGTGTTCCTTAAAAGAACAGATAAAACTCAGAGTGCTGTTAAGTTTTGTATGGGGGGGGGGTCTGTTTTTTATTTTATATTTTGTAACTCACACTGCTTAATCAGAACTGGTAATTACAACTCTTGTTTCTGGTTTTTCCCTCCTAGATTCAGGCCCCGAGGGCAGGAACCATTTCATATTTAAGCAGTATTAGTTCTGCGATGCTCTCAGGAGAGCCAGAGCGTGCCAGAGTGTGGAGTGTAATTCTCAGCGATGCTAATTAGATCAGGAAAGCAGCCTGGGCTCAGGGCAGGGCTGCTGGGGGTGGAGGGGACGGGTCTCCCTCTAACAAGCCAGAAAGGCCAACACTACCTGCTCTACTGTCCACTCACATTTCCCCAAGCCCTGGTCCCCAGGGGAGATGGAGCCATAGTCTTTCCTGGGACGCCTCTGCCAGACCTCCCCTGGAAGGAAGGACGGCAGCCAGCGCCCAGAACAAAGTGTGTTTCTGCCACCCTCCTCCCACGTCCATCTCAGGGGCTTCCTGGATCTTCTCCTAGGTGGCAGGTAGTGAGGGGCAGCGGGAGGGACTGTGGTGGGCAGGGTGAGGTGTTGCTAAATAGACAGTGTTCTCCTTTTTCCTGCTAAGGATGGGATAGGATGAACCCTCTTCTTCCAATCACATCTCTTCATTTCTACCAGTGTTCTCCACCTTTAGTCGCATCACCATCAGCATCAGCATCACCATCACCATCTTACCTACCAGGTCCCAGCTGGTACTGTGTATTAGGTAATTTGCATACATGATCAAAAACCCTGATGGAAAATTCCTGAGGCAGTATCACTGGACCCAGTTTGCAGATGAGAAAACCAAGGCTTACAAACACCAGGCCCTGGCGAAGCCCTCACAGCTGGTGACTGTGGGGAGAGTACTTAACAAGAGAGGGTAGTATACCCTAGTGGTTAGAACGTGAGCCTTGGCAGCTAACAAGTCTGGGTTTGAGTCTGGCTCTACTGTTTACTTCAGGTGCATTTTCTTAGCATCTCTGAGCATCGATTGCCTTCTCTGTCTCCTTTCCTTTGTGTCTCCCCAACAATGCCACCAGTTGGTGGTTAGATATTGTGCCCATTTGGCAGATGGAGAAACTGAGGGTCGGGACAGGGAGAGCTTTGTCCACCTCTGTGCAGTTAGGACGCAGTGCTGGGACCTGGCTCAGGTCTGTCTGGCGACTTTCTCCCCTCTGTCATCCTGTCCATGCTGAACCAGCTCAGTCTTGAGGAGGACTTTTCCTCCCTGGGGTCCCTGGGACAGGAGGGTTTGCTCAGGAATAAGGCACAACCTTCATGTCAAGCTAGAGGGTCAGGTGGTCCACACATGTGACCCCGAGTTGTGTGCAGCTGAACCTGGCCCAGCAGGGGTGGGGGCTCCACAGAGTGAGGAGGGGGTCTCATCCTAGACATCCAGGAGCTAAGAATCTCCTCTCCCCAAGGAGGCCACATAGTGAGGTGTTGAATCATCAGGTTCAGTCATCATGTTGGAAATCTGGTTCTGCCACGTACCAGCTGTATGTCAGCTAGTTAACCCCTGAGCCTTTGTAGCCTCATTTGTAAAATGACACCAGAGAGTATACACTTCACAGGGTCATGACAAGATGGAATGAGTAACGACACAGGAAGTACTCAGACCAGCACTTTGCAAGTAGGAAGCACCCAGTTCCTACCATCCACTCTACTATATTTGGCCTGATGGGCTCTGCAACCCTTCTGCAGCGTGGATCCACCCCCAGCTCCAATCTCAGTCCACACAGTGAGCTGTAAGGGGGACAGCTCTGGCCTGGAGTCAGGAGCTCAAAATGCCCACCTCGGTTTCACCAGAACTTGTTGTGTGGCCTTGGGTGTGTTCTTCCTTCTCTGGTCCTGATTCTCCACCTCTCCTGGACTAGACAGATGGCCCCGGGGCTCCCTGCCACCTCTAAGATCCAGGTACACTGTGATCAGTCTGCACCTAGACCCACAGAGCCCTGGACCCTGGGAAGGCAGCAGAAAAATCCACCCAGAAAAGAGAGAGAAGGGCATCCCGTTCACTGTGGCCGCTGCTCATTTTCATTTCTTGAGCGCTTCCTCTATGCTGTGCTGTGCTCTAAAGCATTTACAACACTTTACAGGCATTGCCTCATTCGAAACAACTCTAAGTTGGCACAATTATTATCCCCATTTTACATGTGGGGAAACTGAGGCCTTAGGTCCAAAGTCATCTCATCCAGGAAGTGCTGTTAGTTCTAAAGCCCTTCTTACCACGGGCACAGCGCTAAGATCAATACAGGTATCATTTCACCTAATCCCCAGGCCATCCCTTTGGTACATGCAGGCATCCTCAGCCCCATTTCACTGATTAGAAAACTGAGCTCAGAGAGGCTACGCCAGGACAGAGCAGCTAAGTAGGGAGGTCAGACCCACCACGATGCCCTGTCGACCATTCTCAACCACCCGCTTCCTGGCTTTTCTTACCACTCTCTCTCCACGTCCCCTTCTTTCCCATAGCTCGCCTGCTGCCTCTCTGGCTGATTCATCTCAGTCCACTCAGCTGAGTTTTCTTCCGCCTCATCTTACCTTGGACCAACCGACCCATCGTGACTGGTGTTCCTCAAAGACTTGTTTTCATTCTCATCACTGTCTACACTCTCTCGGGACAGTCTTGTCCACACACGTGGCATCAGCTACCACCTCCAAAGCTAAGGATCCCAAACTTCCATCTCCAGGGTGGTAGATAGAGATATGGGACTGGCTCTGTCACTTACACACAGCAAGGCCTCGGGTAGGTTGCTTCACTTCCCTAAGCCTTGGTTTTCTCACCTATAAAAGGGGGAAAATGACATCTTCCTCACTTAATGGTCCTCTGTGATCAAATAGGTTACAGACATGGCTCTGACCAGCCAAAGGCCCGGCACACAACAGGTGCCTGCCCACACACATTATCTCTTTTCTTGCCATGAGTTTCCCCTGAACCAATAGTCCTTCACCAAACATTTAGCCAATCCTTCTGTGAGTTCCCCAGAGGAAGCAAGAGGGCTCTTTTAGGTGGGGTGGTCAGGGGACATCTTTATGAGGAGGTGCCATTTGATCAGAGACATGGATGAAGTCAGGGAGTGAAGCTCAGGAGTATCTGTGGGAAGAGCCTTAAAAGCTAGTGCAAAGACCCTGTGGTGGGTGTGTCCTCGGAGTGTTCCAGGGGTGTCAAGAAGCTGGTGTGGCTGGAGAGGAATGAATGACGGGGAACATGGTGGGAAATGGGGGTGGAGAGGTGGGTGGCGTCGAGCCAGGAAGCGTCTGGTGGACCTTAGCTGGAGGGGTGTGGGGAGATGCGACAGTGGGTAATGTCACCTCTCAGGGGTCAGAAAGGATCCTAATGTGACCATAATGTGACCTTGGGACTTCTAAATCCAGGCCTAACCAGCCACGCCCCTGCTGGAATGTCCATCCCTCTGCAGAGGGCGTGAGAGACTTTCCAGAGTTGCCCTGTCTGCTGCCCACACTCTCCCCTCCACACCATCCTGACCGGCTGGGAGAGAGATCGAAGGATGTCTCCACTGGGAGAGGAGCATCAGAGAGCACACCTGTGCCAGCCCGCCCCCAGGCCTCTGTTCGCAATGTGATGTGTAGAGACCAGCGTGAGGGTGACAGGCCAATGCTCACCCCACACCTGGCTCACAGTAGAGTCCCAGGAACATTGTATTCCAGTAACATATTAACAGGAAGAAAAAGATTGGTCCCCTAGGGATGGGGTCCCTGAGATCAGTGTAGAAAATATTAAGGGGAAGGGGGGACCAGAGAGAGCCCATCACGACCTACAGACAATCCTGTCTGCTCTTTCTGCTTGTTGGCTCTGCTGAGCTCGCCTTCCTTGCTTCCCTCCCTCCTTCTCTCTTTCTTCTTTCCTTCCTCCTTTCCTCCCTCCCTAGCTCCTTTCTTCCAACCAACTGTAACTAAATTTTCTCTGTGGTGTGATATCCGGTCTCAGTGGGATCCCAGGCAAATGATAAATCCAGCGCCACTTCACTCATGGTGTGATACCGCGTAAGGGCCCAAGGAGACCTGGCTTCTGCCTGGGTGGGAAGGAGAGAGAGAGGGAAGCGTTTTTTCCGTAAGACTCTCTGTTCCAGGCCAAGTGCCAGTGTCTAAGAGCTCTTAAGGGCCAATGAGAATGCTTAAGGTCCAGGAAAACAATTTATTTGGTTTCGAAATAAAAAAGGAAAGCTGCAAAGTTGAAATTGATAAATGTTTAATCGAATGTCTACAAAACATAACATTTTCAACTGCTCACCTTTTCCTCCAACTCAGCTTCTGCATAGTTACGTATAATTTGTATTTAGTGCGGGATGTGGGAGCATTTTAAGATGTTTGATCTGATGGGGGAAGGAGTTTCTAAAAGGAAGAGTGTCTGGGGCTGGGAAGGTCTCGTGAGAGCCATGTGTGTCCCTGTGTGGGTGGGGAACAGGGGCAGGGGGTGGGGGAGAGTGGAGACTTCACGGAGGAGGGGTCATGTGGCTGGAAGGGTGAGAGGCGTTTAACCGGCAGAGAGAAGGGCGCTCCTGGGCAGGGGGAAGGGCACCTGCACAGAAGCAGGCCCGGTGGAGCCTGGCAGGCCTGAGGAACAGGACCCTTCACTACACCTGCATCTCGAGGCAGGGTGGGGGCAGGGAGGGGAGGCAGTGCTGGGCACACGCGCTCTTTCCCTCCCGGAGCCGGTCTGCACCCTCACACCTCCTTCCCCATCATTAAACCCAGCTCCACTGTCATCCTCCTGGAGGCCGGGCCAGCATGGAGGCCCTAAGGCCGGCTGGGTCTTCCCACTGGCCCCTCTGGCCTGGCCCTATGAACCCCACTTCTGCTCATGGGCCTTTCTCCCTGGTTTAGTCATGAGGAAGCACAGATGTGTAGAATAGGGAAAGAAAAAAATAACTCGGAAACACAAAGCAGATTCCAAATTCCCTTCTTGGGTAATCTCTGGAAACAAGTCCATTTTCCTTCTTTCTCCCCAGCCCAGTGTTTCAATGGAAACCTCCCCTGTGTCCATTTAAAGGAAAGTCATGCTGTCGCAAGCCAAGCCCATTTGGGGATGGCACCCATTCTCTGCCCAGCCAGAGAAGACTTCTAGGCTGGCCACGGGAACCTGAAGACCCCTGTCTTCCCAGGGCCCTCAGAGGGAAACCTGGGGTTTCCTGGGGCTGGATCTTCCACAAGTGGATCCCGCCATCAGTGCAGACCTGCCAGCATCTCCACCAGCCACCAGGTGCAGCAGTGGGGCTACACTCCTCTTTTCCAGAAATGCTAAAGCTTGCTGGGGTCGAGTGCTGCAAACTTGGTGGAGGTTGGGGGGTGGGGTGGAGTGGGGGTCATCACTGGGGGAGGGGCCACCTCAAACTTGCCCATCCAGCCAGCCTGTCCCCAACTGAGGCCAGAGCCCATCATCATCAAACCGTGGCTTTAGGTTAAATGCTGTCTTCTCCTGGCTCTCTGGTCTTTCTTCCAAAATGTGAATTCTCTCTGACCTCTGGGGAAGTGGGTGGCTGCTTTCTCCTTGGGAGGCAGAATCTCAGAGCCCTTAGGTTGGGAGTTGGAGGGCGCGGTGGGCAGGGGTGCTGTGAAAGTAGAGAAAGCGGCCCCTGGAGACAGGGTACTCTGCCACTTCATTGCTGGACTACATTAGACAGGTTATTTAACCACTCTGGGCCACTTCCCAACCTTGCCTATCTCATGGGCTGGCACAAAAATGAGCTCAGTCACTACATGTAAAGTATTTGAGGTAGCACCTGGCAAACAGGAAGCCCACAACACGTGTAAGTGACTATAATAATAAGAGTAATAGTACTTATAGTAATTATTTGTATTTTTGTTATTATTAGTTTATATTGTGTCAGTAGTGCCTGTTGATGCAGGGCAAGCAGGAGGCCCTCAAACCCCTCCCTGGTGTGGCCCTTCCCTCCAATCCAATCCCCTCCCCCCACCATCTTTTCAATTACACGGAACTCCCCTCCTCCTCCCGTATTTTCTGGCCTCCCTGCCTTTGGACATGCCCTCCCCCTTCCTGGAAGGCTCTCGCACCATCTCTCTCTGGCAAGCTCTTACCCTGCCTGCATGAATCAGCTCAGATGCCACCCCCTCGTGAGGCCAGCTCAGAGGTCCCCTCCCCCACCTCTTCTGGAAGCCCCCTGGGTTGCCAGTACCTTCTCTGGGCTCCTGCAGTAATTGACACATTCCAGGTCCCACCTTCAATCACCCAGCTCCAGCACCTTCTCTTACATTCCCCAGGGCAGGGACTCCCTCCGCTGTCTTTCCATCTCTGTGTCCCTGGTCCCAGAACCCGACTTGGAACAGCGTGGGTGTCCACGATTGATTACTAAACAAACAAACCAAGTGCATAACGTCAGGTTCTCTTGGGTCCTGAGTGACTCACCCTGTCTGAGCCTCGGATGCCCCATCTGTAATATGGCTGTGAGAGCCCCTGTGGGGCCCTCCCTCCCAGGAGAGCAAAGAATGCTGGCATCCTTAGGCCGGCGGCACTCCAGGGCAGGGGCTGCGAAAGGGAAGGAATTCTGCTATTAAGCTCATCAATTCTAGCGTCTGGTCTTTGGGGAGAAGAGCTTGCCTGGTAATTAGGGTTGTTAGGGGAGATACAGGCGGGGCTAGTATTGATGCCAGGATCGACCTAGGGCGGCCACACCCGAGGCTGCGGGCGGCAGAGGCGGGCACTGGGACGGGGCTAGGTGGGCGGGAACCTCTGCCTCATCTGTGAGGCAGAGAAGGACCAGCGTCTTCCTCCTGGTGTGGGAGGCCCCGCGGCGGTCCCGGATCCGGCCTGAAGGTGGCGCTGCAGGCTCTCGCAAGGACAGCTCAGCCAGGGATGCAGCCCAGTGCCTGGAGGTGAGGAGGGTCTGGAGAGAACAGAGCGCGGGGATGGGGGGAAAGAGGGGCGGAGGAAGGAGGAAAGGCAGAGAGCGGGGAGAAGGGGGATATAAAGGACTGGAGGAGAGGACAGAGAGAGAGAAGCGGGGAGACCAGAGGAGGGAGGAGAGAAAATGCTAGGGCGGGAAGGGGAGCAGGAGGGGAAGAAGGAGACTTCTTCCCATCCCAGGGGCTTGGATGAGCCCGATCCTCTCGGAAACCCCTTCCCCCCAACGCCTACAGAGGGGTCACTTCCTCCCTTACCCCCTCCGCCATCCCTGCATGGCTCCCAGGACCCTCAGGGTGAAGCCCAGCCTGCACAGCCCAGCCTCATCCTCTGTGGTCTGACCCTGGAGGACCCCTGCCCGTATTTGTCCACCTTCCCACCCCCTATTCCACCCTCACATCCCAGCCCCAGCCATGCAGCCCTGCCTGCCACTTCCAAGGGTCCCGGCTCTCCCTCTCTGCCAGACCTTTGCGGGTGCCGGGTTGCTGCTGCCAGTAACAACCTTCTCCCCCATTTACCCCTCCTGCTGGCTCCCCCATTTCTCCTCCAGGTCTCAGCACCTGACCCCTGTCCAGGGTTGGGGACCGCCCCTGGGCTCCCCGTCCTGTCCTGCATTTCCCCCCATCTCAGCACTGACCACTCTGGGTTGTGAATGATTCATCTGTTTCCCCAGCCAGAACAGGAGCTCCCTGAGGACAGGGACACGGCCTTGGCCCCCTCGGTGTCCCCTTCATGGCCAGCCCAGGGGCTGAACAGGCACAGGTGGGCAACAGACCATGCCTGTAGGATGAGTGAATGATCCGATGAAGGGCCGAGTGTGGGAGAAAAGGCAGAGAGAGACATGGAGGAGGAGGAAGAAAACAAAGCCGAGAAGAGATGGATTAGGAGAGAGAGCACTGAGGAGGGCACCCCAGCCCCCAGGTGTGAAGGACCCCCTCTACCGTCCCCAGGGCCTCAGCACTGCCAGGCGGGGCTCTCCCTCCTGAGGTCAGCTAGCCACCTGGCTCTGGATGCCTCTCAGCAGTCCTTCCTTATTTTGGGGGTACAGGTAACAGAACCTGCTCAGCTGCAGGGGAAAGGGTCTCTCAGGTGCCCAAGGCAAATCAAACAACCAGAACTCCTGAGGGACCTGGACCCAGACCAGGGAAGGGAACCAGCCATAAGGCAGCTTGCTCTCTCTCTCTCTCCATGGGACTTTCATTCTCTACCTTTCTCAGTATCCTACACACTTGCACTTTATTTATCATCAGCTCAAATAACCAGCAGACCCAATGAGCGCCTTTTAGTCTCAACCTCAGATTTATAGGAGAGATGCTGCCCAGCTGGGGCAGGTGTCTGCCACGATCCAGTCCCCACGGGGTTGGGTGGAACAGGTCAGTGTCAGAGGACACAAACAGGACTGCTGGGGGCAGTGCAAAGGACACCAGGACATGGGGGCAGGGAATGCCACCGGCATCCTCACCACACCCTCTTTCCGGTGTCATAGGTGCAGGACCTGCTCCTTGTCAGACACTCTGAGGGGTCGTTTCACATCTTGGTCAAACATCACCTGACCAGCTCTTGTATTCCCATTTTACAGATGAGGGACCTGAGGCTCACTGCCTGTCCTCTTTCCATCCCCTGAGCTCCTAGATTCTGTTCCTTCCTCTGCCACCATCCTGTTGAGTTTCTTTAGTCCAGCCTCTGTCTTCTGGGGCCTCAGTTTTCCCTCTGTAAAATGGGGAGATAGAGCCACGAGGCCCCTTTCAGCCCTGACACTTGGGGGATCCCTTTGCTCTACATAGAGGCAGCCAGCGGCCTCAGTGAAGCTCGTGATCCATGCCCTTCCCTCCTGATGATTCATTTGTTGTTTGGGGCCCTTGGAGGAGCCCCTGGGTAAATATTAATAATGCAGGGTTGCCTTCATGTCTGAGAAAGAGGATGAATCATTTCCTGCTTCCCTCCGGGCTCAGGATTGTAGCTGAAAATATGCTGGCTCTTTGGAGCAGCTGTAAAGAGACCTGGATTGATGGGATCTTGTAGCTGAGGCAGAGCCATGAAAAACTTCTCCCCTGGCAGCCTTGGGGCCTGAAGCCTACTGCCCCAAAGGCATGTCTGCGTGAGAAGGATTAGCGTCCAGGCCAGGTCCTGCCAAGTCCTTGCTGCGTGGCTCACTCTGCCTCTCCTGGATGTGTCTACCGGCAGGGCTGGAGGAGGCAAGTGTGCAGAGAGTCTGGTTCTCACCCCACCGAGCCTCCGGTGCTCACCTTCCCTGGGCCCGTGCTGGTCACACGTGGATGCACCTCTGTGTCCCCACCCTGCGTGCACTACTCAAGGGCAGGGCCCCTCAGGATTCAGTCAGTACCCCCAGAGCTGACACATACCTGGTGCTTTGAGAGCATCTGTCCAGCTCATAATGAGCCCCTGCTCAGCCCTCTTCACCTACAAGGCATTTCCCAGAAGCCACAATTGTGCTGTTTGACGTGCCTCTGATGAGAGCAGGCGAGACCAGAGCAGACCAGCTGAAAACCAATCCAAGGTGGACCAGGTGGATTCTCTAGCGGAGGGAATCTAGTTCCATCTGGGCTGTTCTCTCAAATGGAGATGTTTGGGCTCAGGATCTGAGGGGCCATCTTCTGTCTCCGCAGAACAGCAGTAAGAGGGTCCAGCCAATTCCCTGGTCCCGTCTCCCTCCGAGGCCATGCTGCCTCCTCATCCTTGGATTCTAGGAGATGTCCCAGTGTCACTGTCATAACCCCCCTTGTCTGCTTAAGCCAGTATGAGTTGATCCTACTACACGCCACCAGAATCCCGCAGATCCAGGCACACCCTGCATGTGCCAGGCGGTGCTCAGCCATTTGACCACATTATGTCACAGCCTTCTTTTTACATCTGCCAGGTGGGCATCTCCAGCCTCCCATTTTGCAGGAAACTGACACGGAGAGAGCTCAGACCCCTAGTCTAGAGTCACCAGAGCATAGTCTGATTTTCCCACAGCCCTGGGTGCATCTCCTCCCACCAGACCTTATATGATACAAACGGCTTGGGAGCCAGGGGTCCAGATGGACTTACTGGGGCCACTCCTTCCAGATCCCACCAACTCAGGCCCCAGGAGAGTGCTCACCAGGGAGCTGGGAGCTCAGTGAGTCCGCAGGACAGCCCTACAGTCACCAGTTCTGGAGCTGGGAGATGGGCGAGGTGAAGGGGTCCTCTACCCATCGCTCTCTGAACAGGACAGGGCTTTTGCAGTCAGCTCTCTGCTCTGAGTCATTTGACTGGTCCAGAGTAATTGAAATCTCAGAGCCGTCTATTAGTCTCAGGCCACAGATGATTGCCAGGCGGCTGCAGCCCCTGCCCAGAGCAGGGACCTAACTGACCTTCCATTCTGGTCCTGCAGCTGGACCAGTGGGCTATCTTCAGGGCCAGGGCGCCTAAGGCCAGACACCCCCTCTCTGTTGGTCCTCCAGGCACTGAGGGTAATTGGCCACCTACTGCTGCCCTCGGGGGAGGTGACCCCAGCGCTTGGAGATGGAGCTGTTTATAATGAGGGGCACAGGGGGAAGGGGCTCCCTGCAGCCTGTCCTGTTGACATCTTTAGACTGGGCAGCATCGATCTCCACCTGTCCAAAGGCTGCCTTCAAAGTCAAGGGCAGAGGCAACAGAGGACCTTGGAGACTATCATCCCAGCCCCTTCATTAAACTGCTGAGGGAACGATGTTCCAGGGAGGGTAGGGACCAGCCCAGGGTCACATGCTGAGGCTATGACCCAGACAGTGTTATTAAGTGGATAGAGATTCCATAGAAACTGCAGGCCAGACAAGACACAGCACCATGGGATTCAAGGTTAATCAGGCAGACACGGTCTGCATCCCCAGGGAAATTCACAGTGTAAGATGGGAGAGAAGCTGCTAATTCTCTGTGAACCATGGGGTGTGTACCACAGGGGCTGAAGCTCTTGGAGTCAGGGAGGACTTCCCAGGAGAGAGAGGGAGAGACAGGGACAGAGAGAGAGGAGGGTGAGCAGGAGAGGTGAGCTAGGCTGCTCTGGCATCTGCACAGGCCGGGGGAGGGTGCTCCCAGCAGAAGGGGTGGGCATGTGCCGGGTGAGCGCAGCAGAGTGAGTGGAGCTTGGCCAGGAGGGACAGAGGACACAGGCAGAGCACAGAGGGCCGTGGGAGGAGCCTGCCTCACTCAGACTCCAACTCCACACCCCTTCTGGGTGTGGCCATTTCTGCAGCTGGACCCTTCCTACACCAAAGAAAGCAAGCACAGGTTAGACACTCAGGCTGCCAAGGCAGCTTTTGAGCAGTGGTTTGCCATTTGCCAAGCTCTCTTCCCCCCTATTCTTCCATTTGGTCCCGAGCACCGTCCACACTGTGCAGATGAGGAAACCGAGGCTCAGTTCAGGGGCCAGTCTGAGGCCTCCTAACTAGTGAGGGGAGAAAACAGAATTGAGTCTAAGCTTGTCTATTTCCCCAATTACATTCCCCCCATCCTTCGCCAGACTGCCAGGCAGGATTTTAAGTAGGGTGAACTAGGGAGGGTTTCTCCCAGGACCTGAGTTTCAATCTGATTTTTGGAAACCAAAAAGGAACAGGAATCAGATGGCAGGGAAGGTGGGGGAGAGGAGAGTCCAGGTGTAGAAACTGGGGTGGGGAAGGTTCTACAGGTGCAGTCAGCTCATCAATGAGAGCAACAGTAGCTGTACTTACTTGAGCACCTACTATGTGCCCAGACTTTGCAAGCACCTGAGACGTGTCATTTCATTTACCCCACAGATGGCCTGTGACGTGGGCACTATGACAGCTGATCAGTGGTGGACCTGGGACCAGACCAGTGCTATCTGAACAGAACCCGAGGGTGCATTGCCACACCCTAAATGGAGCTGCTGCTGCCAAAATGTCTCCCTGGCTGCGTGACCCCTGACAAGTTGCTTACCTTCTCTGTGCCTCTGTTTCTTCACCTGTAAAACAGAGATGATAATACCTATGAAAGATGAAGAAAACATTTTTGTTTACCAGAATTCTTTCTAGGAAGAGTACAAAAGAGTCTGAAAGGAGAAATCTGTGTGATGACAAAAGCCAATACCCAAAACTTTCTAGAAGGAAAGGGTAAAAGCAGTCTGCAGGAAATAGGGAGGCCTGCTTCTTCCATAGAAGGGGGTGCAGGGCAAGGGGAGAGCAGCCAGGGAGGCAGTGAGTCTGTGCCTCTCCCCTCTCCCTGCAAATCTGCAATAAAGCTAATAAATTCAGAAATACTTAATGTGGGTGGATATTTGAGAAACCAGCGATGGAGCTGAGCTTTGCACTTGAAATAACCCAAAATGAAAGAGACCCAGCCAGACAGACAGAAGGGCCCAACCGCAGGAGGAGGGGTCCAGGGGCTCAGGACCACCCATGGCCATAGGCTGCCCAGGGCTCAAGCCAGTTACACTCAGTTCTCCCAGGGTCAAGGGCACCCTAGCTGGCACCTGGTTTCCCTGACCTTGATAGTCATATCCACCTTTTTGTCATCTCCCTAATCGCCCTAAAGTCATACTTTGCTTCATCAAATGTCGAGCCTCCCCTGGATTCCATCCCCTGCTGCCCAGCATCTCCATTCTCACATTTTCCATGCTGTCATCAAGTTTGCAAAGCAAGCTCTCACCTCCCACGTGAAAAGCGAAGCATGGCAAGGCAAACAGCAAAGAAGAAACAAGAAGCCCTCCCTTAACCCCAGCCCCTCCTGCTTCGCCAGCACTTTGCTGGCCCCTGCTTCCTCCCCTCCACCCTGAGCAGGTGAACTGCAGGGCACTCTTCACCTCCTGCCCTGGCACCTTTCACGCCTCACCTACTACGGCTTTCTGACTTGTCAGGGTCACCCATAACCTTCATGTTGCCATGTCTTGTGACCACTTCTCTGCTGGAGGTGTATGACATGAAGAGCCATGCCCCCTCCTTCTGGAAGTGCTCTGACTCCCTGGTACCACCTGCTTCCCTCCCATCTGCTTGGCCCCTCTGTCTCAGTTTCCTATGCTGAACCCTCCCATCCTGACCCTCAGGGCTCAGGCCCGGCTTTCCCTGGTTGGGAGACATGCTGTTTCTTGAGAAAATCTCATCAATTGCGGTGGATACTTTTAACAGCTTCATTGAGATGTAACTGACATATGATAAACTAAACATATTAACAGCGACATATTTAAAGACACAATTAAAGGGATATTTTGGTAAGGTTTGACATACATATACATTCATGAAACTATCACTGCAATCAAAATAATGAAAATATCCATCATTCCCCCAATTTTCCCCCAGGTCCTTAGTCATCTCCCCTGAAAGTCCCTTCTCCCCCGGCAGGCAATCACTAATTTGCTTTCTGTCACTATAGATTAGTTTGTATTTTCTAGAATACATCAATGGAATCAAACAGGATGTACTCTTTTTTTTTTTTTGTGGTACGCGGGCCTCTCACTCTTGTGGCCTCTCCCGTTGCGGAGCAGCACAGGCTCCGGACGTGCAGGCTCAGCGGCCATGGCTCACAGGCCCAGCTGCTCCTCGGCATGTGGGATCTTCCCGGCCCAGGGCACGAACCCGTGTCCCCTGCATCGGCAGGCGGACTCTCAACCACTGCGCCACCAGGCAAGCCCTGTCCATGTTTTTAATTGGGTTGTTTATTTCCTTATAACTGAGAGTTACCAGAGTTCTTTAAATATTCTGCATACAGCTCCTTTATCATATTTGCAAATATTTTCTCCCAGTCTGTGGCTTGTCTTTTCATTCTCTTAACAGCAGGTTTTGAAGAGTAGAAGTTTTAAATTTTTATGAAATTCAATTTATCAATCTGTTCTTTTATGAATTTGGGGTTTTGGTGCCCAATCTAAGAAATCTTTGCCTAATCCCAGATTACAAAGATTTTCTCCTATGGTTTCCTCTAAAAGAGTAGAGTTTTAGGTTTTAAATTTAGGTTTGTAATTCATTTGAAGTTAAATTTTATATATGGATCAAATTTCAAAAATTTGCCTATAGACTTCCAATTATTCCAGTACCATTTGTTGAAAATATTATCTTTTCTCTACTGAATTGCCTTTCCACCTTTGTCAAAAGTCAGGTGTAAATATATGTGAGAATTTGCTTCTAGACTCTATTCTGTTCCATTGACCTATTTGTCCATCTTGATGTCAATACCACACTGTCTTTATTATCATAACTTTATAAGTCTTGAAATCATTTAGTGTTAGTCCTCCATATTTTCCCTTTTTCTTATAAACTTGCTTTACCTATTCTATGTATTCTGAATTTCCATATGAATTTGAGTATCTGATTGTAAACTTTTTCAAAAAAGGATTCTGTTGATTGGGATTGCAATGAATCTAAGGACCAACATGGGGACTTCCCTGGTGGCACAGTGCTTAGGAATCTGCCTGCCAATGCAGGGGACACGGGTTCGGGCTCTGGTCCGGGAAGATACCACATGTCACAGAGCAACTAAGCCCATGCGCCACAACTACTGAGCCTGCGCTCTAGAGCCTGCAAGCCACAACTACTGAGCCCACATGCTGCAACTACTGAAGTCCGTGAGCCTAGAGCCCGTGCTCCACAACAAGAGAAGTCACCGCAATGAGAAGCCCATGCACCGCAACAAAAAGTAGCCCCCGCTCGCCTCAACTAGCGAAAGCCCACGCACAGCAAAAAAGACCCAAAGCAGCCAAAAATAAATAATAACTTTAAAAATAAATAAATAAAATAAAAGGCTAAGTTGCGAAGGTTTCATTAAATAAAACAGAAGGGCTAAAAAAAAACAACATGAAGAGAATTAACATCTTAAGAATATTGAGTCTTCTGAGCCATGAACATAGTGTACCTCTATATTTCTTTAGCCTTCTTTAATTTCTCTCAACAGTGTTTTATAGTTTTCAGGATACATATCTTCTGCCAGATTTATTTCTAAGTACTTTTTATTTTTGATGCTGTTATGAATGGTATTGTTTTCTTAATTTCAATTTTGACTGTTCATTACTAGTATACAAAAATACAATTGATTTTTGTACATCCTGCAACTTTACTAAATATACTTACTATTTCTAGTAGCTTTTAAATGGATTCCATCAGATTTTCTATGTAGATGATCATGTCACCTGTAAGAAAAGGCAGTTTTGCTTCTTTGTTATCAATCTGGGTGCTTTTTATTTATTTTTCTTGTATTATTACACTAGTTGAAACTTCCAGTGCAATGTTGAATACAAGCAATGAAGAGTGGACATCCCTGTCTTGTGTCTTCATCTTAGTGGGAAAGCATTCACTCTTTTCCCATAATGTATGATGTTAGATCTAGGATTGTCATAGACACACTTCATCAGGCTGAGAACGTTCTCTTCTATTCCTAGTTTGCTGAGACTTTTCATCAGAAATCTATGTTGGATTTTGTCAAATGCTTTTTTGCATCTATAGACTTAGGCATACGGTCTTTCCTTTTTAATTTGTTAATATAATGGATTTCTTTGATTGGTTTTTGAATGTTAAACCAATCTTGTATTTGTGGGATAACCCCCACTGAGACATGATGTATTAACTTTTTCATATGCCATTGGATTTTATTTGCTAAAATAATATTTAGAATTTTTACATGTATGTTTTTAAGGGCTATTGGTCTGCAGTTTTCCATTCTTGTAACATCTTTGCCAGGTTTTGGTATCAGGATGATGCTGGCCTCATAAAATGAGATGGGGGGTGTATTATTTCTATAGAAGACATATTATTTCTTAAATGTTTGGTAGAATTTACCAGGGATGCTATCTGGTCCTAGAATTTTCTTTATGGGAATGTTTGTAACTACAAATTCAATTTATTGAAGAGATATAGGAATATTCAAGTTACCACTATCTTCTTGAGTGAGCTTTTGTAGTTTGAGTCTTTCAAGGAATTTGAAAGACTTTCATCTAAATTGTCAAATACATTGTCAAAATGTTGTCATGAATATTCCCCTACTATCCTTTTAATATCTGTAGAATATATAGTGATGTTACCTCTCTCGTTGTTAGTATTAGTAATTTGTGTTTTCTCTCTTTTTTTAACTGATCACTCTGGGTATATATTTATTATTTTATTGATCTTAAGGCATCAGCTTTCAGTTTCATGGTTTTCTCTTTTTTTGATTTCAGTTCACTAATATCAGCTCTCATCTTTCTTATTTCCTTTTTTCTGCTTACTTTGGGTTTCATTTTCTATTCTTTTTCTAGTTTCTTAAGATGGGAACTGACATCATTGCTTTGAGACCTCTTTTCTTTTCTAATATAGGCATTTAGTGCTATGCATTTCCCCCTAAGTACTGCTTTAGTCACATTCTTTAAATTTTGATATGTTATGTTTTCTTTTTCATTTAGGTGAAAAATACCTTCTTGGGGCCCTTTCAGTTTCCATGGTCCCTGACTCACTGTGGTGCATGGGTGGAGCTGAGTGTAAATGGCCAGGAGACTGTGACCCAACACTTACTTTTTTAGTGAGTGAATCTGGAGACCTCAGTTTTACCACTGATCACATGAATGATTCCCGATGGCCCTTCCAGCTTCACTGTCCTCTGATTAGACTCAATTTAAACCACTCATTTCCTGAGTGAAAAACCAGACTACCCCCTCACCCAAGAGCTAGGTACATCACATGTGGTCAGGGGCAAGATGGGCCTAGAACCCCTGCTCCTGGTGCCCAGTGGAGAGCCCTTTAGCACCCAAATTACAGCTTACCCAGTACAGTCATTGATTAGTTCCCTCATGCCAGGCACAGTGCTAAGCTCCTCATGCATATTATCTCATTTAATCTTTATAACAGCCCCGTGGAGTAGGTGCAGTTCTTGTTGCCATCACAGAGATGTTTAAATCAAGTCTCTTGCTCCGGTTCCACCTGATGAAGTGGAAAAGTGTGGGCTCAAACCTGGGTCTGTCTGACCCAAGATCAGCCCCCCTCAGCCCTAGGCAGTTCATCTCTCCTTCCACTTCACCCGATTCAGGGTGTGGGCACAGTCTTGGGGATTTAGGAGTGCAGGAGCAGAAGAGAAAGACCAGGAGGAAAGGGGGCAAGGCTGGTTGGAGCAGGGAGAGAGCAGGAGGCAGTTGCTCTCTAATTATGAAGAAGTCTTTTGACCTTTTCATGTTCGTTCAGCTAAGTAAAAGGAGTTGAACTTTGCTGCACTGCTTTTAAGTATAAATGCAGATTAATGAGGAAAATCTGCTTTGCTAAGCTTAGAAAGCATGGAGATCAAATTGAGCATGGTATTAAGCCTGTTAATGCCAACTCTCAGGGCCAGAGCCAGAACCACAGCTCGAGTCCCATGTGTGCTCCCAGCCATGTCCTCAGATCCTGCTAAGAGCAGGGGCCTTGCTATGTTAAAGGGGAACCCCAGGGAAGGGGCTGGGGAACTCAAACAGGAGTCTTTGTAGCCCACCCTCCATTCTTTGTCTTAAGACCAGACAACTCATGACCGTGTTAAGTCTCAGCAAAGCTTACGATAGAGGTTTCCAGGGGCTGATCCTGTTGGATCCTCTGGGCCCCTCAAAGACATTGCGGAGCAGAACACAGGCATCTAGTATAAGGGCAGGTGAGGGCAACTGGGATGCAGAAAGGCAGAGTTGGGAAGTTGGAAGAAGGAGAAGGTGACTTCCTATTCAAATCCCACCAGCTTGGAAAACTTGGCCAAGGTGTCTCCTGTCTCTGAGCCTCAATTTCCACACCTGTATAATGGGGCTCACCTCTCCTGCTATGAAGAGTGATGGTGAGGATTAAGTGACATAATTCATATAAAGGGCTTGGCATCTGGTTCATCTCCTCAGTTATTCAATAAATATTTACGGATGGGCCCCAGGGGAATATCAGGCAGGAAACAGACATGGACTGCCACTGGCCATGGACTCAATAATATCCATGAAGGCAGCTGAAGCCAGGGAAGGCCACCTAGGAGCTGGTGGTTCAGTGGCCTGAAAATTGGGTGAGCAGGGTGTGAGCCTGACTCTGCCCCTGACCTGCTATGCAACTTCAGGCAGTCACTCAACCTCTCTGAGCTTCATATTTCTTACCTGTGTAAAGGGTGAGGGTCACAGCCTGGGAGGGCTGGGTGTCTGAAGGTGTGCTCAGCCTGGATGATGTTGTGTCCATCAGAGCCTATGGTGCTAGAAGCTTCAGTACCATGGATCTATCAATGCAGTTGGGAGCTGTCAGAGGACAAGAGCAGTGATGAGAATTCTGCCCAGCATGGAACCCCAGAACACCCCCTCCACTGGAGGTCCCCCTTCAGGGAAGGGGCTGAACTCCATAAGAGAGAAAACCTGATGCTTGCTCTGCTCAGGCAGGCTTATAGAACTGGGAAGACCACCTGGATTCAAATCTGGGCTGTGTGACTTTGGGCAGGTCACTTTCCCTCTCTGAGCCTTAGTTTCCTCATCTGTAACATGAGAATAGTTACACCTCACAGGGCTGATGAATTGTGTAAAAACTCAGACTCTGGTCCACCCAAGGCCTTGATTATGCATTTGTGTCCTTCCTGAGAGGGCCAGCAGTTTCTCCATCCTTTAAGACCCCATCCTCAGGGACCCAGGACAGCTTGGGGTTACAGAGACCTTCTCAGGGACCTTTCTGATGTCACCTGGCTCTGTCAGTGTGAAGAAACCTTCTCTTGACAACCTCTGTTATCACCCCCTGTTGATAATTCTCCCACCCCAAGGGACTCTGCCTGCCACCAGGCCCTCAAACAAGGCACACGTGGAAGCCTGCTCTGGGCTCCAGGTGCTTTGCTGGTTTGTCAGTGATGGGTCCAGCAGCCCTGCAAGGTGGGCCTGACCCCCCTCTTACTGATGGGTAACTGGGGCCCAGAGAAGGGACTAGAGCCAGGGTTGGGGCCACTCCTTCTGGGCTCAGAGACAGCACTGTCCCTGCATCCACCATCATCCCACCCACTGCCACTGGGCTCTGTCCCCACGTGGATCATTGGTGTCATTGAGCACTGGCTCCGGGTACCCCTGGAAGTGCGCTCCGTGGGCTAATTCCTTCAGTCCTCACCCTCTGGGGTGGGGCCGTCAGGACCTAAAGATGAAGTTTCACCTGCACTGACCACCAGGTGCCACATCGGCCACCTCACTCTGACATCTGCGTTCCTAACTCTGAGCTTCAGTGACGTACCTGCTGTGTCCTCCGTCTGGGACAGCCTCCACCCGCCTTACACCAGTGTACTTTTCCACTGGGAAAAATACAATCTCAGTTCAAGCCCAAGTCAAGTGCCACCTGTTCTGGGAATCCTTCCCTAATCTCCCCTCCAGGAGCCTCCATTCAAGGAGGAGTCCCCCATGAAAGCATCAATCTTCTTCACCCTTGGGGTGTGTCCATGTGTCCGTTTCCCCCTCTAGACAAGGGTCCCCAGAGTATGGCCCATGGTAGCATCAATCAGCCCTGATGAAGGATATGGCTATTTAATAGAAACTGCACTGCACTGGGGGATGCTGATTAGATACTTCTCACCCCAGCAGACTCCGGGATCCTTTGGTTGAATCCCTTGACTCTGTGAAGGGCGGGGGGGCGTAATCCCCAAGCTGCCTCAAAGTCAGGTGGGGTGGGGACCACTCATCTGCCAAGATCCCTCCTAATGAAAAATGTATGAAGATTCCTTCTGCAAAGACATTTCAATGCCCTGAGCCCCCTGCCACTCTCTGTCCCCTCTCCTTTCTTTATTTTCTTCCCAGCCCTTCATCACCAGACAATATATGTTCATATGTTTATTTGCTTATTTACCTTTCCCTGCACTAGAATGTCAGGTCAGTGGCAGAGAACTGGACCTATCCTGTCCACCATGGATCCCTTGGCTAGAAGAGTACCTGCACACAGTAGGGGCTCAAACGTGCTTGTTGAGTGAAGGAACGGATAATGAATGGACAGTTAATGCCGGGGGTCTGGAGTCAAGCAGATGTGGGTTCAAGCCTCGGCTGTTCGAAGCTCCCTCTTGTCCCTTCACAGGCGGCATCTCCTCTGTGAGCCTTTGTTTCCTCATCTCTATCGTGGAGCCATCGATAAAAGCTCCTGCCTCTTGAAATGTGGTTGCACTAGCTTGAGACGAGTCTTCCAGAGAGCTGAGCACAGGCCCTGGTGCTGAGGGAGCTCTCAGCAAACACTGTTCTCTCTACAGCTCCACACAAGTTGTCCGGATAGGCTTCGAGCTGGGGGGCTCAGGGTAGGTGGCTCACTTTGGAGCCTCCATTTGCTTATATGTCACATAGAGATCATAACACCTATCCTGGAAGGTTGCTGTGAAGGTTCAGAAGGTGACGGTGATGATAGCTAAACTGACGAACAGCTTCCTATGTGCTTTACCCTGGCTTTACACAAATTAGTGTGTTTCATCTTTATTTCAACCCTAGGGGGCAGGTGCTAATACTATCTCCATTTCACACTTGAGAAGCTGAGGCACATGGCAGGGAAGTAACTGGTCCTGGGTCGCCAGAGGATAAGTGGTACAGGGAAGGAGATGGGGAAGAGCCACAGTGGATACTCCACCTACACCAGCCCCACTCAGTGCCTGGAGGCTCCAGGGGCAGGGCCAGGGACTCTGCAGGAAATGGACACTTATTAAGCACTTGAGTACCAGGAAGTGGACAGAAAACAGAGAACAAGAGAGGCCAGACCCTGTCCTATGAAGCACATATGGGGGGAGGCAGAGGGGGCTATACCAGAAGCACGCTAGAATGGGTTCACTGACAGGTAGCCACACTCACGCTATCATGCAAATGTCCATGGGGTTACTGGTCTTCTGGAGTAACTTGTTCCACAGTCACTAATACAAGGGCATCACAAAGCAGAGAGGTCTATGCACGCCTTTAGCTCCTGATTTAGTTAGCAAAGAGCTTCGTCCAAGTTAACGTCTTGCTGGGTGGGGAGCTGGGCAGCTCCAGGGCCCACAGGGCTGAGTGTCCAGGTGACCCTCCCAGGGGGAAGGAAGGCCAGGTTTGCCTGCAGGGAAAGGAGAGCGCAGAGGGCAGTGAGAAGGTGGGGGCAGCAGAGGGTGGGATGGGGCTGAGGAGACAAGGCCAGGAAGACACTGATCTTACTCCATGAGCCAATCAGGACAGGCTGTGTGTGAGACAAGAGGCAGAGACAGAGAACGCTTCCCTGACCTCCCAGACAACACTCACGCATGCACCCGTGCACACACTTGGACACGTGCATGCGCGCATACATTCACACACTCATGTGCACACACACAGACACAGCACGTTTCTTCGTGGAACGCGTCACCCCCCAATTCCACGTTTGTTGGTGTGGCTATGAGATCACCGTGTACACCCCACTAGACTGTGCACAACTTTGGGAAAGCAGGGATGGCTGGGGTGGGGGGATGCTCACCACTGCCTTTCCCCTAGCACATAGCAGTCGCTCACTAATCAGGCATTCGTTCACTGAACGAGTGAAAGAGAAAGGGAGCAGACCAAGTGACAGGTGGCAAGGAGGGGGCTTGGTTTGGAAGGTGAGCACAGCGTTGACAGCACGTGAAGGAATGGGCTGTGCAGAGGCACGTGGCTGGGGAATTTCTGAGAGACTTCTGGGAGAAACCCTTCACCTCATTCTTCGAGATCAAAGACTCTACTTGACACTTAAGCATCTTGTTTGTTCTATTTTGTAAACAAACAAACAAAAAAATCAAGGGACCTGGAACTCAGAGAGTGAGGGCTGGGAAGAGCCATCTCCACACTGATAGATGAACTCACTGGCTCCAGTTTTTTCAATGGCTCTCATCACGATCACCCCCAGGCTTAGATGAGGAGTCTCCGCACTCAGCAGGGTCTCCAGTGAGCCTAATAGCAATGGGCATTTATTGAGCACTTACTGTATGCCCAGGCCTGAATCCAGCACCCCACGTATACTAATCTGTTTAACCTTCACATTGGCCCTTTCAGGGAAGCCCTCTCCCTGTTTCAGACGGAATCCTAAGGCACAGAGAGATGTGGCCACTTGTCCAAAGCCTCATAGCTGCTGAGTGGAGGGTGGTGAAGCCTGGGCTCCAGAGTGACTCCAGCCTGGCTTATACACCTTCCTGTCTGAGTGGCACAGGGTGTCTCTTCAAGCCTGAGATCACTCATCTGGACAGTGAGGGCATTCAGCAGGTGCTCGATAAATGGTCCATTTCTATGCACAGGCCTCATGGTGACCTATGAAGATGACTGAGAGCAGCCCAAGCCAGAGGGAACCTGAGTATAGCACTGGAAGGGGCTTAGATCGTTGACTCCAAAAGTCCCATTCTACAGATGAGGAAACTGAGGCCTCAGGAGGGAAATGAGTGGTTCAGATTACTGGGGTTGGGGTCACACCTTCCCATTCATGGGCCAGTGTTCCTTCCTCACCCACAGCTGTGGTTCAAACATTGCTTCTAAGTTTTAAAATAATAATAATCAAAATAAAGGGACAAGCAAGGAAGTCGCTCCCAACTGAGCTGTGGGGCGAGGGCTGGTGCTCACCTGCTTGTTTTAAGAGCAAGGAGAGGAGCAGGGCTCTTCTCTAAGAGGATAAAGGCTGAGGGCCGTGCCTGTGGGTGCCCTTTCTAGAGCAGAGCCATGGGCGTGGTGCCCCTCCCAGTGCCCTTCAGTAGCTCCTCACCGCCAAGCACGCACGTGCCTCCTCTGGGACTTCATGGCCCTTCCCAGCAGCATCTCCTGACACACCCACCCCTGAAGATCACACCCTTCTCTGAACCTGCTTCACTCTCTCTCAGGGTTAGGTCAATTCACTGAAAATGCATTTCTAGGGCTGGTGGCGCAGTGGTTGAGAGTCCGCCTGCCAATGCAGGGGACACGGGTTCGTGCCCCGGTCCAGGAAGATCCCACATGCCGCAGAGCGGCTGGGCCCGTGAGCCATGGCTGTTGCTCGTACCACAAACAAAAAATGCATTTTTAGAGCCCAACCTCTCAGATGATCAATCGTACAAAAACTTATCCACAGAAGGACTAACCAAATAATAATTTACCAAAAACTGTTAGACCAACCTTTTGGTGATTGTATCCATGCTATGTGTCCGTTCATCTACTCAACAGCTATTTACTGAGCACCTATTGTGTGCCGGGGCAGTGTCACACAGGGTCAGGAGTGAAGGTGCTGAAATCTAGGGGTGAGGAAAGTTCATTTATCTGCCAAGGCGTGGATGGTGGCAAGAGGCAGCAAAAACAGCCAAGGGAGGGAAGGAAGAAGGTTCTGGGACTGTTAGTCAATCTCCTGTGACCTGGGCTGGCCTGGCCGAGCTGTCTGCTGCCCCACGGTCCCTCCCCCCAAGCACCCTCTGCCTCTGCTCACCAGATGCAGACTCAGGACTCTCACACAACCCAGAAAGGGAAGGGTGGTTGGAAGGGTCAGGTGGACGAAAGGTGGTGGGGTGGGGGAAGGGTGGTGGGGAGGGTGGAGCGGTGGGGGAAGGGTGGTGGGGTGGGGGAAGGGTGGAGTGGTGGGGGAAGGGGGTGGGGGAAGGGGGCAGGGTGGTTGGAGGGGTGGAGGGTCTTGATGAGCAGGTCTGCAGCCCATCCAGGAGAAGCACAGCAGGAGCACGTAGAGACCCGTTGCTCTCAGCCTGCTCAGCTGCTCGAATGGCCTCGCTGCTTCTCGCTGGTCTCAGCGTGGCTCTCCCGCAGGGCCGGCTAGCACACAGGTTCTTATAACTGTCAGCAGCGCTCTGATGTGGGATCCACCAGAAAACCTCCCGAGGTCCTCTTCCCGACCCTCCCAGGAGCCTCGGGTGTCCCCAGGCTGCTGCGCTGTCCACAGTTCCAGACTGAGATGCAGATCAGGCCTCATCTCCAGCCTCCTACTGGGGCCAGGTCACAAGTGGACTAAGGTTCTTGCTTGTCTCCCTCCCCAGAGGAAGGAAACTCTCCCCAGGCCCACTGCCAGGCAGTTTCCCAAGAGCCTTCCGGAGACAAGGTCCTCTGGGAGGGGTGGGGGCACAGGCCTGATTCCAAGGAACGTTCTGGGTACTTGGATGCCAAGACCCCACTCTTTCCTCCACCCCCTGACAGCGGTCTGTGTCAGGCCTCCATTTTCTTCCCTGAGCTTTGAGGTTGGGGCCTCTTCTGGGGCTGCATTATACTCCAGATGTGCGCTTCCTTTTCCTGGATGTTCAGAGAAACTGCCACTCTGAGCCTGGGACCTTGGGCTGTCCAAAGTGGGAGCAGAGGTGGCAGGTCCTAAACTCAAGGGGCAGCAGAGGGAGTGAGGCCCAGGGAAAGATACAGTCACTGACTGCTGGTATTTTAGCCCTATATTCCTCTGGCTTTCATATCACTTCCACCAAATCTTTTTATCATACTTCGATAACCATTTGAAAAGCTACTGAGGAGATGCAACCCTGGGAAAACAACAACAGCTGACATTTACAGCACTCCAAACTGAGCACATCACACTCATTACCTTGTCCCAGGCTCACTACAACCCTGCCAGGTAGGGGCTATCTCTCTCCCCAGGGTATGGAAGACAAAACTGAGATACGAAGAGGTTAAGTCATCGGCCCAAGGTCACACTGCACAGCTCATAAGTCGTGGACCGACCTCTCCATGCCCCACAATTCCCTCCCCACAGCTGCTGAAAAAGCCCTTCCTTATTACATAAGAGGCCAAGAGGGCAAGCGACTCCTCCACGGCCACACAGGGCATTTGTGGTTGAGCCTGCCTGGGGTTCCTCCACCTGCAGGTCACTCTGGCCACCTTCTCCCTGGGTAGCATGAGGGAGGTGACTCAGAGGATGGAGGAGGCCAGACACAGGGAGGCCCAGGCAACTCTGGAGGGTGCCATGAAGATGGGCAGTGCCCACAGCAGCCAGCAAGCTGCCCAGGGACCCTGGGCTCCCTCCTTCCTCCCACTCACATGCTGCAGAGAAACACAGGCTTTGAAAATGAAAGCTCGCTTGAAGTAAACAGATTAGTGGTGGTTTTGTGCTAGCACCTTATTAATTAAATGTCCTAAATACATTGAAACCCGAGCATTTAATTTAGATTTATAGGGATAATTTAAATTTATAAGACCAGCTATTATGCATTAAGTACAGAAAATGCCAATTGATTTTCACAGGTGATATTTATTGAAGTGTTAAAAAAGAAAACTATGTAAAATTTAATTACCCTGGTGGTGAGCTAAGCGCTGGCAGGGAGTTTAAGGTGATGGTGGGGGGAAGTGTGCTTCCTTCAGGAGCTGTTCTCTTATTTTCTGGGTGGCAATTTCATCCTCCCCTTGTTAGTCATTGAAATAGAAGTAGGCATCACACCGTGAATAAGATACCCACAGTATGTGTCACAATGCAAGATGCTGTCCCAGCCGCTTCTACACCAACTTCAGGGCTGATGGATAGGGTGGAGTGAAGTGGTGCAGTGGAAGCCAGGGTGGGAGTCTGGAGCCCTGGGTTCTCATCTCAGCAGGCATGGCCTTCCCTGTGACCTTGGGGCACTCGCCTCAACTCTGTGTACTCGCCTCCTTAACTCAGAACCAAGAGGGGCATGGCTGGTGGTCTGGATGCCCCTGCCGGCTCTGATGTTTGATGAACTTAAAGATTTGGTCCCCCATCTGGATGGGACATTGGACGTCATGTCCTAATACCTCGATCTGTCTCTGTCTCTCTCATACACCCCGCAGTCTTGGGAGCTCCACTTTCATGATTCCTAAGGGACCACATCTGCGAGGTGGCAGGTGGGCACAGCGATGGGCCAGCTTCCCTACAGGTAGAGTCAGGCAAAGCCACAGGGCGCTGTGCTGAAGAAGTGAGGAAGGTGGCCCCATGTAATACAGGTGCCATGGCCTCTGAAGGCAGGACCAGGGTTAGTCTTGCAGAAACCACACCAGGTGTTTTAAACTGAGGGATTTAATGAAAGGAACAAGTTACAAGAGTGTTGGAAGGGCTGAAGGAACCAAAGGGAAGTAGAGATAACCCAGAGGTTAGTTCCTGCATGGGTTTCTAGAGCTGGGGCAACACAGGGAGGGGTAATGTAGCTGGAGCCCAGGACCACTTGCTGTGATGCTGGTGGAGATGCTGCCACTGGGGCCACCCTTGACTTCTACTGCCAGACCCATCAAGGTCCACTAGAGCCCACGCCCACCCACTGCTTTTGCTGAGAGAGCCCATGATTGCTGCTGGGACCACCAAGGGCCACTTCCACGCAGTGAGCGCTCCTTGGTGAGCATCTGTGTGGGTCCTAATATTCTTACACTATATGCTGTTCTGAGAGATCCACCTACACACGTCTTCCCCAAACCTCCCTGTCCCCAATCTTTCCATCCGGTTCTCTCCAGACCCTGATCATTTGGCCAAACTGTTGGCCATTGCCTGTGAATTGGGTAGATCTTTGCCTCTGGCCGTTTCCCCATTTCAGCTCAGTGGACAGAGGTGTGCTGCTTGAAGACCTGTCCCCTGGGAGGGTTCCTCTTGCTTCCTGTCTTCAGGGTCATCAGCGTGGCTGAGGAAGGCCACCAGTTAGCTGGTGCACTGGGGTGAATTGTTCCATCTCTACCAAAAAAAAAAAAAAAAGGTCCACCGGGAACCTCAGAATGTGACCTTATTTGAAAAAGGAGTCTTTGCAGATGTCATTAAGGTAAGGATCTTAAGATGAGATCATCCTGGATTAGGGTGGGCCTGAAATCCAATGATGAATGTCCTTACAAGAGACAGAAAGGGAGGCACAGGGACACAGGGTACAGAAGGCCATGTGGAGGTGGAGGCAACTGGGAGAGGCCGGGAAGGTTCTCCCCCAGGAGAACTCATGGCTACCAAGCATCTGGTAATTTGTTACAACAGCCATAGGAAGCGAATATGGCTGGCAATGGAGAATGTTGTACGAGGTCAGTGGTGTGGATTGAGAGAAGGTGGTCATACAGCTGGAGAGGATGCTGTGAGACTCTTGTCACCTGCTCATGTGATTGACCTGTCTCCAGGATGGGCTTGAGCCCCAGTTACACATGCCACTTTCACCGGATGCTGGACAGGTGCTGAGGCCGACTCTATACCCCAGTGTTCAGACAACACCCAGGGCAAGATGGGCCACCAGGTTTCAAGATCACTTGGTGGCCCAGCACTCAGCGTTCGTGCCATCTCTACCAGGGCCCAGTAAAAAGCCAAGAGCTATTTTCAAATGTGTGACAGTTACCGGCAGAAGAAGGCATGGCTTTGTACTGAACACCAAGACAGCTGTGCTGTGAGGGTCCTAGTGGGGCCTGCTCCTGAGCATCCCTATGTGCAGAGTTGAGGACCACTGGACGGCCTGGGCCCTGAGGCCCAGGTGTCAGGGCAGCTGGCCCTGGAGACTGAAATGGCTGCAGGACCTTTTCTAGCTCTGAGCCCCACTCAGCTTGGCCAGTTATTCAGAAAGTGGGTCCGGGCAGCACACACGCAGGTCATGTAGGTGGCTTCCAAAGTTCAGAGAGTGCCCCCCACCGGGGTTGTGTCTCATCCTTAGATTGTGCCTCTCATTCCTAATCAGTGCCTTTACCTTCAAGTAAGAGACAGCGAGCTTGTGAGTTCAGTTTCTGTTGCAAATCTACACCCCTCAGGAGTAAATTTTAGATCTGATTTTCATTTGCATCTGACTTATGGCTGTAAAGCATGAAAGCTTCCTTAGGACAATAATAGAAGATCACTGGTTTTCTGGCCATGCTTTGTACGGAGAGTTAAAACGCCATGCTTGTCATTTTCTTTCTGCAAACTCTCCAGTCCTGTCCTGAGTGGCCATTACACACCTCATTCCTTATAACAGTTGTCATTACCACCTCCGAGGCCAGCACAGCAGCCACTGGTCTGACAAAGGCCACTATTATGTGGGCACTTCATCCCTGGCAACTACAGGGGATGATTCCACTGACTGACCGCCCCACCTGCCATGAAGTACCAAGGGCCTGCTCTGCCCCGGCAGTGAGGTCCTCCTTCACTGTGCTCAAGCCTCATCCAGGCAGACAGCCCAGCCCCAAACCCATCAGTGAGGGCTTGTCTCCTGCTGTCACTGCTGATAGCAAATGCTGCATCATTCAGGGCTCATTTAAGAAGAAAAAAAAAAAAGACAGAAATTCCACGAGGAATTGCAAACAGAGGGGATTTAACACAGGGAGCTGATTATAGAGTGTTGAAAGGGCTGAAAGAGTGAAAAAGGAAGATGAGGGTATCTAGGGCTAGAGGAAAGAAAGGGACGGGGAGGTGCTTCTGAGCTGGGAACTGCATTTCTTGCTGGCTCTGGGGGCCTTGCTGCTGCCACTGACCCTACAGATGCCAGAGCCACCCAAGCCCTCTGCAGCTACCACTGGCCACCATTGCTGCTGCCGGTGTCATCAAAGAGTGGAGGAGCTGGCATCCCCCTGTGCAGCCAGAATCTCTTCCAGAAGCAGGGACGGGATGCAAACAGCTTCTACCCCTCCTACTTTTCCATCCCCCGCTAGCACCTTCCAATGTCCAGGGCTAACCAGAGGCAAGGGGGTCTGGGAAACAGTATTAGGCGGGCTTCAGCATCACACAATGGTGTTAACGAAGCAGAGAGCACACAGCGAGTGGATAAGTGACAAAATGACCCGTACAGTGGCGTTCAGACCTTGGACTTTGGTGCTGGTCAAGTTTCAGACTCAGCTCTGTGCCCATGAGCACATCATTTAAGTAAGATGGGGATAATGACGTCCACCCCACAAAGTCATTGTATGAGTCTTTGTATGCAGGTGTCCAGATGAGGGCCTGGCAACATAGATGCCCTCCCTCCACGGGGCTTGATAGTATCAGGGTCAGCCTCACCCCTAACTTACTCTTTGACCTTGAGCAAGTGCCTGCACCTCTCTGGGCTCCATTTTCTCTTCTGTCAAGTGAATGGGGTTAGACTACAGGCTCACTCCAGCCCCGTGAGCTGTATGACTGTGAATCACTCCTTAAATGAGATGGACGGGCTGGGACTGGCAGGAGGGACGGAGGGAAGGGGTTACGTGGGGAGGCTTTGGCTGAGTCGGAATGTTCTGAGTGGTGCACTTCACTGGAGAATATGTTCACACATCAAACGGCTCACACTTCAGCTGCCTTAATGCTCCCTGTATCTCCCTGCTAATGGTACCCCTGGCAGCGCCAACCTGGTCTCTGTTCTCTTTGATGTGACCCCTGTCAGCACTGCTTAGTCGACAAGAAATTGCCGGGAGCAAAGTTTTTCTGCACCCTGTGGTCCGGAAGGAAAGGGAGCCTCCAGTTAAATCCTTCATGAAGATTAGATCCATAAGCTCTGGGGCCTGAATAGCTGAGCTTTGAGGATCTTCCTGTTTGGACAGGAATTAGGAGTCAAAACCTGTTGGAACTCAGGTTCAGGAGTGCCGGAGATGCTGCAGGAGCCAGGGTCCTTGAGAAGCTCTGTAGCTTTGTTGTTAAGAGCATTTATAATCCCAAAGGGTTCAGGATCCTACTCTGTCATCTTCTAATTTATGCCAGTTACTTAAGATCTCTGTGACTCAGTTTCTTCATTTACAGAAGGGAAATAGAAATATCTTCTGTAACTGGCAGATGCACTGTTTTGGCCCAGGCAGCATCCCTTTCCACCTTTAATTTTCAGCACCCATCAATCCCACCACCTTCCTTCAGGAAACTAAGCCTCTGTATTCCCCAGGCCCTGATTTTCTGGTAGGGTTATCAATCAGTGACCCTATCCCCCTCCCCGCATCTCAGAGACAGATACACGCCTAGACTGAACCAATCATAGCACCCCATTGCCCCAGGAAATAGTGATTGGTCCAAAGAAACACATGACCAAAAGCAGGCCTAACAGAATCCTCGACCAGGACTTTATATATGGCTATCCCTCTGGAGTCACTAGTTGGGGCTGCCATTGGTTATAACTCTGCTTCACGCTCCCACCTCCCGCCTCATGAATAAGTCCATAGCAAAGAGAAAGATGCTCCCACACAGTCAGAAGAAAAATAGAGGTGTGGAGATAGAGAGAATGAGAGATGCAATTGGAGCCCCTGGATTCAGCTATGTCTGAAGCTGTTCCCCACTATCTGTCTCAGTCGTGCAAACTACTGAAGTCCCTCTTTGGTTAAAACAGCCTGATCCTTTTGGTTGGAAGTGTTGAAGACCCCATTCAAGCTGGGAAGTTAGTAGCTCAATCAATGTTGGCTTTTACTTCAGCCCAAGTCACTGCATGTCTTACCCTGGTTTTATCAGGGATTATCACCCTGATCTCAGATGCCTGGGGAGTGTCTGTCTCCTTCCTGAGAGCTCCTTGGGGCAGGTACAGGGTGTGATGTGTCCAGCACTTACTCACGGCCTGCACAGAAAGTGCTCAGGAAACGTCAGATGAATGGAGCTGCACGTGAGTGCGTGAGCACGAGAACACTGACCCAGGACTTCCTCCTGCTCAGGCCCCTCCTCCCTGATGCCTCCTTAAGCACCCTTGTAACCATAGTTACTTGAGCATTTCTGTCCCCCTCCAACATCCTCCTCTGGACTGGGAGCTCTGCATTTCTTCATATTTCATATTTATTTATTCATATAACATAACACAGATATTTATTGAGCACTTCTTATTAAGCATCTAGAGGTACTGTTCTAGGCTCTAGGAATACAAAAATGAGCAAGTCAGACCCAATTCTACCCTCCTGTCATTTACGTTCTAGTGGGGGAAACTGATGAAGAATGAGGAGATGTGCTCCACCATGCCAGGTTCTGAAAGACATCCTGCATGGGAGGAGAAGGGAGGTGGCAAGTCAGGACGGAACTGGTGAGTGAAGGAGTCCCTAACTTTGTCATCACCTGTTCCCCACCATGACTGCCCGCTCCTTGTACAAGCCTGGGGCTGAGTAATGTTGGGAGGATGAGTGAAGTATAGGCAGGTAGGTCGGTTGTTCTCTGAGGCTTGGCCGTGGGAAGCAGAGTCCTAAGGGAAGTGGAGGTGAGGACAGAGGAACTGGAGAGACCTCAGAATCCCCACTCCTAGAGCTGTGACCCAGTTGGGGCAGGGCCCGGGTACTGAGTGAGGAGGCAGGAGGCCAGTCTGTGTTGCAGGCAGAGCCCAGGAAATATCCCAGCTGACAGCCAGAGTTGGCTCAGAATCCCTGAGGGCGCCTTTCTCATGAACTAGCCTGGTCCCTGTCCCTGGGGGCTCAAGAGCTACAGACAGAGAGTCCAATCCAGGAGGGAGCAGGAAGAAATACCCCAAACTTTCTCTCCTCCCATCCCTCATCTACTGGCATTACTTCCCATTGGCTGAACTCAACAGAAGCCAGCCGGCAAGAGGCCCTGATACGGTTGGTACACACGGGTCATCCTCACTGGTTCAGAGCTGGACAGAGGGGGCTGGAGGATAACTGGGCTATGGAGAAAAACCAGCTGGAGAGGGCTAGAAGAATATTCCCCACAAAGCTAATGGTGTTACTTCAGAGAGCTCTTTAGAGTCTTTTTCTTTTGGTATCAGTGGAATTTTTCACAAAGATTGTGAATCATTTGTGTTATTAAGCTATTTTAAAGGGAAATCAGATGAATTCATACTCAAGGACAGAAACAAGGTGATCTTGACATCATGAAACCCCTCCCCACCGGAAACTGGGTCTCCAGGTCATACTTGAGGCTTAGCAGGTGCAAACAGGCTGCAGTGAAAGAGCAGGGTCCAGGAGCCTAGAGATCTGGGTTCAGGTTCTGCCTCAGCTCCTACCTGCAGTGTGAGCTCAGGTAAGTCCCTCCCACTCTAGGCTTCAGTTTCCCCAGTCTGCACCAGTGATCACTAGTGGGCTTCCCAGCTCCCACGGGCCAGGAGCCCTCTGAGAAGGAAGAAGTCATCAACACCTGGAGCCTGGGGTTTTTCGAGTATGGGGGATGGATGACTGAACCAATTTATACAGAGGAAAATAATCCAGAAAAATGTCTCCTGGAAAACAGCCGGGAGCATTTCCAAGATGAAGAAAATGCAATGATGAGCACTTATAATTAACGTCTGCCGGGATGGGACAGAAAATCGAGGGCCAGGTGTTTGCACAGCAGTTTGGGAGGTGGAGGAAAGGCTCTGGGAACAGGGACGAGGAGCCTGGCAGCTGGAAGCGGGGAAGAGAGGCGGGCCGGGTGGCTGGGTCACAATACCGGATGTGTCTCTACTTCTGAGTATGACCTTGAACAAGCCCCTTTGCCTCTCAGGGCCACAGTTTCCTCAGCTATAAAAGGAAGGCATTGAACACAAAATCTCTGTGGCCCCAGGCAGCTCTGTTTCCATAGCAATCGGGGCTTCTGTCAGGAGGTGAAAGGTTGGAGAACAGAAGTTTTCAGGCTCTTCAGGGCTGGGGGCATATTCCTTGTGAAGTTAGGAGCACAGGTCCACAGGCTGAATTAAAGCCTGGCTGTACTCCTTCCTGGCTCTGTAACTCCTGACAAGCTCTTTTCCTTCTCTGTGCCTTGGTTTCCTTCCCTGGTGAAAGGCAGCCATAGCAGTGATGTTTTAGGGTTGAAATCTACCATTTTCCTATTTGTTTTCTGTTTGTTCTTTCTTTGTGTATCTGCTCCCTTTTCTTTGCCTTCTTTCGGATTGATTATCATTTATGATTCTACTCTGGCTTCTGTGTTGGCTTGTTAGCTGTTTAACTCTTTGTTTTGTTATTTTAGTGATTGCTTTAACATTTACTGTATAGACCTCGAGCCTAACACAGTTTACCTACATGACATATAGTTTAAGAACCTTACCTACATTTCACTAGTTTAAGAACTTTACAGAAGTAAGGCTCTTCTCCTATGGTTGTGCTAGTGTTATCATGCATTTTACTTATACATATAAGCCCCACACTAAATTATTATTTTTGTTTAAAAGGTCAATATTCTCACATGTATGTGTGAATCAATAGCTGGTTTATCTCTATAGCTAAGTAGTATTCCATCGAATGGATGCACCACCATTTGTCTATCCATTCACCTGTTGAAAGACATCTTGGTACAGTTTGGAGCAATTATGAATATGGCAGCTGTAAATATTTGTGTACAGGTTTCTGTGTGAATGTAAATTTTCAATTCACTTGTGTATACTTTTAGAAAGGGGATTTCTGTATTATATGGGAAATGTATGTTTATCTTTATAAGCAGCTCAAAGGCCCTCTTTTTACATAATTTTTTTGAGATTTTTGTATTTATATTTGTACGATGATAACTTCCACAAGAATTGGCCAGTGTTGCTAAAATTTAATACAGAGTGAAAGGATACCAAGATATACCTTAATATTGAATTTGACTTGGGATTTCATGATGTCTCTGTGAAACAAAATGTTATTTCTTGCAAATTTTCAAGTGGCTACATATCTTCATGTATAAATACAACTTATAGTAAATGAATGAATAAGAATGCTGGATATGGGGCTTCCCTGGTGGCGCAGTGGTTGAGAGTCCACCTGCCGATGCAGGGGACACGGGTTTGTGCCCCAGTCCGGGAAGATCCCACATGCTGTGGAACGGCTGGGCCCGTGAGCCATGGCTGCTGAGCCTGCATGTCTGGAGCCTGTGCTCCACAATGGGAGAGGCCACAACAGTGAGAGGCCCGCATACCACAAAAAAAAAAAAAAAAAAAAAAAAGAATGGTGGATATGGAATTGGAGGAGTGAATGTAAATAAGAGCTGAAATAGAAATCTAAGGCTTGATGTATCTGCTGAGGTAAGAGAAGTAAGAATAGATGTAGAGAGGAGAGTCCAAGATGTCCATGACAGTACCATCTACATAGTTACTTAACCAGAGCACTTTATTTTTTCACATAGATTTGAGTTACTGTCTCTTGTCCTTTTATTTCAGCCTGAAGGATCCGCTTTAGTATTTCTCATATGGCAGCTCGACTGGGGACAAAGTCTCTCAATTTGTCTTTACCTGGGAATGTGAAGTTTCTCTTTCATTTTTGAAAGATAGTTTTTCTGGATATAGAATTCTTGATTAACATGCTTTCTTTCAGCACTGTGTGTCATGCCATCATCTTCTGGCATTGACAGTTTTTCATGAAGAAGTAAGCTTAATGAAACTCCCTTGTATATGATGGATCATTTCCCCTTCTTTGTTTACAAGATTCTCTCTTTGTCTTTTGACAGTTTGTCTATGCTGTATTTAAGTATAGACCTTTGAACTTAACCTGCTTGGATTTTGTTGAGCATCTTTGATGTGTAGATGGATGGTTTTCATCAAATTTGGGAAGTTTTGGTCATTATTTCTTTAAAAAAACTTCCTCTTTCTCTTTTCTCTTTCTTCTCTCCTTCTGTGACTCCTGTTATCTATATGTTAGTATGTTTGATGGTGTCCCATGGATGTTTGATTCTCTATAAATTTTCTTTATTCTTTTATCTTTCCATTCCTCAGACTCAGGTAATCCCAAATGATGTATCTTTAAGTTCACTGATTCTTTCTTTTGCCAACTCAAATCTGCTGTGTATGAGCCATATTTTCCTCTTTTTGTGTGTCTTAAAATTTATTGACATTTTAAATGATATAATGTGGCAACTCTGGAAATCAGATTCTCCACTTCTCAGAGTTTGTTGTGCTGATGTTTGTTTTAGTCATTGTGTGTGTGTGTGTGTGTGTGTGTGTGTGTGTGTGTTTAGTGATGTTTCTGTAAAGTCTGTATTCCTTGTCATGTGTAGTCATTGAAGTCTCTGCTCAGACAACTTGGTGGTCAGCTAATGATTGGACAGAGACTGCCTTAAAAACCTAGAAACAGTAAGTTTCTCAGTCTTTGTTGAGGGGCTCTGTGTAGGGATTAGGGCATGCCTTCAACGCTCAACCAGTTTATGACTCTGCCTTAGCCTTCACAAAGCCCTGAGGTCAGCCAAAGGTGAGGACTTAGGGCCTTCTCAGGTATTTCCTTAGTATTTACACAGCCTTACCCACGCTCATGGCATCCTAGATTTCTGGGAATATTTTGGAGCTTTTCAAAACCTGTATGAACAGCCTACTCCCCAGTTCTGTCTTTTAAGCTTGTGGTTAGTCTATTGTTAACCCCAACTGTTGTCCACTGTGTCAGGCAAATCTGTAATTGTTTTTGACAAATGTTCCCCAGAGAAAGGCTTTTTGCACTGGGCGAGTTTTGACTCAGGTAAAATGAAGACAACCTTATGAGTGGGATCTTCTAGGGAACTACCAGACAGGTCAAATAATGACAGTTTTCCAAAAATGTGACTTTGAAGTTGCTCCAACCTTGTTCTGCCCCCTTCCATGGTTGCCAGTCTGCTCTTCTCACCATGATTCTTGGATGTTGGATTTCAAGGTTACCATCGTGCTGGAGAGAGTGGGATGGGACTGCAGCAAGACACAATGCTAGAAAGCACACTGTTCTTACTGAGATTCAACCTATTTTTTTTGAATAAATTCACCCAGGATTGCTTCAAACCTGGTTTGGTTAGTTTCTAGAGTTCTGAAAAAGTCAATTCTGAGAATTTTTGCCACTTTATCCATTGTTTTATGGAAGAGAGAATTTTCAGTAGTCCTTACTATGCCATTTTCACTGATGTCACTTTTACGTTGTTTTAATTAGAAACTTGCTATCATTTTTATCTTTGTCACTCACATTCTTATTTTTGTTCCTCAATGCATAATGTAATTTTTTCCTCTCTTGCTGCTTTTAACGTTTTCTCTTTTTCACAAATTTTGATAAATTTGATTGTGATGTGCCTTGTCATACTTCATGTTTCTTGTGCTTGTGGTTTACTGAGCTTCTTGCATCTCTGGGTTAATAAGTTTTGTCAGATTCAGAAACTTTTTAGCCATAATTTCATTAATTTTTTTTTTCTGTACTTCCACGCTTCTTATCTTTCAGGGGCACTGGTTACACATATTTTAGGCTCTTAAAGTTTTCCCACAGTTTGTGAATGCTCTATTCAACTTTTTTAATTACTTTCTTTCTTTTGTGTTTCATTTTGGATAGTTTCTATTGCTGTGTCTTCACGCTCACATATCCTTTCCTCTGCAGTGTATAATCTGCCATCAATCCCATCATCTGCACTTTTTAAAAAGTCTTACACTTTGAAATTTTCATCTCTTGACATTCTATTTGAATCTTTTTCATCTCCCATGTTTCTACTTATCATGCTAAATCTTTCCTCTAGTTTTTTGAAAATATTGAATAAAGTTATAATAATTGTTTTGATGTTCTTGTCTGCTAATTCTGTTGTCTGAGACTTCTGGGTTGATTGTTTTTTCTCTTCATCACAGGTCATATTGTCCTGTCTCTTTGGCTTCCTGATCATTTTGGATGGTATCAGACATTGTGAATTTTACTTTGTTGCATGCTGGATATTTTTGTTTTTCTGTATTCATGAGTTTTGTTCTGAGATGCAGTTAAATTATTTAAAAAGAGTTTTATCCTTTTGATTGTTGCTTTTAAGACTTGATAGACAGACCAGAGCAGCATTTAATCTAGGACTAATTTTTCCCAATACTGAGGTAAGATCCATCTGAGTATTGTACTCAGTTCCTTATTAATTATGTTTTCCAAGTTGGCTGGTTGGAACAGATATTATCCCCAGTCTTGTGTGAACAACAGGGATTATTTCCTATTCTAGTCTTTTTAGATGGTTCTTTTCTCACACGCATGTGCTGGTCATTACTCAGCTAAAGATTCAAAGAGGATCTTTCACAGATCTCTGGGGGTCTTTCTGTGCAGCTCTCCCCTCTTCGGTACTCTGTCTTGGGAGCTCTCCCAGACTCTCAGCTCCATCTCTTCAACCAATAGAGTCCTCCAGGCTCCATCTGGATTCCCCTATCCTGAACCATGTCTTGGAAACTCTCTCAAGACAGTAAGCTGGGCAATCACAGGGCTCACTTCATTTGTTTCCCATCTCTCAGGGATCACTGTCTTTCATTGCATGAGGTCAAATGTCTTAAAAAGCATTGTTTTAAATATTTTGTGTGTTTTGCTTAGTTGTTTCAGGCAGGAGAGTAATTCAGTTCCTGTTACTCCATCTTGCATAGAAGCAGAAGTCTAGGGAAATGTGCATTTTTTTCCATGTACTTGAACTTTAAACCTTCCAAGCAGGGTAGATCCTATAATTGTTCCCACTCTGCAGATGAGGAAACTGAGGCTCAGTTAAGTTTAAGTGACACACTCCAAGTCATGCAGCCTGTATGTTTTATGTCTGAGTCACAAACCCAAGTCTATATAAGCCCTGAATCTCCCCTAGCTGTGAATTTCCCTCCCACCCTCACTCAGGTCTCTACTCAAATACAACACATGGCCAGTTACTTAAGGGACTTTGTTTTTGATGGAGTGTTGTGCAGAGGTTTTAGACAAGCACTGAACAGCCCAGGTTTTTATGACCACCTCCTCCCAGCATGGAGACCTAAGGGCCAGAGCAACCTGTTCACATGTGCTGAAATATTGCTTCATAGTCCCTCTGTGAGGGGACACTGCCCTGACACGTCCTGGTGAGAGAGGCAAAACGGGCGTGAGAGTGGATGAGAAGTGGGTTTGCACATGTTGACAGTTCAGGGGCAGGACAAACGTGAAAGGAGATAGTTGTGAACACAGAAATAGAGACACAGATGTAGAGAACAAGTGTATGGACACCAAGGGGGAAAAGCAGGAGGTGGGGATGAATTGGGAGATTGGGATTGACATATATACAATAATATGTATAAAATAGATAACTGAGAAGAACCTGCTATATAGCACAAGGAACTCCACTTCACTGTACAGTAGAAACTAACACAACATTGTAAAACAACTATACCCCAAAAATAAATAAGTAAAAAATAAATTCAATTATATATGAAAAAAGAAACCCAGAATGTCTATTAATTAGATCTTTTAAGAGGACCCTTGTTCTTACTCCAGCAGAGACAGGAGGGCACACGCAGTTGTGGGGCCTGCAGAGCACAGGAGATCCTGCAGAAAGTAGGGGCAGGGGAACCCCATGGGGTCAGCAGGAATGACTGAGTCTAGAGGACATGTGTGTGCAGAGAGACACCTGCTCCTAGGACCTCGCTGTCCTCACCTGGGGGCAGCTCTGGAGACCCCAGGGGCCATGTCTCCACTGACCAGTGACCCACGTGAATAGCCCAGCACAGAGGCTGGACTTGGACAGCAGCCAGGCAATGGGCTCACCCTCCTCTTCCTCAAGAGGGGTTCAGCACTGGTCTTCCACAGCATGGGAACAAATTCTGTTCGCTGGCCACTAGGTGGTGCCTTTTGGGTATAAGGGATGGGTGGGGGGTGGATCTGGGGCCACTTCTCTGCCCACCCTCTGCCCTCAGAGACGCTCTCTGGGTCACCTGACATGTCTGCACCCCAACTCCTCTTTCATTAAACGTTGCTCATCCTGACTCCTCACGGGCCCTGTCTGGGATCCTGGGAAAAGGCTGTAAATTGGCCTGGTCCTTGCCCTTTTGGGACTCCCAGATCATTGCAGGAGCAGTCAGAGAAACAGACAACAGCCCCCAGTGTTATGAGGGCATCCCAGAGCCAGCCAACATCATGGGGCACTTGCTGTGTGCCAGCACGGGCTACGAGCTTTACATACAGCACTGCCTGTCACCCTCCCAGCAACTCAGGTGAGTCAGAGGACACCCTTATCCTCATGTAACATGAGAATATTTCCTTTGTCTATATGGTTAGACTTTTTACCCTGTACACGCATGAGGATGCAATACATACATGAAAATGTGTTCACGTATGACTTCGACAATACAAAAGAAGAGTGCATTGCCCTAGTCCCTTCTGGCGCTGACTGTCCCTGGATCTTTGATTCTGGACTTTCCAAGAGTGGACCAAGTGGGATCTGGGGATGCTGAGAAGTGAGGTTATTGGGGAAGACTGTGGGGGATGCCTATTGTCGGAGGTGGAGTACATTAAGTCTTTTAGCCCCCGCGTTGGTCCTCACTCCTTGCACAGCTTCTGATAAGGCTTCCAGGCTCCTCTGATTCTGCCTGATACACAGACACTCATCTTGTCTCGTTCACCACTCTTCAGACTCACAGGCGTTATTTGGGGTTTTTTGCATAGACTGTGATTCTTTATCCTTAGGGCCTTTCCAAACGCTGTTCCCTTTGCCAACAATGTGTTTTATCTTTCAGGACACTTTCAGTTCCAGGAACATAAATCTGACTCCAATAGGTTTAAACAAAACAGAGCAAAAATGAGGCATCTCCTGAATCATTCATCTAAAATGTCCAAGGATTGATAGCTTCAGGCACAGCTGAGTCCAGTGGCTCAAATGATATCATTTTACAATCTCATCTTTTTCACCTCTCCCCTCCTTCCTGCCTTCCCTCATCCTCTCACCCCACCCCCACACAACTTCTGTCCCTCTGCCTCTCTCTGATGTCACCTCCTTCTCCCCATCTTCCCCTATCCCCAGCTAATTAAATGATACGGATACTGTGCTCTGTGTTTCATTTGCGTTTGGCTCAGGGGCCATGGAGGGCCTGAAGCTGCATGTTCGTTAAACGGCTCTGTGTAGAGAGATGTAATGAAGTGATTTTATTACAGCCATCATCTCGGCCCATCCTGGGAGGCAATTATATATTCATTGGAAAGGAAGAGAGCCACAAAGCTCAGTCGCAAGTGCCTGGGGTTGGAGGGGTGAATGGGGGCCAGTGGGGAGGACTGCTCTCTCTCAGCCTCAGGAAATGGCCTGAGCTGCCTGGACCCCAGAGCTCTGGCTGGAAGGGGTGGGGTAGGAAGAGAAGTGAGGCTGGGCCCAGGTGGCCCCTGCTACTGCACTGCCACCATAACTGAATGGCAGGAATCCCCACTGGCTTTGACTAGAGCCATCCTCGAGGTTCCTAACTTGGAGACCCAGAACTCCTGGAGGTGCCTATCACAAGAGGCCCCTGAATTTACCTGGATACCAAGCACTGTCTGTTGATGGAATAATCAACACATAACACAGCTCCCTTGTATCATATGTGTGCAACTGCAATTACAGTGAGAGGGAAAGTTATTGAGAAGCATTTCTGCCTTCCTGGTGGCCTCTGTCTTGTGCATTTCCTCTGTCTTTGGGATCTAATACTGGTGGTTGGGGCAGAAATATAACAATAGCAGCCACCATCTCTTGAACACCTACTGTGTGCTGGGCATGGAGCTTAGTGATTTCCTTGGATTATTTTATTTAATCCTTACAACACCCCTTGGAGGTAGGTACTGTATTATCCCCATTTTATGGGTGAGGAAACTGAGGCTCAGAGAATTAAGTGTTGTGTCCAAAGACACAGAGCTGGAACATGGTGCATTGAGGATTTGATCTTAGGTCTTCCCAACACCATGGCCTCACCACTGCTCTCCACCACCTCCCACTTAAATGGAGAGCTCATAGCACGTGGTGTCCCACACTTCCTTTAAATGTTAAAGATAGTCCTTGTGCTCAAAAAAGATGATGATAAGTGAATGTTTCTGCAGAAGGCTCCCCTTCCTCTCCAGGGCTAACTGGGAACGGGCTATAATGCATCTGAGCCGAATGAGAAAAAGGCTGAGTATGTACCTTTGAATGGGGGAGGGGGCACTTGAGGGTAGGAACCCTGTTGTGGGGCCTGGTAGTCAAGGGATAAACCACTGGGGCTGAGGAGGTTCCTGGCTTGTGAATCAGGAGATGTGGGTCTGACCCATGGTTCTGCCTCTGATTCACTGAGTCAATAAATTCAAGCGTTAACTGAGCACCTACTATGTGCCAGGCACTGTTTCTGGCACTGGGGATACAGCAGTGGACACAGCAGTTCCTGCCCACATGTATGTGGCATTCCAGTGTAAGGTGGACAGAGGGGGTGCTGTTTACCCATCTGTACAAAGCAGTCTAGGTTGGGGAGTCCAGGACAGCAGCACAGCCTCAAGGGTCTTCAGGGGTCAAGCAGGCATTGCAAATGACTCACACAGGCTGCAGGGACCATGTGGACCCCAGGCTACGTCTTGGTTCCTGCTGCCTTTTGCTGGGACAATGTCTGTCTTCTGATTTTTTCTAAAAAACAGAACTCTAGATTTTTGCATGAAGTCCTCAGATTTTATATATTAGCAAATTGATGAAATGACAAAAAACATTATGTTACTAAAACTCCACCCATTTTTGTGGATCTGGTCTGTAGGCATCCATTTCTCAGAGATGGTTCCTCCATGACAGACAAGAGGGTCCACAGAGACCCCAGTGCCTAGTGGGAGGGACGAGTCATGAGCCCTCTACCCCGATGAAGGGGCCTACTTGGCTATCAGGGTCCAAGTTCCATGAAAACATGGGACAGCTCAGGGACAGGTGGCCCTCAAGCCCCTGTGTGATGCCCACATGGTGAGAAGACCAAAGCCCAAGAGACAGAGGGGGGCGGCCGGGATTTGTCAGGGACAGCCCAGGTGTTGGTGGTCCCTCTGGGTCCTGGTCGGCCTGATTCCAGAGCCCCCTCCTTCAGACCCTATACCCTGCTGGCTGCCACAGTGCAGGGGCTGTCCTCAGACTCAGAGTCTCACCCTCATAGTTTTAAGGGGCCTGGACACACCTTCAGGAGGATGTGAATTCAGGCTGGGGTCTCTGGCTCCAGTGTGGAAGACTCCCACTCCCTCCCTACCGGCGTCTAAATGGACCCAGGTCTGCAGAGCTAACTAGGCCAGCCACCTCTCCAGTCCCTCCTTGGTTTATTAGAACCCAGACAGGTTAAAGAGTTCTGCTGACCCCTTGGATCACAGCACAACTTTGGGCCCCAGAGGCCCCTTACTCTGCCAAGGACTGTTTATAGACAAGATGTGTTAACGCATCAGCAGGGAAGCAGCTGCACTGCTAACAATCCCTGGGCGTGTGAACCATCTGTGCCCGGCATCCTGGCACGCAGCTGGGCCCATCCTGCTAGTGGGACCTCGTCCTTTTCTTTCCTGAGCCACAGGGACCTGGAACCTGAGAGACTGACAGGGTCTGCTCTCCCCGAGGACAGAGATGGATGCAAGTGGGCACTTAGAGGAAAGCTAGGCGGGGAGACCTAGAGGAGGTGATCTGGCAGGGAAAGAGAGACTTCAAATGGGCTAGAGGGGAGAATTCAACTTTCCTGAGCACCTGCTATGTGCCAGGCATTTATACACGCCCCCTCATCTAAGTCTCATCATCTTTGGAGGGCAGATGTCACCAACCCCATTGTGTGATTATACCCATTTTGCAGATGAGGAAATTGAGGCCCAGAGAGATTAAGTGACCCTCCCAAGGTCACACAGTTTGGCCATGGTGGGTCAGGGATTCACACCCAGACCCCTGGTGACCCCTAAGTCTATCTTCTTTCTAACTACACTGTCTAGGTTTGCTCCTCACTGTGTGGGGGTCCCCATGGCTCCTTCATCTCTGTTGTCCCCCACCCCAAAGCCATCAGGTGAATCCCTGGGAGAGGGAAGCTTCAGTAAGTCTCAGTCTTCAACCAGGAGTGGCCAAGACCATCACTTCAGAGAAGCAAGCATTTCCTGGCCGAGTAAATCAACAGGCCTCTTGGTCACTGCAGGTGTAGACGCTGCCCTCCTTCCCCAGGAAGTTTGTAAATCACACCTTAGACCTGGATTTTCAGAATCTTCTGGGGGTAAGTGAGGCAGGAAGCAGCGGGAGAGATGCAGGGAGAAGACCAGCACCCCAATTCAGGCCCTGGGGGGCTTCATGGAGGGGAGTGGCACAACATGGTGCTGAGGGACCACCACTGTTCCCACCTGCAGCCCTCGGGGAGGTCCAGACCCTTCCTGGAGCCTCTGACAACCCTGACATTTCAGGGTCTCTGACCCCAGTGTCTGGGTATCTGAGGGCAGCTGGAGCAAAGGGTCTGAGGCTCAGGGATGGAGGCTGGAGAGGGGGCTTGGGAGTGGGCAGCAGCTCTGAGCCAAGCTCTGGGCGGGGGTGTTTGGTGGGAAGAGGTGGCTGATGGTCATGGAGGACAGGCCCAGGGAGAGGTGCTCAGCAGGACCCTGGGCCACGGCAGCCGAGAGGAAGCTAGAGGGGCAGGACTCAGTACCCTGGCCTGGGAGTCAGAGTCTGGGTCAGCTCTGCTGCTGCTGACTGGCTGTGTGACCTTGGGCAAGTCACTTGGCCTCTCTCGGCCTCAGTTGCCTCATCTGCAAAGTAGAGGTGATTATTCCTGTCCTGGATGCTGGGCTATTGGGAGACCTCAAGGAGGTCAAGGAGCAAAAAGTCGGGACGGTCCATCCTGAACACAGGGTGTAGGGCCTGGCCACTGACCTGGGTGGGGCCTGGCTCTGCTCCACTGGCCTCTGCTCCCAGCCTCCTGGTGATTGGCCAGGTCCTGGTGTTCCCGCCCCTGAGAGCCCAGCTGATTGGACAAGGTGGGGCCTTTAGGCAAATAAGGCTGTTCCCTCCCTCCCTCCCTCCTCCCTCAAGGCCACCATCACTGGGGCCTCACACAGGCTGGCTTGAGTTTCCCCAGGAATGGCTGGAGGCTTGTAAAACATGTGATTTGCCGTCTAAATGCAGGAGCCCTCTGGTCGTCTCTCCCCAAGATCCATGCTGCTCTCCCAGCCCTACCACTGACCCTCCCCTTCCTAATCCCTGCCCCCTCCCCCAGCCGTGTGATTTGGGGCAAGCACTTCACCTCTCTGAGCCTCAGGCTCCTCCCCTGTTAAATGGGGATGAGAATGCCTACCTCATGGATGTGTCCTGATTATTTACACGCTCTCGTAGTCCTTAGACAAACATTTCTTGGGAGCTTCCTGTGTGCCAGGCCCTGGTCTGGATACTGAGGACACGGAGATGGACAGTGGAGAGGCCTCTGCTCTCTCGGTGCTTCCATTGTGGTGGGCTGCTCAGTGGCTGCAGCAAGGAGCTAGCGGGGAAGGTGTTTGCAAGTGGCCAAGAGCCGAGGCAATCAGAGTGCGTGGGTGACACACCCAAAGTCACGGGTGGGTCATCAGCACAGCCCAGACCAAGAGGGCTACAGAGCAAACACGTGACACACCCCCTGTGATGGGACCCACCACGGAATCCTACTGATTTTCAGTCCCTCAACCCAGTCAAGTCACCTCCTTCTCTGAAGACATTCAGCTTCCCTGAGGAGCATCAGTCCACAGGTGGAGGACGAGCCCTGACTGGCTGCTTTTGTCACCTCAGACCCAGCCAGAGGCTCTTGGGTGATCCTTTGACTCCCTTCTCCAAGCTTCCCATTCTCCCATACACTCCTAGCCCCAAAACTTCCTGTGGATTTACTAGGGACTGGGGGAGGGAGAGGCGGTTCTTTGGGTCTTGTTTTAGAGCCCTCATTGCCTCCCTCCCTTCCTGTCCTTCCTTCTAGAAATTCCCTCTCTACCCCTGATAAGAGAATTTTTAATTCTTATAATCATCATCTGAAAAATTGGGATCTTCTACAGGTAATTAAAAGGAGATTCTGCTCTACTTTATCTATCTCTCACCTCACCTTTGAATGTGATGCTGATTTCATAGCACACCTGGCACAAGAGCTATGAGAAGAAGCCCCTGAGGGGGCTTCATGTAGGAAGGTGGTGGGCGTGAATGTGGATGTGGAGACACATCTGGGGACCAGTGCCCGAGTGCGTGCAGAGTGCAACCAGCAAGTGTGAGTGTGTGAGCATGTGCTTGCATGCGCGTGCAAGGACTGGCAGGCAGCACCTGGTCAGGGGCAGCACGTGGGAGTGGGGTTAGGGGACAGATGATGGTGTGAGGGTACCTGGGGGTGGGTGATAGGGTGCAGGTCTGCCCTGGGGGTGATAGCTGGGGGGCCCTGGAAGCCTGTAGGTTCCCCACTTCCTGGTTGTTTATTTCTCCTCTCCAAACCTCTTCTCTGTCACCTGCAAAGTGGACACAGTTACCGTTCCTCCTGCATAAGACCATTAGGAGAATTAAGCGCGATGGTCTCTGCGCTCAGGTGGGTGCTCTGGGAGAGTTAGTTATTAGTATTCGCCCACCACTGAATGGGGGCAAGGTGGGGGGTTAAGGTGACCAACCCTCCCAATTTGCCCAAGTCTGAAGGATTCCCTGGGATTCAGGATCTTCTGGGCTAAAACCCACACAGTGGCTATCTAGTGAGGGGGAGTGTGGTGATTTCCCAGGAGACAGGGCATGACCTGTGGGTGATGAGAGGTCAGGTTGTGGAGTGCAGGGGGAAGAGCTTACCTTGGTTGGGGGCCACAGTCCCCAGGGCAGGCTTTTGCTGTGGCTGCACAGCGTTTCCCATCTGACCCAGTGGAGAATCGTGGGCTCCTCGGCCCAAGAAGCAGTTTGTGGATAGTGCCCTGTTCAGATGGACCTCATTGGCTCCAGCAGCACCATCCTATGTTAGGTGGGAATTCACTGTGGAGGGTCCACAAGACTGCTGGGACCTCAGGCACGTGAATCTGTTCTGAGCCAGCCTTGGAGCTTCCCTCTAGCATTTGGGTGGGCAGTGGTGGAGCTCTCCCAAGGCCTCAGGGGGCCTCCGTGCTGAGTGAGGTACAGTGTGCCAAGACCAGTCTAGCCTCTTCTCCCGCCCCCAGTGCTCTCAGAGGGAGCTTAGGACCCTCTAAGGGAGGGGACCCCCAGGCCCCAGCCTGCAGGAACCTCAGCCCCAAGGGGGATGGGAAGGCACAGCCATTCCTGAGCACCTACTATGTGCTAAACACCTGTGCCTGCCTCGGTTCCCAGCCTCCCAACAAGCTGCCGCTGCCCCATTTTACAGAGGAGGAAACTGAGGCTCTGAGAAGTTGAATGACTGGCCCAGAGCCGCAAGCCCCAGTGGCATGAGCCTGGGTCTGTCGGGGAACAGGGCCCACTCCTCTCCCACCGGCCCTCCACTGACCACTCACTCGGGGTCCTGGGGTGAGCCTGTGAGCCCCACCAAATGTCAGGGTGGTGGAGAGAACACGAGGAGAGCAGGCACCCCTCCCCATCAGGGTACAGATTCCACTGCAGAGCTTCTAGTGTGACCTCCCCTCCTCTTAGCCTTGGACCCCCACCGGGGGTATCGTGGAGTCTACACAGAGAGGGTGCAGAGCAGTGGTTGTGCACAGCGTGCTGGGCTCAGAATCACACCCTCAGCACCCCCTGCATGACCTTGAGCTCCTTGCTTCCACTCCCCATGGGAGGACGGTGGTGAAGCAGCCCTGATGCAGATGTGTGATGAGGGTCGTTGTTACAGACACAGACCCAGTTAGCAGAGGGCCCGGCGCCAGGTGAGCGCTCAGTGAAGGAGCTGGAGGACGACGATGGTGGTTGTGAGCATGAAAGCTAGCGAGGAGGGCGGACACTTACAGAGCATGTGCTGATGAGCTAGAGGACATGTGGGTGCTTTATTCAGGGCCTGGCTCATAGGCTGAGCTCAGTGAAGGCTGCGGTCCCTGTCACTCCCTGCCCACTCCAAGCTGGCCTCTTACTCCTGAGCTCTGCGCGCTGACACCCTTCCCGCAATAGCACCTCCACCACACCACCCTCCCCAGTGCTCACCCATCCCCAGGCCACCACCTTGAATTCTGGAAATAAAGAGCAAGTTTCAGTCTAATCTGTACTCCAGCCCTGGTGCTGATAAGACCCCACCTCCCTGATGTTTAATTGCTCAGCCCTGCGGGGCCCCTGTGGCCTCTGCTGCAGCATTTCTGAGCCCAGCAGCCCAGCAGCTGCAAGGCTGTCCTCACCTGTCTGACTCCGCCTGCTGCTCCCAGAATAAACTTCAGAGTCCTCACCACGGTCACGAGGTTGTGCATGAAATGACAGCTGTCTCCAGCCACTCTCACGACCTCATCCTGCCCCACACCCTCTTGTGCACAACGGCTCAGCCACCCTGGCCTATGGAGAACTCCTAGATGGTGCCAAGGTCATCGTATTCACTGTCTTGATGCCTGGGACGCCCTTCTCATCCACAGATCTCAGCCTAAACCCTGAGAGCCTTCCCAGACCCCTGGAGAAAGGACCCCCACCCCAGGCACTCTGTACCATATCATCCTGCTTTATTTCCTTCATGGCATTTAATACTGTAGGAAGTTATCTTGCTTATTCATTCATTGGTGTATTCATTATCAATCTCCCCCATAAGTTGCAAGCTTTGTGGTATAGAGACCTTGTCTGTTTTGTGCCCTGTTGCATCCCCAGTGCTCTGCATGGTGCCAGACACATAATAGGTGCTCAAGAAATGCTTGTTGAATGAATGAATGAATGGATGCATGAGTAGGTGGGTAAGCCCAGCTCTCTCTGTTCCTTAGTTATTAGTGAGGACTTCAAGAGGGTTGGGGCTGGTCCTAGCTCTGCCTGGTCTTTCCCAGGATGGAAGACACAGTGGGGGACTGTCCTCAGGATCTCTGGGCCCTTCGTCCTTCTGGCACAGATGTTCCCCTGTATCCAAGGGGTTTGAGAGTCAGCATCCTTCTCCTTCCCTCTTCCAGACCAGCTCCTTATCTTCCCCTCAGGGTCCCCCTGGACTGGAGAGAGCTGGCTTGACAGACTCTACCCACCCCAGATCCCAGTCTAACAAAGAACAAGGGAAGATGTCCAGTGGGGTATGCTTGAACAGAAAGCCTCACCTGAAGAGGGGACACAGTTATGCCCATAGAGGCTCCGAGTAAGACAGTCCTCAAAGTTCCAAACCTGAAGAGAGAAGCAGTCCTGTCCCCCCAGTATGATATGAGAGGCATGGTCCTGCCCTTAGGAGCCCCTAGTCTGGGCAGGAAAACAGACCTGCCTTTACAAACCTCCAGTCTGATGGAGGAATTCTAGTGCTCACTGGAGTCAGGGGCCCCCTGAGAGAGATAAGGAACCTGAGTCCCTGCAGACTCACAGAGACATGAGCTTACATCATCCCGACAGAGACCATGGGTGAGGCGGCCCCTCTCATAGGTGGGCACCCCCCTCCCTGAGCTCTGGGCATGAGACAGAAGGGCATCATCAGGGAGCCAGGGGCTCCCCTCCAGAGACACAGACCCTCTCTGGCTCCCTCCACCCTGGAAGGTGTGCAGCCAGAGACTTTCTGTGTCATGGTGGACCAGTTCCTGGGCCTTTCTGGGCCCATGTCATCCTTGGCTGAGGGCTGTGTGACATGGAATGCTGCTTCTGCCTCCACACTGGAATCTGTCCCTTCTCTCCTTGCCCTGGACTTCTCCCACACTCAGTGATGTACTGGTAAATAATTCACAACTGGCTCTCCAGGAAACAAAGCCCTGATTTGTAGTGCTGGCCAGTCTCTGCGGTGTGAATACTCCCACCATGTTCAATTTCAAGCTTCCAATGAGATGTTAATGAACGGGAGGTTTGGAAGAGACACAGAGGAGTACACCATTCTACAGTGTTTCTGTACCATAGATGCAACTAGCCTCAAACGTGTATTCAATAGTACAATATTATACTGTAATTAGGGATTGATAGGTTTTGCGTGTTTATTAATTTTGGTTTTAATATAATCTGTTTCATTGTGAATTAAAACAATTTAATTGTTCATTGTGGCTGTGTTTAACAACTGACTGATGAAATTCCTGAAAATCTAACCATCAGTTCCGTGAGCTGGTTTGAGCCTGCTCTGGCACGGCACTGCCCCTACCCTTCTCATGCCATCATCCTTGCTTCTTTTCTTTTTTGTTTTTTTTTTGCGGTATGCGGGACTCTCACTGTTGTGGCCTCTCCCGTTGCGGAGCACAGGCTCCGGACGCGCAGGCTCAGAGGCCGTGGCTCATGGGCCCAGCCGCTCCGTGGCATGTGGGATCTTCCCGGACCGGGGCATGAGCCCATGTGCCCTGCATCGGCAGGCGGACTCTCAACCACTGCGCCACCAGGGAAGCCCTCTTCACTTGTTTTGATAGATTTTACAAAACTTGGCACGTTTCAGATTTTGTGGTTGGAGTTGTAGCCGATTTCTGGTATAATTCACAATGAAAAGACACCTCCTCTATTTTTCATTTTTGTTTTTGTGATTGTTGTTTTAGGTTGATTTTGAGAGAAGAAGGTAAATATGTGTTTACTCCACCATTTTCACTTAGGCATCAAGTGCTTTCTCCTCCATTATCTTTTTCAATCCCATTGCCAACCCAGGGAAGTGGCAGGGTGGTTTCCTCACAGAGCAGAGCAGAGAACTGGGGGACCCAGAGCCTGAGAGTAGAGTAAGACTGCATGGCCTTCATAGGCAAGAACAGGCAGCACTCACTTGTACCCTGTCCCACTTCAGAAACAAATCTTGGCATGTGACCCATAACTCTCTCACCCACTGGCTTTGGCCTATGCAAGGCCTCTGCATTCCCATGGCAGACATCACTAATTCATCACAGCACTCTTTCTTCCTGATCCTGAACCCAGCCCCAATCTTCTTTTCAAGGCTACATATCAGGAAAACAAAACCAGCCAACTGGCCTGGGTTTGTGAAATGAAACTTGTCTACCTACCTGGTATTAGAGATTTTCCAGGTATGCTGAATAGTTGTGCAGTCAGAGAGCCCTGGGTTTGAATTCCAGTTCTGTGAAAGCCTAGAAGGGCAAAGTTGGGCAAATATTTTTGCAACTCTGAATCTCAGCTTTCCCATGTGTTAAATAAGGATCATTTAGTTGGTTGGGGGATTACATGAGGTAATGTTGGTAAAGTTCCTAACCAAGCACATGGCACATAACAGATATTCAATAGTACTTTTAGAAAGAAATGAAAAAAAGTATTGTTTTTCTCTTTTTTTTTTAATTATTCTTCTCTTGATGAAGCTTATGAATATGGGGGGAGACGGATTTCACCCCATGTGTAAACTCTAGTATTGAATACAGTTATGAGGTTGGGTCCAGACTCAGTGGGGCAGGTGCTATAATTGATTAACAATGTCTGCCATGTGCATGTGATGAGAAGCTGTGATTTGTGTGCTGCCATATATGAAGTGGGAAGTAAAAGAGAGGTTGGGATGTTCAGGCCCTGCTCCATCACACATATCCCACTGTTTCTTGTGGACCACACAGGTATATGAAGAGAAGGCTCTGCTTTTACCACCATGGTGTTCCCTACTGCTCTGATGACAGTCTGGTAACTTTCATTATCTAAGCTGAAGGGGAGCCAAGACTAAGTGATGCAGTGAGGAGGTCACTGGGAGGTGTCAGAAAGCCTATATTCTAGTTCCGGTTTCCCATGGACCAGCTGCTTGTCCTTGAGCAAGCCTCTTCCTCTTGGGGGTGGGGAGTAGGGGGGAACAGATGGTGGTAGTGGATGAATGTTATCCTGGAAAGTCAAATTGGCCTAGATGATCTCTAGGAATTCTTCCAGCAGACACTTAGTAAATCTGGGATTTTCTGGGTTTTATTTGTTAAAATGCAAATTTCTGTATGCATTTTACATTTTAATTGTAAAATATATATAACATAAAATTTACCTTCTTTTAACATTCTTATTGGAGTATAATTGCTTTACAATGGTGTGTTAGTTTCTGCTTTATAACAAAGTCAATCAGTTATACATATACATATATCCCCATATCTCTTCCCTCTTGCGTCTCCCTCCCTCCCACCCTCCCTATCCCACCCTTCTAGCTGGTCACAAAGCACCAAGCTGATCTCCCTGTTCTATGCGACTGCTTCCCACTAGCTATCTATTTTATATTTGGTAGTGTATATATGTCCAAATATACACTACCACTCTCTCACAAAGTGTAGGTTTAATGGCCTTAAGTACATTCACATCACCACTATCCATCTCCAGAACTTCATCATTCCACACTGAAACTCCGTACCCATTTAACAGTAACTCCACATTCTCCCTCTCCCCAGGCACCTGCTAACCACTATTCTACTTTCTGTCTCTAAGAATTTGACTATTCCGAGTACTTCATATAAGTGGAATCATACAATATTTGTCCTTTTGTGTCTGGCTTATTTTACACAGCATAATGTCTTCAAGCTTCATCCATGTCATAGCATGTATCAGAATTTCACTACTTTTTAAGGCTGAATAATATTTCATTGTATGTATACACCACATTTTGTTTATACATTCGTCTGTTGATGAACATTTGCGTGGTCTCCATCTTTTGGCTATTGTGAATAATGCTGTTATGAATCTTGGTATAAAAATATATTTTGAATCTCGAATTTTAGTTCTTTGAGGTATCTACCCAGAAGTGGAATTGCTGGATTATATTCTGTGTTTGTTTTTTTTAGAGGACTGCCATATTGTTTTCTGCAGTGGCTGCACCATTTTACATTCCCACCAGTAGTGTCCAAGTGTTCCATCCTCACCAACTCTTGTTATTTTCTATCATTTTGATTATAGTCATCTTAATGAGTGTGAAGTGGTATCTTATGTGGTTTTGATTTGTATTTCCCTAATTTTTATCATTTGTGAGAATCTTTTCATGTGCTTATTGGACATTGGTATATCTTCTTTGGAGAAATGTCTGTTCAGGTCCTTTGCCCCTTTTAAAATTGTTGTTGTTTTCATTGAGTTTTAGGAGTTCTTTATATAATCTGGATATTATTCCCTTATCAGATATGATTTGCAAATATTTTCTCACATTCTGTGGGTTGCCTTATTACTTGGTTGATAATGCCCTTTGATGCACGAAAGTTTTTACAAAATTTTTGATGTGTTCTAATTTATTTTTTCCTTTTGTTGTCTGTGCTTTTGGTGTCATATCAAAGCAATCATTGCTGAATCCAATGTCATGAAGTTTTCATCTATGTTTTCTTCTAAACACTTTATAGTTTTAACTCTTATATTTAGGTTTTTAATCTAATTTGGGTAAATTTTTGTATATGTTTTAAGATAAGGGTCCATCTTTATTATTTTGCATGTAGATATCCAGTTTTCCCAATACCATTAGTTAAAAAGATTGTTCTTTCCCCACTGAATTCTCTTGGAACTCTTGTTGAAAATCTCTGGACCACATATCAAAGCTTTATTTTGGGGCTCTGTACTCTACTTAATTGGTATATATGTCTGTCTTTATGCCAGTACCACACTGTTTTGATTACTATATTTTGTAATAAGTTTTGACATCAGAAAGTGTAAGACCTCCAACTTTGTTCTTTTTCAAGATATTTTTGGCTGTTCAGGATCCCTTGAGATTCTATATTAATTTCAGGATGGATTTTTCTATTTCTGCAAAAAAAAATCATTGGGATTGCATTTAATCTGTAGATTGCTTTGAGTGGCATTGACATATTAATGTTAAGTTTATAATAATACATCTTCAAATCCATGAACATGAAACGTGTTTTTGTTTACTTACATCTTCTTTTATTTCTTCCAGCAATGTTTCATAGTTTTTAGTGTACAAGTCTTCCACTTCTTCAGTTAACCTATTTCCTAAGTATTTTATTCTTTGTGGTACTATTATAAATGGAATTGTTCTCTTAATTTCCTTTTCAGATTGTTCATTTTTATGAACAAGCTGACTGCTCCAACTAGAACATTCAGTACTATGTTGAACAGAAGTGGTAGAAGTGGGCATTTTTTTCATTTCCCTCATCTTAGAGGAAAAGCTTTTTCAGTATTTCACCATTGAGTACGGTGTTAGTAATGAATTTGTTTTTTAAAGAAAGACCTCAGATCTCCCTGCTTCTGAGTATCCTAAACAAACCCCAGAAGGTCATTGCTGGTCCCCACGGAATTAATGGCCCTGGACCTTCCTCCTAATTTAATGCAAATCCTAGCTGGCCTTATTGTGCAGGAGTTTCAGTTCATTTTTACTTTCTTGGCGACACAATCCACCTCGTTTCCAGCCAAGTCTCTAATCCCTGCAATTTTCATGGTTCTATTAATTATGAAAAAAAAATCCAAAGGATAGAACATTTGCATCCTGTCTATGAGATTACACACCTTCGTGGAGTTTATTAAATCTATTTTGCAGTTTCTGAGAAAATTAGACTCACTCTGTGTGGCTCCAGAGGACAAAACAAGAGCCAGTTGCTAGAACCTTCCAGGAAGCAGATAAGAATTCAAAGGGAAGAAACACTTTCTGCCTGTCAGATCAGTCAGCACAAAGACAGCCATCCCAGGAGGTCAGGGACAAGGCCAGCAGGGTCCAGTGCCTGGTGTGGTCATTGAAGGGGACAGTTGAGAACAAGGGCTGTGGGTCATACCTGGGTTCACTTTCCAGCCCCCTCCTTCCCAGGGATTCAGGCAAATGAATTGATTTTTCTAAGCCTCTGGAGACAACCATGTAAAGCACAGATAAATGTTTTGTGGTCATGCTATTATTTCATTATACAGAGTAAGGGAGTGCTTTGCTCCACACCTAGTTTCTTGCTTGGGCTACATGTCCATCAATGGCCAGCTATGGCCCTGCTTTATATGTTCTTCACTGAGGGAATCAGGCTTTTGAATTAGCCACTGTTTAGAAAGTTTCTTCTCACTGTGTAAGAAGAAAAAAATAACTTTGGCGTTTAGGAGGAGAGAGGGGAGAGTGTCTCACATTGGCGTTTAAGTGCCCTGGCCAGAACTGAAACATGCTGCTTCCACTCACAATGAGTGGGTGAGAGCTAGTTACCCAACAAGCCCTAACCAAGAGGACCAGAAAGGTCAAGCCCTGAGATACGTGATGAACAGAACCAGGGACAACAACACTGAGCTCTCTTGTCTGGTGGATGATGGCATCTTTCAGTGGGAACCTGGAAAGGAGCATGTTTGAGGGGAAAAGTCAAAAATAATGATAAGAATTTTCCACTTCTAACATGACAGCATGAAAAGCTCCAGAAACCCATTTTTCTGTGAAACTGGTGAAAAATATGAAAAACCAAAACAAAATAAACCCCACCCAAACCTTTAAAATCTTCAGAAATGGTCCTATGGACATAAAACAAATACAGAAGCATTTATTTAAGAAATGCCGCAAAAACTGATAAGACCTGCAGAGTCTGGGATATTTGAACCAAGACTCATATCCTTACCACCCCTGCCCAGTTCTACATGATGGAAAGTGCACTCAATATTGGTACAGCTGAGAACACAGGGATCCCTCTTCCAGCCAGAGACCTATTTTCCCAGGAAGGGTAGAATATCAGGATTTCTAATCCTGCCCCCAGCTACCTGTTGTCAAGGCTAAGTTCAGGGTAAGTGTGACTAAGAGGTGGAGGTGTTCGTCTTCTGCCCATCCCCCACTCATGGGCTCTACTTGAGTGCAACATCACTGAGAATGATGGGACCCTCACTGTCCTTGCCCTGCATCATGGGGTGGGAGTTTCAGACAAAGAGGCAAGTCCAAGAGATCTGGAGCTGCTATTGCCTCATCCACTAAACACTCAGATCCTGAAATGGGGATGTCATACAGAGAGAAGTGTGCCATTTTCCCCACCCCAGAACCAGAGATGAGGCTGAGAGATGATTTTGCTCAAGGGGAGTAGCTGGGTATAGAATAGAGCGCACCAAATTACCCCCACCCCAAAGGAGCTGACTTTATTTGCAGCAGAATGTGGAGAAGTTCAAGTGTAAGGTAATTGTCAAAATTAGTGAAAGTTGTAGTGAAATGTAATTGGGAAGAGATTGATAGATTCATTGGAGATATAGGTTAAACTGAAGGCCAGCTATTTTCCCAGAGAGAACTAGGGAAAGAGACAGGTGAGAAGAACCCTCCGGAGGTCAGAATAAATCTCTAACACTGACCTCTGAAACTATCCCTTCAAAGGAGCCCAAGATTGATTAGATTTGTCTGTGAAGCAATTTGTGCTCCAGAGCATTTTTTTTTTAAACAACAGAACAATTAGCCAGCAGTAAGTGGAACTGAACAGCTGGGTCTGGTCACCCCAGGGTGGCTGTGGGCATACCCCCTTCTATTCAATGTTGTACTAGAGGTTCTATCCAGGATAATTAGACAAGAAAAAGAAATGAAAGGCAACCAGATTGGAAAGGAAGAAGTTAAACTATTTTTAATTACAGATGACATGATTTTGTGTATAGAAAGTCCTAAGTCATCCTCTAAATTTACTAAAACTAATAAAAAATTAAACCCACTAAAAACCTATTAGGACAAATGAGTTCACCGAGACTGCAAGATACAAGATAAATATATAAAAATTGATTCTATTTCTATGCACTGGCAATGAACAAACCAAAAATGAAATTCAGAAAACAATTACATTTACAATAGAATCAAAAAGAATAAAGTATTTAAGAATAGATTTAACCAAAGAAGTACAAAACTTATGTTCTGAAAACTATGAAACTTTATTGACACAAATTAAAGATGATGCAAATAAATGGACAAACATTCCATGTTCATGGATTGGAAGACGCAGTATTGTTAAGGTGGCAATACTCCTGAAATTGATCTGCAGATTCAATACAATCCCTATTAGTATCTCAGATGACTTCATTGTAGAAATTGACAAGCTGCTACTAAAATATATGTGGCTTCCCCTTCCACCCCATGTCCTCAATTCCGTTCTCTGTGTCTGCATCTTTATTCCTGCCCTGCCACTAGGTTCCTCAGCCTGTGTTTTTAGATTCCATATATGTGCAATAGCATACGGTATTTGTTCTCCTCTTTCTGACTTACTTCACTCTGTATGACAGACTCTAGGTCCATCCAACTCATACAAATAACTCACTCTCATTCTTTTTTATGGCTGAGTAATATTCCATTGTATATCTGTGCCACATCTTCTTTATCCATTCATCTGTCGAGGGACATTTAGGTTGCTTCCGTGTCCTGGCTATTGTAAATAGTGTGGCAATGAACATCATGGTACTTGTATCTTCTTGAATTATGGTTTTCTCAAGGTATATGCCCAGTAGTGGAGTTGCTGCGACATATGGTAGTTCTATTTTTTGTTTTTTAAGGAACTTCCATATTGTTCTCCATAGTGGTTGTATCAATTTACATTCCCACTAACAGTGGAGGAGGGTTCCTTTCACCACACCCTTTCCAGCATTTATTGTTTCTAGATTTTTTGATGCTGGCCATTCTGACCGGTGTGAGGTGACACCTCATTGTGGTTTTGATTTGCATTTCTCTAATGACTAGTGATGTTGTGCATCTCTTCATGGATTACATAATTCCATTCATACGAAATGTCCAGAATATGGAGATCTATAGAGAAAGAAAGTAGATTAGTGGGTGATTAGGGCACCCACTAATGGGTGGGGTTGAGGGGATGGAATAGGTGGGCAGGAGGGCGATAGTTAAAGCGTATGGGGTTTCTTACTGAGGTGATGAAAGTGTTCTAAAATTGACTGTGGTTGCCCATATCTGTGATTATACTGAGGAACATTTAATTGTAGACTTTAAATAGGTGAACTGTATGGTATGTGAATTATATCTCAATAAAGTTGTTTAAAAAACTAAAAATAAATAAATAAATAAATAAAATACATGTGGCACTGCGAGTGACCCAGAACAGCCAAAACAATTTTGGAAAAGAGAAACAATGTAGGATAATTCACATTTTTAAACTTCAAAACATACTAGAATGCAGCAGTAATAAAGACAACATGGAACTGGCATAAGGACAGACATATAATCAATGAACTATAATTGAGAGTCCAAAAATGAACCCATGGTTCTGTGGTCAATTGAGTTTCAACAAAGGTGCCAAGACAAATCAATGGGAAAATAATAGTCTTTTCAACAAATGGTGCTGCAACAACTGGATAGCCACATGCAAAAGAATGAAGCTGGACCGTTACCTTATATTATATGCAAAAATAACTCAAAATGGTTCAGACATAAGTGTAAGAGATGACTCTACAAAACTCTTAGGAGAAAACATAAGGGTATACCTGCATAACCTTGGATTTGGCAACAAATTCCAAGATTTGACACCTAAAGCCTGAGTAACAAACAAACAAAAATAAAGGTAAATTTGACTTTAACAAAATTTTTAAAACTTTTGTTCTTCAGACGCCACTGTCAAGAAAGTGAAAAGGCAAGTCATAGGCTGGAAAAATGTATTTGAATGTATCATATACCTAATAAAGATAGACTATATTTTTATTTATTTATTTATTTTTTTTTTTTTTTTTTTTTATTTTATTTTTTTTTCTTTACGCGGGCCTCTCACTGTTGTGGCCTCTCCCGTTGCAGAGCACAGGCTCTGGACGCGCAGGCTCAGCGGCCATGGCTCACGGGCCCAGCCGCTCCACAGCATGTGGGATCTTCCCGGACCGGGGAACGAACCCGTGTCCCCTGCATCGGCAGGCGGACTCTCAACCACTGCGCCACCAGGGAAGCCCAGATAGACTATATTTTTAAAACTCTTACAACTCAGCAACAAAAAAAGACAAACAATCCAGTTAAAAATGGACAAATGATTTGAATATACATTTCTCCAAAGAAGATATACAAATGACCAGTAAGCACATGAAAAGATGCTCCATGTCATTAGTTATCAGAAAAACCATTTCATACCTACTAGAATAAAAAAGTCAGATAATAACAAGTGTTATGCGGAGAAATTGGAACCCCTATATATTGCTAGTAGGAATGTAGAAAGTATAGTCATTTGGAAAACAGTCTGGCTGAAGACAAAGAGAGTATCTTGAAAGCAGCAAGAAAAAATGACCCATTACAGATGAGGAACTATCAATAATATTAACAGCTGACTTCTCGTCAGCAACCATGGAGGCCCAAAGGCAGTGGGATGACATATTCAAAGTGCTTAAAGAAAAATTGTCAACCAAGAAATTTATATCCAGGAAAAACATTCTTCAAAACGGAGGGAGAAATTAAGATCTTACCAGATATGCAAAAAACTGAGTATCTGTCACTAGCAGAGCTGCCCTGCAAGGAATACTGAAAACAGTGCTTCAGGCTGAGATGAAAGGTCTCTGGATAACAATTTTAATCCACATGAAGAAATAAAGAGCACTGCCATGGTGGCTACATAGGTAAAGATAAAAGGCAGTGGAAATGCAATTTTTGTAATCATTTTCTTCTCATATTTGATTTAAAAGACAACTGCACAAGGCAATAATTATAAATCTGTGCTGATGGGCTTAGAACATATGAAGATAACTTGCATAACAATAATAGCATGGGAGGAGGTAATAGGACTTTATTGGAGCAAAGATTTTTTTATGTTTTTGAAATTAAACTGGCATTAATTTGAACTAGGTTGTTTTAAATTAACATTAATGGTAATCCCTGAGACAACTGCTTAGAAAATAATTTTAAAGTATAATAAAAGAAACAACAAGGAAATTAAAATGACATCCCTGTCAGCAGTAGGATTTCATCTTGGGGCAGTGTGACTCTGGGCCTGCCTGCTTTGTTACAGGCAATCTCTGCAGTCACCATCACCATCATGCTCACATGTGTCCCGTGAGGTGGGCAGCATGGGGACCAGGATCTCTGTTAGACATATGGGAAATCTGAGACAAGGGAATGACCCATGGTACTGTGGCTTGCTTGTGCCAGGGCTTGCTCCAGAACATAGGGCTCTAGATCTTTAGTCTTGAAACTTGTGAAATAAATTCATAGCTGATTTCATGGCACACTAAGTCCCTGATGCTAATTCTTCAGGGGGCTTAAGAATTATCTGGTCAAGGAAGATAGACATGTCTGTTCAAAAGCTGATCCCCAGGCCCCAGTAATTCTGACTCAGTGGGTATCAGATAAGACTGCGGAATCTGTAATTCAAACAGGCACCCCCCACTTACTTCTGCCCACCTCTTCCCAGCCCAAGGTGACTCTGACGCAAATTTGCGTGCAGGGCACACATGGAGAAGTCCTGGTTTTAGGATATTCCAGGCCCTGTTCTAAGGGTTTCACATTCATTTTGGCCCAGCTTTTCAGAGCACAGATTCTGGATCCAGCCTACCTGCATTGCAACACAGGCTTCAGCACTTACTAGTTCAGGTTAAAGCATTCAGAATAGTACCTGGCACAAAGTACACATTTTATAATATCAGCTCTCTTTGTTATTACTTAGTAGTTGAAACAATCTTAAAACCTAGCTATCCTCAGCCCCATTTCACAGGTGAGGAAGGGTGGGCACAGAAAGTTTAGATAATTTGTTTAAGGACACACAGTTAGTGAGTTGCAGAGATGGAGCTCAAACTTCATTCCATGTGACCCTAATGTCAGTGGTCTTAACCGCTAGGCTGCCCTGCACTAATGACACATGCTCCAGACCCTGCCCTCCTACCAGCACCTGCATGGTAGGGCCACACAGGGCTGTCAGGAGAGGCCACCTCAGGTGCTGGGCTTAGCTCCTGCCCCTTAATGATGGGAGAAGAGGTCCTGGGGGCTGGGGAAGGGATTAGGGAGGGGTAGAGCCCTGGCCTCTTCATACCCTCCTGGACCCACCTAAAACCATTTTTAAGACTTAGACAATGCTCACCAGAAGACAGGTGTCCTCTCAGGGGACTCTAGGTTCAATTTGCTGATCCTCACCCCCAGAGATCTCAAATTGGCATCTCCTATGTTGGATGAGAAGGTGAGAAGGTGACAGAGCAGCTTCAGGAAGACAGTCCTGGGCTTCAATCTCAGCTTTCATGTGTTTGAGACCTAAGGTAGGCCTCAGCTTCCTCATCTGTTAAATGGGTATAAAAGTAGAGTCTATCTCAACAGGCTATCACAGCAGAATAATGGATGCTAAGCATTTAGGACAGCAGCTGGCAAACAGAGCACGGCCTTTACAGAAGTTAGCAGCTGGTGATAACATCATTCTCCACACACAGGCAAGGTCATGCTGGCTTCCCCTGACATGGTTTCTTCCTGACCTTTGCACTGAAGACTTATCTGGAGCTTAGAGTGACCCTAGTTCTCCCTGTCCCAAAAGTCTATCCTCTGGAATCGTGTTAAGTTTCAAGGACAGATGTGGGAGACAGACCAAGGCCAGGTCTCTGCTCGGTGTCCTTGGAGGCTCCTCAAGCCACCTAGAGCCCCTGGGCCTCATCCAAGCCCAGCTACCTTCTGGGCTGGGGCAGATACACCTGCTCTGATGGAGCTGAGCCCTGACTGCAAGTTTCCCCTGCTGGTGTGTGACTTCAGGGGACATTTGTCAAACGCCACTGGAGAAGAAAATGCTGAGAACTACTGAGAGATAGCAGCCTTTCTCAGCATGGGAGGAAAACTGAGGATTCTGAGGTGAGACAGTGTTGGCCTGGGGCTGGAATCTCTGTCTTCTGCCATGAGGTTGTGTGTGTCCTTAGGAAAATTCCTTCTCCTCTCCAAAGAGCCTTGGATTCCTCGTCTATCAGCTGGGGTGTTGTCATCTACTCACAGAGTTGTTGAGAATGTGAGACAGGAGTAGAGTTAGGAGCAGAAGCTCATTTACAGCAACGATGAGCATTTATTAAGTGCCAGGTGAAACACTATCCAGTCATTGTCTCATTGCATCCCGACAACAATCCCTTGGAGTAGGCACTATCATGACTTCCATTAACAGATGAGGCAAGGCTCAGAGAGATTGAGTATCTTAGCCAAGATCACACAGCTGGTCACAGGAGAAGCTGGCCTTGAACTGGGGCAATGGAAGCCCACCCAGGATCCTCGCCCAGAGCCTCTGCCTCCACAGCAGGGCCTGTCAAGGAGTGCAATGTCTTCCCTCCCTCCACACAGCCTGCACATCCCCACCCTAAGACCCTCCCCACTCTTCCCCTCCCATGCCTCAAAGCGGCAACCTGCACGGATGTCTAATGGGTGCTGGGCTCATCTGCAAGTACAGAAGTGGGTTCTGCACCAGATGGAGCTGGACCAGAGGCAGCTTGAAGACTCCGTGACACCGAGCAGGAAAGTCACTAAGCCTCTAAATGCAGGCAGCAGGAGTTATTAATAAGTTAGAAGATGAAGGTTTACCACTGCAGGGCTCGGCGAGCCCTTGCCCAAGACCTTCTGCTGTTGCTTTCCTGCCGCTCCCTGGTCATTGACAGGGAAGCTCAGAGATTTAGTGCTTTTAATAAAGCAGGTGGCCAGTGTAAGAGAAACTTCCAGTTGGGTCACTCTCCTGGAGGCTGGAGACAACTCTGGCTGAGCCCAGAGAAGTCAGAGGTCAGCCCCTCACCTTGTTGTACATCCTCAGGTGGGTCATCAACTCCAGCACTGGTCACCAGTGCATCCACAAGTAAGGACTGGCCTCCTTCCTCCTGCCTGGCTAGTGCCCCAGGGACCTCCCCAGTTTCCTTCATGGATTATTGTTGTCTTAAAAATCAAAAACCTAGAGTTGATTTCAAAGCTGTCATGGGGTAGAGAGGAAGCAAAGGGGCTGAGGGCCAGTCTGGTCTGGTGTGAATCCAGACTTTACCACTCACTGGTGGCGTGAACTTGTGGCCCCATGTGAGTTACTCCCATGTCTGAGTTTTGGATTTCTTTGCTGCTCAGTGGATCCAAGTTTCCTAACCTCTAGGCTGCGCTGACCATGTTTGCGGCACTTTGGTTCTTGACGTTGTTTGGTGGGTGACTTGCACCTGTGGGTGGCTGTCTGCTGCCCTGCCTGGGAGTCCCCAAAGTCAAGGCTGAGTCAGGGTTTGCATCCTGGGGAGGCTTCCTGGAGGGGTGGTCAGCAGCGGGAGATGCCAGCCACTCCTTCCTTACAGCAGCCCCTGGTCTTAGGGTTCAATGAACTCTGGGGGGCACTCAGAGCCCCCTGAGATTTGCAACATGTTCCTGCCCCGAGGATCAGCTGAGAGCTGCCTGCTGCTGAAAACAGACTTCTCCTTCCTCAGACCTTGAAGCCCTCAGGTCTGAGTCCCATATCCGCATGTTGGCATTGGCAGCAAATACGGGGTGGGAGATGTAAGCAAGTCAGAGAGAGAAAAATTAATGGATTCATTGACAGATAGAGACACAGATACCAGGTGGGCTTTATGCCCACTCAGAGAAGGAGGTACACCTGCACACGTAGGGGCATTCACGCAAAGAGGTGCATGCACGCACACACACACACACACACACACACACACACACAGTAATTCGCACAGCTGGCCAGTGGCCGATCCAGCATTTGAATCTACATCTGAGTGTCTCCAGGATGCTCCCCTTTGCCAGGGGAGAGCAGAGCTTCACGGGAAGCAGAGACCCAGGCAGAAGGAGTCTGGGGTCTTCAGGTGTTGGTGTTTTTCCACCAGCTGAAGCCCTAGAAACTGAGCCTCGGAAAGGAGGTTCAAGGTCATGACTTTGAGGCTCAGAGAAGCCCTTGGGGCCGAGGACGTCATGTTTTGTCAGCCCTGGCTCTCTGGGAAGCAGACACTGAGAGGGAATCTGGAAGGTGAGAGTTTCATTTGTGAGTAAAACCTGTGAAAGATAAAAGGGAGACATCAGAATTGGGTGGGGCGGGTTCTGATGAGGTTCTAATCAAGTTTGCATCACCCCCCTGGGGCGCACCTGAGTAAAGGCTGGCATCAGCAGTCCCATATGGGGCAGGAAGGGCTGCCCCCAGTATCTGTGCTGTGCTCCATCACTGGAGAGCAGGGCCAGGCCTCAAGGACTATGGCAGGACCCAGAGGCACCACAGCCACCTTCAATCCTCACAGTGAGTGGCCAGTTTTTCTTGGCGTACAGGCAGGGTGCCTCTGTGACCGCCACACCGAGTCTAAGCCTAAGCTTTGGCTTCCAGTGTCACTGAGGTAGTTTGGGGGTTGTTCTCATTGCACCTGAGGTTTCAAAACTTGGGCTCCCTCTAACTGTGAGCTCTTCTCAGTGTCCTGCATCAGACAGGTCTGAGATCCTGGAGAGATTTCATGAACCTTAGAGAGCTGAAGTTCTTGATCAGAGGTCCCTGGATGAGCTTCAGGGATGCCAAAGTTCCCTGAACCCCTTAAGCTTGAGTGAATGTAACAATGATTTTATATCCTGTTGATGGGTTTAGGTCCATCTCAGATGGGGTGGGAGCAGGGTGCTGGATACCTCTGCATCCAGGAGGGGAAGTAATATGGAGCTCAGAGGCCATCTCTGGAGGGAAGAGGGTGCGGGGAAGAGGAGTTGTGATGGGAGGGAAGGTCACCTCTGTTGTAAATCAGGTCATAAAGCGTGAAACTAGCCAGGGTTTAAGCCAACAGTTTTGAGATCTCAGGTAGCAGACACCCAGGGGAGCCCAAATGTCATGTTTACAGGCAGGTAGGCATTCTCCTGAGCAGAAAGTGAAAAGATTTCATCAGATTTTCAAAGGCATCTGTTTAGGTTAGGTTTGTTTTGTTTTGTTTTGTTTTTGCGGTACGCGGGCCTCTCACTGCTATGGCCTCTCCCCTTGTGTAGCACAGGCTCCAGACGCGCAGGCTCAGCGGCCATGGCTGATGGGCCCAGCCGCTCCACGGCATGTGGGATCTTCCTGGACCGGGGCACGAACCTGTGTCCCCTGCATCGGCAGGCGGACTCTCAACCACTGCGCCATCAGGGTAGCCCTAGGTTAGGTTTTTGCTGCAGTAACAAACCACCCCCAAATCTCAGTAAATGAACACCTAAGTAATTTACTTCCTCCTCTGAAAAACCCCACTGTACTCTCAATGTAAGAGAGAACCCTAAAAGTAAACTGTGGACTTTGGGTAATTTTGATGTCAACTTAGGTCCAACCTTGGGGGCAAATGTCCCATTCTGGTGAGTGATGCTGGTAATGGTGGAGGCTAGGTATGTGTGGTAGTGGGGGATATATCAGAAATCTCTCTTCCTTCCTCCCAATTTTTTGTAGGCCTAAAACTCCTCTTTAAAAAATAAAGTCTTTAAAAAAACCCAACAAATTTATTATCTTAATGTTCTGGAGATCAGAAGTCTAAAATGGGTGAGTAGAGTTCCATTCCTTCTGGAGAGTCTAGGAGAAGCTTCCTTTCCTTTCCTTTTTCATTTATCGTTTCCTTGCCTTTTCCATCTTCTACAGGTGGCCCACTTGCCTTCACTCATGGCCCTGCATCATTCAATCTGATGCTGTCATCACATCTCCTCCAGCTCACTTGCCTTTCTCTCTCTCACTTATAAGGACCTTTGTGATTACATTGGACCCACCTCGAAAATCCTGGATCGTCTCCCCATCCCAAGATCCCTAATTTAATGACATCTGCAAAGTTCTTTTTGACATGTAAGGTAACATATTTACAGGTTCCAGGCATTAGAATGTGAATATCTTTGGACAGCCCTTATTCTGCCTACCGCAATCTGTCCTCTGGCCTCCAAAGAGTCATGTCTATTCTACATGCAAAGCTCATTCACCCCATCCCAACATCCCCAAAAGTCTCAATCCATTTATAGCATCAAATCAGAGTGAAAAATCTCCTCAGCTCAAAAGCCCCAAATCTCAGGATCTAAATCATCTAAGTCAGTTATCTGGTGAGATTCTGGGTATGATACACCCTGGGGCAAAACTCTTCTCCATCTGGAGACCTGTTGAAACTAGAATTGGACACCTCAGTGTCCTCATCCATAGAACAGGTATATTAATGGTTTCCATCTTGTATCAGAGTTCATCCAGAGAAGCAGAACCAGTAGCAAATTAGATATATGTGTGTGTGTGTATGTGTGTGTTTACTAAGGGATTTATCAGAGGGAACCAGCTTCTGCAGTAACAGTGCAACTGGCTAAGCAAGGCTGTCTCCACATTTGATGCTGGAGCCCAAAGTCCACAGGCAGGCAGGCAGTAAGGGAAGATCACAAGTGGGATGGAAGCCCATGAAGACGGGCTGAACCCACCACACACCTGACCCAGGAGTCAGAGAACTGAAGGAAGATCAGGGGGAATGGAGAGAAATTTCAGGCTCAACTTGCTTCCCACTGACAATTGGCAGATCAGCAGCAATTTGTGTGCGCTGCACCTTTGCTGCTGCCCCTGCTGTACCACCAAGTCTCATGAGTTGTACCTCCTTTGTACCCATCCTAACAGGAAATGCGGGTAGAAGGGAATTCTGGGAAAAAATTTGTGCCCAGGTTATCACATTAGGAAGCCATCACGCACCACCTAGAGCTGCTGGAGGAAAGAGGCAGCGTCTGAAAAGAGCTCAGTTCAGTGACCGTCCCAGCAATGTTAGGGCTCATCACTGTTATTATGATGGCTATCACATGACCTGGCCCATCAGTCCACATGGGGAGCGTGTTTATGGTGAGTGAGCCCCCTTTCATGGAGAGCCACACTGAGGATCATGGAGAGAGAACTTTCTCTCACAAAAAACACGCTATTCCATCTTCCCTTGGAGTTCAGGAAAACGTAATTAGTCTCAGGCTGGAGGAGGCTGAAGGAGGGTGGATAGCCATCCTTGAGGGCTGGAGAGTATGAACTTTCTGCAAAGCTGGAGACCTACTTTGCTGGGACCAAAACAATGTGCAAAAATATAAAGGATGCAAAGAAAGAGAGAACCTATAGACCACAGCAGTGGGAGGCTGGAAGCTGGAAAAGAGGGATGAAACTGGCTAGAGAGGAGCCATTGAGATGTAACTGCAGCAGTAACACATCTGGGTTTCTATTTGTGTGAAATGAATGATCCCTGATCCAGTTGTGTTGCCAGATTTGGGAGAAGAAAAAGGAAATGTCCCACAGTTGCTGAGAACCTGAGGGCTGAACCTTACAATATGGGTTCTGGGTTCTGGTTTTAAATTTCCTTAGTTGTGGAGACTAAGTTGAACACAATGGGATCTTTCTGTGATGCCTGGTGTCAGGGTTGGATTTAGGTTTGGGTGGAGGGGTGCTCTGGGGTCCATACAGGGAGAGGTCATTTTCTTGGAATGAGAGAGAAGGCAGAGCTGAGTCAGCACCAAAGGTGGGATGGGTTGGAGCTGGTAGGACTGCGGTTGGAGGGATGAGGTGGCAGTGAAAGGGAGGGTGACTCAGAGCTGAGAGGGAGGGGCAGATAGTTCCAAACAGGGCTGCGGGCTTTGGAGAATAATATTGCAAGTAGGGAGAGGCAGGTATGAGGTGCCCCCTGTGTGAATGGACTGGGGGGTGGCAGTGCTAGCAGCTCAAAGGTACAGGAGTTCCCTGGACCTCCCAGGTCTGCTGCTATAACAAATTATCATAGACTGGATGGCTTATAAACCGCATTTATTTCTTATAGTTCTGGAGTTGGGAAGAGCAAGATCAAGGCACCAGCAGATCCAGTGTCTGGTTCCTAGAGGTTCTTTCTAGCTATAACCTCACATGGTGGAAGGGGTGAGGAAGGTCTCTGGTCACTTCTATAAGGGCACTGATCTCATTCATAGGGCCCCACCCTCATGACTGAAGCACCTTCCAAAGGCCCCACCTCCTAATACCACCACAGGGGATGCTAGGTTTCAGCATATGAATTTGGGGGGACACATTTAGTCTGTAGCAGGGGTAATAGCACCCCCAAAGATTGCAGTGGGGGTAATATAACCTGAAATATGCAACAGGCACAACCCAGAGCATGGCATATGGAAGGTCCCTGATAATCAGAGCCCCCTCTCCACCCACCCCAGGCCAGGACAACACTGTCATGCTTCTGGGACTCGTGTCCTGCTCCACTCACTTCCTCCTGGCTGTGACCTTGGGCAAGCCCTCCTGAGCCTCAGTTTCCTCATTTGCAAATTAAGGATAATAATAGCATCTTCCTCCAAGTCGAGGTGAGGACTCAGTGAGATGATACTTGTAATGTGCCTGGCTCAGGGCCTGCACAGAAGGCACTCTCAATTAAAGGCAACTGGCATCACCTTGAGCTGAGGGCTCTGCAGGGGCCTCTTTGTGAAGCCCTGGACCCACAGGAAGGTTGTTCCCACAATGATCATTTGCTTCAGGTGTTCTTTCCAGAATCTTCCATGGGATCCTTGGCTGTCCCTCTTCTGCCCCCTGACCATATCCTGTCTCTCTGTCCAGCTTTGGCAGGGCCGATCTGACCTGAACTTCATCTCTGGAGATGGATTCTCTGTACTCACAAAACTGTCCATTTGCCGTCAGTATCTCACTGAAATCGTTACTCTCCTCCACCTGGCTAATGGCTGGAGCACAGCATTCTTGGGGCAACTATGAACAATTCAGACTGCACACACTCTCCTCACTCCCTCCTCACCAGCAATTTGGGAAAATGCAGCCAATTCTTTAGACACCTCATGTAAAAAGCAGAATTTCCATAGTATGAGCTATTCCTTTTTTCCTTTCTTTTGTTTTCTTTTAAACAGTCTTGACAGTCTCCCTTGCTCATTATTCTGTCTCATGGGAGATCTCAAAAGTGTGATGATTCTAGGGAATTCATGAACTCTTGGGAAGTTGCGGCTCCTAAAAACGTACTCATTTACAGTGTGAAATATGGCTCCGTATGTGTATAACCCCAGGCAATTTCATGGGGCCAGGAAGGTGGGGGCTTGAATTGCTTCGCTGTAGAGCTGTCTGTAATTACCTGCTTCTTACTGGTGCTCATGTCCTCAGTTTCAAATTTAGAAATCAGAGAAAGTGATGCAGCAAATGTGGGTCCCTCAACCCTGCCTCAGCCCTGTGATGCAGCCAGGTAAGGTCCCACCTGCATTTCTCACCTGTACAGCTCCCTTGAGCCCAGGTCCCTTCTCTGGCTGACTCCACTTTGGGGCTCCAGGCCCTGACTCTGGACATTTGTCTGTGGCCTTGGCATGGGGTCTATGAGTCTTGCACTCCCTAATGTCTTGCCCCAGCCTCAGGTCCTTCCCACTGCAGAACCAAGCAGATAGCAGACCTGGCAGGGGGAACAGAGTTGGATTTCATACCATCCTCAGGCCTGGGCAAGAGGCTGTGCCATGGACAATGTAGAGGACCCTGCTCTGTCCATGCCCACCCCATGGCATCAGGAGTCTCTGGAGCCAAAGGGGTGATGGGCCCACCTGGAGGCTACCTGACACCCTCACAATTCCAGACACTTTTTGGCACTTTTTGGTCCCTGGGACCCCAGAATTCCCTGCCCAGGTGGCCTGAAACCCATTTCCTGACCCAGGTCAGCCGTCAGAGGTAGAGTCACAGTGAAGAGGAAGCAGGATTCACATCTCTGATAAGAGGGCTTATTGGCATAGCTGAGACCCTTCTATTGCAGGTGGGTTTCTGCCATGGCAGGGGTGGAAGTGTCCAGAGGTTGCTGGAGCCATCAGGGAAATGAGAGTCACCAAGGGGGCACTGTCCCTGACCCCTCAAGTTCTGATCAGTATCAAGTTCTAAATATCAAAATTCATAGAATCATAGTATCTCAGGGCTGCAGGGACATTGGTCTAGGCATTAACTGAGAACCTGATGTGACAAGGATGAGGTTTATCATCATGCCTGTGTTCATAGCCATCCCCTCCACTCTGCTGCCAAGAGCAGTTTAGTCTCTGCCTACTCAGCAGGAATCTGGGACCTTGGCCCACAAGAGCTCTGTTTAAGGACAATTTGCTTACCCTAGAACCCAGGGCTCCTGTGTCCTCCACACAGAATTATCTTGACTGCCACTCCCCCAGAAATGCTTGGGCCAGAGACATTGGGAGGTCCCTCCCAAGGCTGGCTGAGCCCGTGGAGTTTGCAGAAAATGAGGGCTGCTTAGGCAGGGGTGCAGAGAAAGTTCCAGAGCTTCTCCAAGTGTGGGCTCTGTACTGGAATCAGCCAGCACAACACAAAATCTATTGAGCCCAGATCCCCACTGAGGGGTCCACCTGGGGCAGGCGGACCCAGCTCAGAGGATCTAGCACTGGGCAGTCTGTCCACACCTATGTCAGTGTGAGGGATCTCCAGGGGGCTCAAGGGCCACACTCAGCATCTCTGGAGGGGGAGGGTTTCTGGCTGGTCAGCAGCCACCTGTCAGATGCCTGGGTCTCTACCATGAGCATGGGTAAAGCACGTGCTCATGGCATCTCCATCTGAGCCCTCCCCAAACGACCTGCCCCAAATCACCCACCAGGAAGTTAGAGCCAAGCCTGAACCCAGGGCCTGCTGATCCCTTCTCTAGACACACTCTCTCAATCCCAGCAGCCCCGGGGGCTGGTCTCCCAGCCTCTGCTCGACCCCTTCACAGACAGGGTGCTCACCACCTCCCGAGCTAGCCAGAGCATCTCATGGTGTTCTGTGTGGAAGGAAACAGACCAACACACCTGTCCAAGTTCTCCAGGCCCCAGGACAGGTCCTGACCATCCTCTGAGCCCCTGCCCTGCAAGTGAGGAGGACAGGGCACCGGCCAGAGGCTCAGGTTCAAGTCATAGCCCTGCATCCCCACTGCACCCCCCAGGGCTGCTTCCCCCTCAGGAAGGGAGACTCAGACACATAAAGGATGCCTGTGCTCCCCAACCTATGCCACCCCGTGTTCTGTGATTGCCGTCATCCTTGCTACTTTTTTACCATGGTCTCCTCTGTAGGTTCTTTCAGAGCTGGGAGCTCATTCTCAGGGAGCTGTCCCTGTTCTCATGATCTGCCTCTGTCTGGACTCTGAACTCCCCTCAACAAGGTTTAATCCCCTTTTCCAGCCTGAGGTTTATTCTTTTCTATTTGTTATTCAAGTTGGAACATGGCAGGTCAGTGCTGTGTCTCAACAGGGGAGAGGTTCAGGGTAGAAACACAAAGCCTCTGACCACCCCCCAAATCTCCTCATACCAGAGCTGGGGGATGGGGCACAGCAAAGCCCAGTGGAGGCCAGTGGGGGACTGAGTTTCCCACCTGGACTCTACCTGTGACCCCGTGTGACCTCATGCAGGTCACTGCCTCTGTCTGAGCCGTGGATTTTTTTCATCAGTAATGTGGGGCAGAACCATGCCCTTGGCTACCTCGCAGGAAGGTTGTAAAAAGAAAATGGAAGAAAAGAGGAAAAGGGACTCTGTTGATTAGAGTGTTCGGCGTATTAACCTTGAATGGAATGTAGTTATGAGGTGGTCAAGGGTCAGCATTTTACTATCAGCTTTATGTTCATCTCTTCTAGGTTTGCTGTTTGTTTCTCTTTCTCTCCTTTCCTGTGTTCTTTTGAATTAGTTAAATCTATCTTTCAGAATTCCACTTTTATTTATCTATTGGCATTTTAGCTATACCTACTTGTATTTCTTAAATGATTGATCTAAAGATTACAAAGCACATCTGTAACTTTTAACCTTGCATCTGTGTAAGTCCATTTTGTGCCTTCCCTCATTATCCTTTGTGATATAGTTGTCATATATATTATATCTACATACATTATAAATTCCACAATGCAATATGATATTTTTTTGCTTTAAAGAGTCTGATGTATTTTAAGAAAATAAAATGAAAAAAATAGTCTTTTATACTCACACATTTCTCATTTCTGCTGTTCTTCAATATTTTCTTGAATATTTAAATTTCCATCTGGCACCACTTTCCCTCAGCTTAAAGAACTTTCTTTAGTATTTCTTATAGTTCAGTTCTGCTGGTTATAAATTCCCTTAGTTTTCTTTTACCTAAAAATGTTCCTATTTCACTTTTGGTCATGAGTGATATTTGTGCTGGATATAGAATTCTGGATTGACCATGCTTTAAAGATGCAATTTGATTGTCACATGACCTCCATTGCTTCTCAGTAGAAATCAGCAGTCAACCAAATTGTTATTTCTCTCTATGTAATATGTCATTTTCTCCAACTGCTTTCAAAATTTTCTCAACTGGGTTTCAGTAGTTTGACTATGATACACCTAGGTGTAATTTTCTTTGAATTCATTCTGCTTGGGGCTTGCTAAGCTTCAGATATCTGTAAATATTTGTCTTTCACCAAATGTGAGGAATTTCCAGACAATATTATTCAAGTAGTTTCTTCTACCTTTCACACACATTCACACATGTGTCTGTATACACACACATTCTTCTAGGGCTGCAGTTCCATATATGTTAGATTTTTCTTTTGATATTATTCTACAGATAACTGAGACTGTTTTAATTTTAATTTCTATATCTTTTTGATTGGAAATTTCTATTGATGTATCTTCAATTTCTTGGTTTTTTCTTCTGTCTTCACTTTTCTGTTAACATATCTACTGTTTTTTTTTAATATTGTATATTTTAAGTCTACAGTTTCCATTGGTTCATTTTTATAGTTTTATTTCACTGCTGGGAATTTTAAAATCTTTTCATTCATTATTCTGAACATACTTTTCTTTACCATCATGAGTTTAACTATAATACCTCCTTCATAATTCTAGCATTTGCATTATCCTGTGTCTGATAAGTCTAATGTTTGCATCATCCTGAGATTGTTCCCCACTGACTGCCCTTTTCCTGATTTTAGTTCACACTTTTATATTTCTAATAATTTTTTTTTTTTTTTTTTTTTTTTTTTTTTGTGGTACGCAGGCCTCTCACTGTTGTGGCCTCTCCCATTGCGGAGCACAGGCTCCGGACGCGCATGCTCAGTGGCCATGGTTCCCGGGCCCAGCTGCTCCGCAGCATGTGGGATCTTCCCAGATCAGGGCACGAACCCATGTCCCCTGAGTCGGCAGGCGGACTCTCAACCACTGTGCCACCAGGGAAGCCCTATATTTCTAATAATTTTGGATTTTATCTTGGACATCATTTTATTTTTTTATTTTTGACCACACTACATGACTTGCGGGAACTTAGTTCCCCACCCAGGGATTGAATGTGGGCCCTCAGCAGTGAAAGCACAGAGTCCTAACCACTGGACTGCCAGGGAATTCCCTATATCTCGGACATTATTAAAGCTATTTTATAGACATTTTGGATTCTTCCAAATGAGGGTGGTTCATGTCTGCTGGCTCTGGGGGCAGATGTAGCCAGTGCACACAAGAGCTTCTTACTTAGCCTGGGTGCCTGTGCAGCAGCAGCTGCTCCTAGCAGGCCTCCCAGGTTCCATTACTTCCCAACTGCAATGTGTTCCCAACATGGCAGAAAAGAAATCTCAGAGTACATAACTGGTCACTTTCTTTCCTTCCTCTGGCCCTCCCTGCACTGCCATGGCTCCTCTTCTCTTGGGATAAAGAAAAGACCCACTCTGTTGGCCTGAAAGACACTGCACAGCCAGAACCCTTCCATCCTGGGATGGTACATAACAGCTGCTTCCCTCCAGACATTTGGGCATCTTCATCCCCTGTGAGTGACACTCTTCTTCTTGCCACAGGCCTTTTCACAGGCTCCTTGTGCTTGTAGTTCTCTCTTGACCCCCCTTTCCACAACATACCCCTCACTCTTTAATCCCAGCTTACCCATCATCCCCTCAGGGGTACACTCTCTGACCTTCTGTGACAAGGTCAAACCCCCTATCTATATGTCTTCATAGCACTGCACCCCTCTCCCTTATAGTATTTATTACAGTTGTGAATTCACATTAATTTATGATGTTCTTTAGTATCTGTTTGCCAAACTAGACTGTCAACTCCACAAGAGCAGAGACTGTACTGGTCATGGCTTACATTGTAGTCCCTAGGGCCTGGCACAAAGTGACAGTGTAATAAAAACATGTCACAAGGTTGTGTGGTTAGGAGCTTGGCCTTGGAAAACATGCTGCACATCTCAGTCCTAGGACTCACTTCCCTTTAGGAATATGGTTTTGACCCTTGAGTGTGGTTTATTTTAGGCAGAACCTTTCTTTTTTTAAAATTTTTATTGGAGCATAGTTGATTTACTATGTTGTGTTTAGGCAGAACTTTTCATTGCAAAGGCCAAATGGCTTAAGCCATCTTTCCCACAGTGTGCAGAAAGCCTGCTTGAGAATGAGGTCAGCACAAGAAAGTAGAGATAGGAGATTGAAGGCAGGAGATAGAGTCCCAGATCCAGCCACCAATGAAGTGAGTTCTTCCCCTGTATTTTCTGGTTCCATGGGCCAATAAATGAATCCCCTTTACCTTAAAACTTATAATATTATTTTTAAAGAAAGACACGTATGAGTTCATTACTTAAAGTTTCCAAGGTAACCAAAAGAAGAACTAAAAATATAATAATGTTAGCAGAAGGGGAGACCGGCTGGTAGAATGAGCTAAAGCCTTAATCACTCCGGAAGCCAGGAGATGGTGGTACAAACATGTTATTTAGCTTTATGAGGAAACTGGTAGGAGAAACAGCTAAACAAGTTAAAATTGGTTACCTCTGACAAGCAGAACTCAGGGTGAGAAGTTCAAGAGATCACTACTTTTCATTATCAGTCTCTCTACACTATTTTTTTCAACTGTATGCATGAACCACTCTGCAAAATGAAATATACAGAAATAAGTTTGGCACATAACATAATTGCAGTTCCTTAAGCTGACTTGGCTGAAAGAGCCCATTCACTTTTGTTTTATAAAAATAAACTCTCACACTTATAACTAAGGTAAACATTAAAAGCCACATAGTTTATTTTGTTGAAGTGATTGTGTAATTAAGGTTTAAAAATAGAACATGGGATAACTTTCTCTCTGGTGTTTAAAGAAAAATGGCTTGGACAGAGGTGGACTCAGTCATCAGGATCACCCCAGGGAGGCTTTTCCTGGAGGAACCAGGCTGGGCAGCAGGGGCTGGGCTTGGCCCCCTGTGGGGATCTCCCAAGACATCCATGGCCTGAGGTCTCCTTCCATGACCCACACAGAGGTCCATCAGTGTCCAAGCCTGGGTGGTCTCGAGCCCACAGGTGAGTTTCCCAGAGGTGGATGACACAGCCATGGTGGGTGGGCAGACGGCCAAGCCTCTAATTGCCTCAGGAAGCCTGTTCCCAGCAGCCTCTGGCAGGGTTCATCCTATTACTTCCTCCCTCCCTCCATGGTGGCCTTTGGGTAGCAACTCATACTGGGGCAGACTCCTGGGGCAGTGGCAGATAGTGAGAAGGATGTGGGGACCACAGCCTTGGAGTGGATGAGGGACCACACTGTCTCCTGCATCCCGATTTCTTCCCGGGTTCAAAATAATCTTCTAAGTTCACCCTCCTTCTGACCTCCCCTCCCAGGTCAGTCCCTCCACAAGCCTGGCCTTTACTTCCTCCTCTAGGAAGATAAAAAGATGAAGCTAAGAAAATCCCCTGAGCCCCTTCAGCTCTGAGTTTCTGTGATTCTAGAATGGACCATCTGTGGGGGTAGAAACTGTACGTGTCTTGTTCAGCCCTGCATCCCTAGCACCCAGCTCAGCACCCAGCACAAAGTGGACATTTGGAAAATATTTATTGAATGAAGTAATGAATTCTAAGATCCTATAAGTCTAAGTGTCTAAGACTATGATTCTAGGACTGTGTGGCTCTATGATTCTAGAGTTCTAACTTGCGACTACATTTTACCAAGGATCCCAACACCACATGCCAACAGGGGCCAGTCAGGGGCCGTGTATAAGTGAAATAGTCAGATGCAGGTGGAAACTGACAGTTCCTCAGGCCCCGTGGAGCAGGGCTCGTGCAGGCCTCATAGACTGGCTCAGCCGGGGCCTCTGTATCCAGCCTCACTGACAGCTGGCCACCCTTCCTGGTGACACAGCCTGTTTTCTGGCATCTCAACTCTGAGGCTTCTCTGCTTCTCCATTCCGGGCCTCACTTCCCTTCTGGAGTTTGGTTCTGCCCCTTTACTGCAGCTTGTTTGAGGCAGAACATTTTCTTGCTAGAGGCAAAACACAAAGACTCCTAAGAAAAGGTGTAACGATCTACATACCTGGAAAATACAGCAAGGTGGAACTGGCTTCAGAGATTGGTCGAGGCAGGGGCTCAAACCATCTCCCTGGGGCTCTACTTCCTTCCTCTATCTTCTTCTCTCTTCCTCAGTCTGTGCTGACCCCCTTCTCAAGAAAGCTTTCTCCTTACTGAGGGGAAGATGCAGCCGCTCGAGGCCTCCATGGTCCTTACAGCTTGGGATCGTAGGGAAACAGCAACCATCTCTCTCCAAGGGTCCACATGCCCAATCTCAGGGAACACTCTGATTGGCTGAAGCCGGGTCATGTGCCCCATGTGGGCAGGGCCAACTGCACCACAGAATTTTTTCGTCTTCACAAAGAGGATTCTGTCACCCGCAGCCCTGGGGCTGGGCCTGGGGGTGTTAGAAAGTCAAATGCTCAGATGTCCTCTACGTGATATGGAGGAAACAAAGGTCTTCCTGGTGTGACTGCATTTCCCTTAAGTCACAGAGGGTGAGGGTGAGACCCCTGAGCTGGTAGACCAGCTCTACTCTGTCTAAACACCATTGGCAAGGATGGGGCAGCCGTCAAAGGGCTGGGAGACAGGCCTTGCAGGGGAAGCAGAAAAGCCGGAATCTGCCTCCTCAGCTCCTTGGGCTCTCTGCGTAGTTGCGAGAAGAGAAGGAGGGCCCAGAGGCCAGGACCAGACTGCCCAGCACAGTCACCAGGCCTCCTGGGATAGGTAAATGCCCCAGGCATTGTCAAGGTCTCTGCACCTCTACCAGGCTGCCTCGTGGGCTGCAGACAGAATGAATAAACAATAGGATGGTGGATGCTTTGGAATAACCTAGAGTTAAGAATGAAGGTACTTATCACAGTCAACCAATCAGACAGCTGTCTATAGTTGCAGCAGGCGAATCATAGGAGGAACGAATCAGCAGCTGCCTCCAGTTAGTTGACCAATCAGATGAATCTGTTCAGCCAATCACACACTGAGCATTGATAAGCGTGCCTATTAAGAGATAGATGGATAGAATTGGTGGTTGTCCACGTTCTCCATGACCTCGAGGGATTCCCCACCTCTCCCACTTGGGGAACAGCCTCTCTGACAAGCTCAGAACAAAATGGCCTCTCGTGGGTACCCCCAGCTCAAGGTACACAGGTGGGGTCCTGCCTGGCATCTCAGTGGCACTTTGATATATACTTGAGTCATCAAGTTCATCAGAGGTGTCAAAATGTTATGACAGGAAAGAGAAGTGATGAGTGGGATCAGCTGGGGTTAAATATTTGTCAGGTTCCTGAGTGGCCTACCCAGGAGACATCCCCACCGTCTCCACAGGGTCATCAATGGGTCACACATGGGCTGGGAAAAAGAAGCCTATCCCCACCTGTCAGTCTCATTCAGGGTCTCTGAGGGTATTAGACTGTTTTTTAACAGCCTCATTGCACTAAAATTGCTGTACACTGATCTGCACATATTGAAACTGTTCAGTCTGGAGAGTTTGGGCAAATGTCTACACCCATGAAACCATCACCACAATCAAGATAAGGAACATATTTATCTCCCAAATTTCCTCCGAGGCCTTTGTCAGCCTCCCACCCAACCCTCCAGGAGCCACCAAACAGCTTTCTTTCATGATAGGCTAGTGTGCATTTTCTAGAATCATATATAGAATTCTGGAGTCACTCAGCATAATAATCTGGAAATCCGTCCATGTTTGTGTGTGAGTGTCAATACGTTGCTCCTTTTATTGGCTGAGTAATATTCCACAGTAAAGATACATCTCCATTTTTTTATCCATTCACCTGTTGGTGGACATTTGGGGCTATTACAAATAAAGATATAATGCACATTTATGTACATGACTGCATAAGTAAATGCTTCCTTTTATCTGAGGCAAACAGCTAGGAGGGGAATGACTAGGTCATATGGCAGGTGTATGCCTGACTTCTAAGGAAACTGTCAAAAGGTTTTCTACAGTGATTGTACAGTTTTACATCCCACTGGCAGTGTATGAGAGATCCTGTCCCTCCACATCCTTGGTATTGTCAGACTTGGGCTTTAGCCTTTCTAGTGGGCACTTAGCTATAATTTCTACTTCCCTAATGACTACCAATGTGTAGAATCTTTTCATGCCCTTATTTGCTACTCATATATCTTTTTAAGTAGAATATCTCTTCAAATTTTTTGTTCATTTTTTAAATTGAGATGTTTCACTTTATATTATCAAGCTTTAGGAGCTCCTTACATGTTCTAGGTAAGAATCTTTTACCAGATATATGTGTTGGACATATCTTCTCAATTCATAGTCCACCTTTCCATTTTTGAAAGTGTCTTTTGTGTGGTAAAGTTGTTAATTTTGATGAAGTCTGATTTATTGATTTGTTTCCATTATAATTTGTGTCATGATAAAGACCTTCAAATTTGTTTACCTAGTCATTCCCTCATTCATCAGATATTTACTTGGTGCCTATTATGTTCTAGACACAAAAAATACAACAGGATGCTCCCACTCTCCCTATGTCCAGGGGAGGGGCAGACATAAATAGATGATCAAACGAATGAACATATCATTTGAAACTGATGTGCTTGTTAGGCAGGGAGAGAATGGGACAACATGAGGGAAAAGAACAAGGACCTTATTTGGGTGGGGACTCAGGGAAGGCCTCACTTAAGAAACTCAGTTTAAAATGAGTCCAGGAGAGGTAAAAAGGAAAGGGAAGATCTTTCCTGATGGCTAGAACTGCCTATGCAAAGGCCCTGAGGCAGGAAGGAGCTTGGGACATCTTAGGAACAGAGCCACCAGCATGGCTGGCAAGAGGCTGGAAACTGACAAGGACCAGGTCAGGTGGGGCCATGTGGGCCGTGCCAAGGTCTAGTGGCTTATTCCAGGGTGGTAGGGGCCGTGAGAGAGCTTTGAGCTGGGTTTTGATGCTACCGGGCTCGTTTTTTTTCAAGTTCTTTTGTCTGCACTGTGGAGAGTGGACTAGGGGAGGGTTAGGAAGGGAGAAGAGCGTTCCAGGAAGAGGGAGCAGCTCGCAGGCAGGTCGGGCCTGAAGGAACAGGATGTGTTCCAGGAACTGCCGGGAGCTGGTGGGAGCATGGAGGGAGGGGAGGTGCTTGAGATGAGGGTGGGGATTTGGGGCGTTATGGCTCTGGCTGTGTCCTTCTCAGCTGTGTGGTCTTGGGTGAACTCCTGAACCTCTCTGAGCCTCATCTCCCTCTTCAGGAAATGGGGCTGAGACCCCTCACTCCATAGGACTTCCCTGAGGGCCTGACGTGCTCTTGTGTGTGGATCAGTCCTTGGTGCTGTCACCCGTGGCATCATGAATCCATCTCCCCACTGGTGAGGGGACATCACAATGTCCCTGGGAGGCAGAAGGGCCAGGGCTTTGTCACTTCCATATTTCAGATGAGAACCAAGGTCCAGGGAGGGAAAGTGACTTACCCAAGGGTGGCGAGTGGCAGGCAGTGCCCAGGAGACAGAGGCTGAGGATGGTGGGTGGTTAGTGTTGGTGCTCTCTGGAGGCCCATGGACATCGGTTCAAATCCCATCTCCCACACATTGGCTGGGTGCATTGATCAGATGGCCCAACCTCTCTGGGCCTCAGTCGCCTCATCTGTATAATGGGGCTGCGCTTATACTGCTTCTCTCATGTGGCCATTGTGAGAACTGTAGGAGATGGTGCAGGTGAGGGGCTGCACCGTTTGGGCAACTTCATTTCATAAATGGTGATTATGGTGCTGGAATCTGGAATTTTCCCCAGACTTGGCAGAGTAACCGAGGCTGCTCCATATGTGGAGACCAGGAATGGGTAGAAGCTCCTTAATACACTGGCAAAAAGGAAGAGCATCAGGGTGAGAGGCCGAGACACTGACAGCATACTAATGAACTGCCCTCACAACTCAGGGGGAGCAGCCTCCCTGCACCTCCCCCACTGCCCTTTTCCCACTTCTCTGGGGTGGGCAAGCTGTCATTTCTCCACCAAGACAACAATACCGATAAGTACTGATACCCCTAAATCAGCAGCAGCAGCCTGAGGGGACTCTGAAGGAGGAATCTGCAAGCGGCACCTCCCACCCCTTTTCTCTGTGACGTTGAGCTGGTCCTTCCCTGTCCTGGGCCTCAGTTTCCCCAGTTGCAAAACTGTGATCCGTGGCCAGAGGGCTCAGCTCAGGACTGGGCAGTGAGAGGGCAGGGGAGGCTCAGAGACTCAGCGGGATGAGCAGCTCAGGGAAAGAGTGAACACACAGTTTGCCCACAGGATGGGCTTAGGAATACGGGGCATACTGGGTGGTGAGGCAGTAGGACTAGGGAGGATGCTGAGTGGGGCTGACAGGAAAACAGTTCTAGTACCTGGGGCTGAGTAGTCCAGAGCACCAGCCTCCCAAACAGCTTCCAGCCTCCCCTTGGCCTTGCCCACTTTGACAATGGTCCTCCCAGAGGTTGGAGGTGACCTTTGAACTCCCTCAGTTTCCAGCCCTCCCTGGCTCCCCTTTACACTCAGAGGAAAAGCTGGAGCTCCAGGCAAGCTCCCCATCTTGTGCCAGTCTACCCTCCAGACTGCCCTGAGACCTTATCCCTTTGCTCCCTCCCCAACTCACCAAGCTCCAGCCACACTGACCTCCTACTGTTGCTCAAACAAGCTAAGCCCATTCTGGCCTCAGGGCCTTTGCACTTGCTGTCCCCTCTGCCAGAAACATGCTTCCCTCTGCTCTAACCAGGGCTTGTCCCCTCACTTCATTCAGGTCTATGCTCAGATGTCCCCAAAAGTATCACCCACCTCAGCTTATCACTCTCTGTCCCGTTCCTGCTTTATTTTTCTGTAAAGCACTTATCCACCCTGACGTTATTTAGATATGTCTTGTTTGTCACCACCCCCCCGCCAACCTTATACACTACAACAGGAGCTCCACAAGGGCAGGGACTCAGACTGTTCTGCTCCCTGCTGTGTCCTCAGACCACAGGACAGCACCTGGCACATAGTAGGTCCTCAGTAAATGAAGAAGTTGGAGCCAAACATCCCTGAGTTCAAATCCGGACTTCTTCACTCTCTTGCAGTGTGACTTTGGACTGAACCTTGACCTCTCTGAGCCCAGTGTCCCTCATCTGTAAAATGGACCTAATAATCGTACCAACTCACAAGGGGGTTATGAAGTTGTCAGAGTTGATGCAGACAAGGAGCCAACTGTGGGGCCTGGCATGTAGTAGAAACTCCAAAGATGAGATACAGTTATTGCTGCTGCTATTGTTATAACAGTAGTAAGGAAGGGGTTTGGATGTAGTGATCTTGTTTATTTATTCATTGGTCCATTCCCTTCATAAACCCATATTGACACATCTGCTTTCAGATGCTGAGGACACAGACAGTTAGGTCTAGGGAGAGTCACAGTTTAGTGGAGGGAAGACCAGGGGGTTGGTAATGAGGGGCCATGTGTGGAGACAGAAATAGTCTCATTGGTAGAGACATAGGGTTGGGGAGGATAAGCTTTACAGTAAGAATCACAGAGAAGTGGGTGTTGGAGTTGGGTCTTGAGGAGCGAGTAAGAGCTCGCCTGGCTGACAGTGAGGGAAGGGCTTCCAGGCAGAGGGAAAGGCAAATGCAAAAGCCAGGGGCAGGTGTTTGTTTGGTGTGTACCTGGCTAATGTCCGTTGCTCTGCGTGGCTGGTGCAGGGCCAAGGAGCTTGGACCATGGCTCAAAGACATTGTAGAGCCTGAGATGGGTTTCCAGCAGGAGGGACCCAGTCAATTTTGTGCTGTGGAGGGTCACTCCAGGGCAGAGTGGAGGACGGGCTGGAGGGGAAGGGCTTGAGGGCAGAGAGGCTGTCAGTACTTAGAGCTGGGGCGTGGGTGGGGGATGGAGCCAGCCAGAGGACCAAGGAGGAGTCCAGTGGTGAGGACGGGCCCCAGATCAGCTCTGGAGAAGCATCCAGGCCAAGGGGCTTCACATGGAAATGTCTGAGCTGCAGAAAGAGGCTCCTTCAACTCCCAGATAACATCAGATCCTCCCACCTGACCAGGGCTGGGATGACAGGAGGCTGTGAGGTCAGAGAGCTGAGATGACACTACAGTCAGCCTAGGAATCCCCCTCACAACCCACAGGGATGTCAGGAAGCAGTGTTCTGTTGACTAGAACCTCCGCAGAGAAACCTGACAAGACTAGAGAAGTGTCCTCTTCCAGAAAGCCAAAGGGAGACACATTTGTAACCATGACACATTCATATTTTTCAAGAGACAATGTGATTGTTTTCCTAATTTTGCTCTGGAAAGCAATGAATGGAAGATTCCACCTGCTGTGACAGCCTGTTCCGCCCTCAGGCACTAAACAATAGAAGAAGTTTCCAGGCCCAGCTCAGTGATGCCTGAAATTCAATCACTGGAGCATCATTCTATTGGTTTGCAGTTTTGTCCTTTGTAAAGATGCAAATGCCTACACAGCAAGAGGTATTCAACAAAAATAATTTATCTTCATTCACTCAACAAATATTTACTGAGCCCCTTCTCTAAACCAGGCAGTGGTCAGAGGCTGGAAATAGAGAAATTAATTAAGACTCAGTCCATACTTTCAAAGAACTCACAAGTTCTGTGTGTGTGTATCTATTGGGGTAAGGGCAGACACAGAAACCTAACCATGACAGTCTTGCATGTGATGTGATGGTGGTGGGTACAAGATGCCATGGGAATCCACAATAGGCATGATCCAATTATCTGTTGCTCAAGGTCATACTAGGAATCTAATATGTCATGGAAGAAGAGAATCCCAGCTGGGGGCACAGCCAGGGTGAATGGATGGAGTCATGAATTGGGGGGGGGGGCGATGGGGGACTCCATGCCTCTCAGCAGGCTTGGACACAAGGCAGGACATGGGAGATGGGGCTGGAGCGGCAGGGAGAGCTCCTCATTGACTGGATGGAATTACCCATCTCAGGTGGTGGCATCTGTCACAGTGCTTTGCTGCCTCCCCAGCTACCATCTCACCTCCACCCACCAAGCCCTGCTCTTTGGGAAACTGCCAGGTCCCAACTCATACTCAGCTCCAGAGGTGGGGCCTGATTGGCTTAAGCCATCAGTCCCGTCTATCCTGCTGGTACATGATTGGTTCAGGGAAGGGCACATGATTGGTTCAGGGAAGGGCACATGACCCAACTCAGACCAAGGAGAGGAGGTGAGATGTTTGCAGGGGGTGGGGGGTTTCTGGGAAAAGGATCCTCTCCTCTCCTCCGAGAGAGCCCACAAAGGACCCACACTTTTCTTCTGGCTCCAGGGAGTGAGGGTGTGAGTGGCCAGGGATGAAGGCAACACTGGAGGAGATAACGTCAGAGAAATGGAATCCGGCTGGACCTACATCTCTGGGTCTCAGTTTTCTGAGCCAGCAAATCTCCATGGTTGTTTAGCCAATTTATTGTTACTTTCAAGTGAAAAGTTCCTTATTGGGGCAGGGCAATTCTGGGGACAGAATTGGATAGAGCTGGAAAAGAAGCAGCCAGGGGTGCCCGAACCTGAGGTGGGATGGGGGTGGTCAAGTCTCTCTCCTTTTGATTTTGTCTCCAAGCAAAGTTCTTAGGAGTAAGATCTTTCTTCAGAAAACATCCCCTGACCCCTTACGCTGCCCTAGCACCTGGATGGTAAGACCTAGTTAATGGACTGGATTCTATCCTAACCCAGCTTGCTGCCTGACTGGTGTAGTCGTAGCCCCTTTCTGGGCCTCTGTTTGTGTTTCATCCCCCAGCTTCCAGACTGAGCGCCCCAAGGGAAGAGGTGATGGTCAAGCCAACCCTGCAGTTCCAGAGTCCAGGACAAGCCTAGCATAGAACCGGTGTCAATGAGGCTATTGAGCAATCAATGTGGGAGCTACACCTTCCTGCTCTAACCTGCCCAGGTCAGGGCCATGTGTGATGCTGACATTAACTGGCTACTGTTCCTCTGTCCATCCCAGGCATCTCATGGAGATCTCAGCCCCACGCTAGGGCAGCAGACCACATGGGGGAGGTGTCAACTCACACAGAACTTCTGGTACAGCAGCAATTAGACTGAAGTGCAAGAAAAATCACCCCAAAGCTCAGCTGTTTACTTTCTAGCTGCAGCTGACCTGGGCAGTCAAGCTCTGGGGCTTTCTCCTCAGTCTGCTTATTGGTGTGTGTGTGTGTGTGTGTGTGTGTGTGTGTGTGTGTGTGTGTGTGTGTTGGGGACAGGGGAGAGAAAAATGGTCAAATGGTCCCTGCCAGAGGACAGATGCAAAGGATGGAGTGAACCAATGGGGGCCAGCCCAGAGCCACTGCTCAGCTTTGGTGGTGTGGACTGCACCTCAGAGTGTTTAGACAGGGAGGACACATGTCTGTATTCACAGGCATGATCAGAGAAGGCTGGGGTGGGGAGACTCACTGGAGGTGGGTCAGGTGTCCAAGGACTGGACTTGCAATCTCAGGTCTGTCTCCAGCCTTTCTAGGGCTAGGGTTCCTCTCTTGAGGGTAGGTAGGAGGCAGTGGAGTACAAAGAGTGAGAGCCTGAGATGGGGTACATTGGTCTTGGGAGGATTATAAGGTTAAGAAGAATCATCACAGGACATGACATCACTCATTCACTTACCAATTCATTCGCTAGTGTTTTTAATCCTGGGATTTGTTGTTACTAGTTGGGGAAGTCGGTAACAAATGGAATTACACAAACGTAATATACTATATTACATTGCATTATATTATGTTATATTATATTATAAATTATAATAAGGGCCATGAAGGGGGTTATGATGAGGAGTCAACTGGAAATGATGAAAAGAAGTGCAATAGAGGTGGCTGAGGGTGGGGGTGGGGGAAGAGTTAACTGATACTTACCTCTGCCAACATCTTAATCCTCACAATAACCCAGCATGTCAATAATCTTTCAAATGCACGTCAATTAAAAGGCAGAGATCTTCCGATTGGATAAAAAAGAAAGACACGACTGCATGCCATCTACACAAGAGAAAACACTTTAAATATAAAGGCATGTAAGTTAAAAGTAAAAGGTTGGAAAAAGATGTACCGTGTAAACATCAATCAGAAGAAAGCTAAAGTGGCTATATTTGTATCAAAGTTTATTTCAGAGAAAATACTAGTACTAGGGATATAGAAGGTAATTTCATAATGACAAAGAAGTCAATTCATTAGGAGGACATACAATCCTAAATGTTTATGACACTAATAGAACTTCAAAATACATGAAACAAAAACTGATGGAACAACAAGGGAGATACATAAATTCAAAATTATAGTAAAAGATTTCAACATTTCTCTTTCAAAACTGATAGAAAAGTACACAGAAAATCAGTAAGAATTTAGAAGGTTTGAACAACACAATCAGTCAACTTGACATAACAGCAGAATATACATTCTTTCAAATGCACGTGGATCATTTACCAAGATAGATCACAGTCTAGACCATTAAAATGTCTCAATGAGTGTAAAAGGATTCAACAATGCAAGTATGCTCTCTGATTACAATGTAGAATTGAATTAGAAATTAATAACTGTGAAAAATCTCTAGAAAATTACTATTTGGAAATGAAATAGTACATTTCTAAATAGCCCATAGGTCACAGAAGACATCAACAGTGGAATTAGAAAGTATTTTGAACTGAATGAAAATTAAACACAACATATTGAAATTTTTGTGATGCCACTAAATCAGTAATTAGGATCTTTATTGCAGCACTAATGGCTTATAATAGAAAAGAGGAAAGGTCTCAAATCAATGATCTCAGGTTCACTCTTATGAATTAGGAAAAAAAGATCAAATGAAACCCAGAGAAAACAAAAGAAAGGAAATGATTAAGATCAGAGTAGAAATTAATGAAATACATAACCGAAAAATAAAACAGAAAACCAATAAAACAAGAGCTAGTTCTTTGAAGAGACCAGAAAAACTGATAAACCTCTAGCCAGACTGTACAGGGGGAAAAAAAAAGACACAAATTACAAATATCAGAAATGAGAAAGGTGACCTTAATGCAGATTCTACAGATATTGAAAGGATAATAAGGGAATATATGAACAACTTTATGCCAGTAAATTTAACAGCTTAGAAGAAATGGATGAATTGCTTGAAAGATATAAACCACCAAAGCTCACTCAAGAAGAACTATATAACATGAATAACTGTAAGTCTATTAAATACATTTTGAAGTTAAAAATCTTTCCCAGAAGGAAAATCCAGTTTCAGGTGGCTTCACTGGTGAGTTCTACCGATCATTTAAGGAAGAAATGGTACCAATTCTACACAAAGTTTTCCCCCAAAATAGAGGTGAGTGACTACTTTACAACTCATTCTTTGTAGTCAATGTTTCTTTCACGCCAAAAACTCTGTAAAGACATAACAAGAAAACTACAGCCAATATTTATTATGAAATTAAGCATAAATTTTCTAAACAAAATTTTAATAAGTGAAATCCAGCAATGTATGAAGAGGATACTACATTATGGCTAAACGGGACTGATGCCAGGAGTGAAGAGTTGCTTTAACATTTGAAAGTCAATGTAATTCATCATATTAAGATAAATACAATGAAAACTCAAAAACAGGAAAAAGCTATATGATTAACTTAAGATACAGAAAAAGCATTTGATAAAATCTAACATTCATTCATGATAAAAATTCTCTGTAGGGTAGGAATAGGAGTGAACTTTCTCAACCTAATAATGGGCAGCTACCAAAGCCCTATAGAACCTGTCTTTCCCCAGAAAGACAACGCTCTAATCCTAAAATTGGGAAGAAGGCAGATGTTCGCTCTTACCACTTCTACTCAATATTGTACTAGGAGTTCTGGTCAGTGGAATCAGACAAAAAAAAAAAAAAAAATTAAGTCATTCAGTAAGGAAAGAAACAAAATTGTGTTTATTCACATATAACACAATTATTAATGTAGAAAACCTGATAGGATTTATAATACAGAAAAGATATTGGAACATAATATCTTTTAATAAGTGAGTTTAGCAAGGTTGCAGGATATAAGATCAATCTGAAAGTATCAGGTGCATTTCTACATACTAACAACAAATAATCAGAAATAACAATTAGAAAAACAATACCATTTACAATAGCATGAAAATATGAGATTCTTAGGGATGGATCTGATAAAAGATGAGCAAGTCCTATACACTGAAAACTACAAAACACCTCGTTTCCCTCTAACTATTCTATAGATTCAATGCAATCCCTAACAGAAACCCAGCAATCTTTTTTGCAGATATTGACAAACTGATTCTAATATCTATATATAAATGCAAAAGACCTAGAATACTCAAAACAACTCTCCAAGAGAAAAACAAAGTTGGAGAACTAACAGTACCCGATTTCAAGGCCTATTATAAAGCTATAATAATCAAGACAGTGTGATATTTGCATCAAGAATGACATATAGATAAACGGAACAGAAGAGAGTCCAGAAATAGACCCATACATATGCAAACATTTGATTTTTGACAATTCCCTTGAAAAGTGACAGTTTTTCCAACAAATGGTTCTGGGACAATTGGATATCCATATGCAAAATAAACAAACAAACAACTTTGATCCATATTAAATGTAAAACCTAAAACTATAAAGCTTCAGAAGAAGGCATAGGAAAAAATATGTTGCTCAGGCAAAGATTTCTTAGATATAACATCAAACGCACAGCTTATAAAGGAAAACACTGATAAATCAGACTTCATTAAAATAAAAAATTCTCCTCTTTGAAAGATACCTTTAAAGAGAATGAAAAGATAAGCCACAAACTGAAAGAAAATATTTGCAAATCGTATGTATGCTAAAAGACACGTATCCATAATATATAAACAATGCTCAAACCTCAATGTAAGAGAACACACAGTTTTTAGAAGGGAAAAAAAAATTGAAATACCTCATCCAAGCAGATGGCAAATCAGCACATGAAAATAGGTTCAACAACAATTGTCATTAGGAAAATGCATATTAAAACCACAGTGAGATATTAAAATTCACCTGTTAGAGTGGCTAATATTAAAAAGACTGCTCATACCTTGCACTTAACATTTTACATGTAAACCTCTAGCAACTTGCCAAGGAAGATCCTGTTACTATCCTCTTTTGGCAAGTAAGGAAGTCTTAATCCTTAGTGTGAGACCTGGGAAGACCTTAGGGAATCAACCAATCCAATCCCTGTCCTGACCCACTTCCCCTACCACCTCTATTTTATAGATAAAGTAAGGGACCCTCAGCAGAAGTGGCTTCCCAAACTCACAATTGATGACTTTATTGAGTTCCTATGGTTTACTCCTACCTGGAGCTAAGTTTATGGAGTTGAAAGAGCTGGATCACATTATGAAATGATCCACCTGTTTATTCACTTGGTGTGAAATGAAGGTTGCACATATATATGTACATCTCTGTGTGTGGCCATGTGTGAATACACAGTTTTGTATGAGTAATCATGTCAATGTGCTTCTATGTGTATATTCTGGTGTATGCATATGTGTACTTATGTGTCTACAGCCCTTCTCCTAAATTTCTCAGAAACCACTCTGGGTCTTTTTCCAAAAGCCTTTTTAGGATCTATAGTGGCATATATGACTTACTCAACTTTTCAGCAGACCAACTCAATCCCCTCTGTCCCCAGGTGGAGGGTAGATGGAGTTGCTTTTGCCCTTTTCCTCACTGGTATAACCACTGAAGAATAAAAGCATGGTCTTTGGAAGGAAGGGTTAGCTGTTATTTTTATAGACAAAGCTGTGAGCTTGGATGGTTCATCTAAGTGAGATGTGATCCCAGAGAGGTATTCTCCTTCAAAGCCACAAAGATAAAATTAATTAGGCACATAAGTGATATCAACACAAAATACAGACCTGAAGTTCGGTTCTCCACCACCTCTTTGCTTGACTAACACCTACTCACATCGGGTTAAATTTCATTCTCCCCAAGAAGGCTTCTCTGATCTTCACATTCCCTTCCCAGTTTCCACAATCCCTTGTGCCTATTCTGACCCATGATATCTTACAGTACTGGATAAGGAGAGGTGGAAAGAGATTGATGGCTAACCGTCATGGGGGTACATTCCATATCTTGATTGGGATAGTGTAATCAATATGTGTATAAGTTTGTCAAAAGTCACTGACCTATGTATTTAATATGTGTCCATTTTTATGGCTTATAAATTATAATGTAATTAAATTAACTAAAACATATTTACCCCTCTGCCATCAGTAGTACTCAGTTCCTCTATTCTACATTCACTCCTCCCAGAGTGGGGACAGAATAGGGAACTTTTGTTGAGAACTCATCTACTGAAATGTTAATCCTGTTTCAGTACCATGGACAGAGGCTGCTCCATTGAAGAAGGGCTGGAGGATGTTTGCATTGTACTTGCCCAGGAAGGATAGATAGCCTGGCATCTTCTGGCTAATGGTGTCAAGACATGTGGGAAGCCCAGGTCATGGCAGTTCATCTGGTCCAACTCATTGCATCTACTCAGCATGCTATCTAGACCACTACATATTTACAAATGTCCGGAGAATATCATCAAGCCATAATGGGGAAAGCAAAGAGGGAAGTTCTGAAAAATATGGGTCCAGTCCCTGCCTCCTTGCCATGCCATGCCACTTGCTCATACCATGACCTTGAGCAAATCATCTTCCTCATCTGGACCTCAGTTTTTTAATCTTTAAAATGATGAGCTGCACTTTATGATTTCTAAGGGGCCTTCTAGTAATGACCCCCATAAGGACTTTACAACTTCCATATGACAATATATGTGGGTTCCCCCCCTTTCACAGATAACCCTGACTTCTAGCTTTGCAAGCCATAGTTCCTGGTTATATAGCATTTATAGCCCATCAGCACTGTAGGGTACCACCCTTCTCACCCTTGATGCCCACGTCCCTCTGCCCGGAGCCATTCTGGTACCTAGTCCCACTGGGCAAGGAAAGTCAGGAACAGTCATGGCCAAAGGCTCAAATACAGTCAACTTTGACAGGTAGGTGGAATTTTGGCATCAGACAGAACTGAGTTTGGGTCTGGACTGCTACCCACCCTCTGTGGAATTTTAGAAACATCATCTCATTTTCTGAGCCTCACTTGATATTGGATATTTGCCTGACAGAGTAGTCATTCACAGTCAAGCTGAGCCAGTAAATTCCCCTCTCCCATCATTCGAACATTTGGACCCCTTGCTTTGCAATTGTACACGGGATAATGATTCGCTCGTAATTCTCCATTTAAGTCTCTTCTTGACTGATCTACTAGATGAAATTTGCCTTCAGGTTCTTATTACAATACTCATTATAGCCACCATTAGAACATGGATTCATGACTGTTCTTCCAACTATTATAATTGCTGTTAGACTGATATGAATAATGCCTCCTGCCATTAACATAATCAAAAGTTGTTCACTGCACTCCTTCACTGGCATGGTTTGGATCTCTGTGCTTGTCCAGGTTTCCCTCAGCTTGGGCCAACCCATCTGCTCCTCTCCAAAAACACAGGCTTTTCTCCTCCTGTTGCCACAGCCAGTTCTGCATCCCCTCCTTAAAGAACACATCTCTTTGTAGATTTGTAGCAACTACTGCCTCTGCTGTTGCTGCCCCTTCTAGAAATGACCTGGGCCAGGTATGGTGCTAAGGACTTTGTCAGCATCATCCCTATGAGAGAGTTGCCATTCTCGTTCCCCATTTTATGGATGTGGAAACTGAGGTTTAGAAATGTTGAGTGAATTTCTCCCAATCATTTGACTAAAGAGTGATGGATCCAGCATTTGATTTCAGGTGTTTCTGATCCTAGAGTCCATAGTTTTAGCATTTTTCACCACAGAAGGGAGCCTGTCCTGTCCCTTTCCTGCCCTACCTCCTCTGCATTCCTTTCCCCTCATCCCCCCATGATCTTTGCCCACAGCACAGAACTTCCACCTTGGATAGAAAGCCTGAAATCTGTGATTCCATCTAACCTTCTGTGACAGAGAAGATATCCCCTTTCATAGGGAGCATTCTGTGGACTCCAAGCACTATAGCTTAGTCTGAGACTCCTCCCCTGGCTCTAGACCTTCTTGTCTGGGAACTAACATATCAATTTCCCCTTTGCTCCTGCCAGCAGCCCGGATGTGCCCTTGACTCTACATCAAGCAGCACTTCACTACCAATCTGTGATGTATGGGTTTATTTCTGTCAGGGTTTATTTCACACAATTGTGCTATGGAGTTTTGGTAGCTCATATGATCCTCAAGCATTTTGGGAAGTAGAATATTATGCCCACTTGAAAGACTGGAAACTGAGGCCAAAGTGACATATTTTTGGAACTGAAAGAAACCTTAGAAATCATAGATCTCCTTGTGCACATGAGAAAACAGACCAAGCAGGAAAGTGACTTGGCAAGGTAGCCAGTACCAGATCTTAGGGCCCTGGATTTTCAGTCCCCATCAATAACACAGCCTGTGAATAGGTTCAGGGTTTTGTTTGTTCACTTGTTTGCCTTTTCAGCATGATTCCCACTTAGGCTGATTTTTAGAAAACCCTGAGTGCAGCAGGAACTGTCTGGATTCAGGCTCAGAGTCCCAGGTCTGTCATTGATTCAATGTGTATGGCCTCAGTTTTCTCATCTGAAGAATGCTCTTTCCCTGACCAGCGTGCTGAGTTTGAGTCCCCAGGGTATTCTGGATATGCTTAGAGTATCTTGCTCCCCCGCCCGCACCCCCCCCCCCCCCGACAAAGACATCAAAGCCAGATGTGGTCTTTGCAACTCAGCTGATCTCAGCTTGGCAGCAGGCATTTCAATTCTCCAACAGTGATTTAATTCCTCCTACTGGAAATCCTGACCCATGCGTGTGGGCTCAATAAATTGATGTGTCGAAATTACCATTTCCTAGGGCTGCTCTCATCAGCTGTGAACAAGTAGTTGACCAGGTGTTTCTGAATGAGCCCTGGAGTCCAGCTGGGACAAGTCTTCTCTCCATAGTGACATTTCCTGGAAGGTGGCATTGAATTATGTTATATTATAAGAGAATTTCACTCTGTTCTTTAACCTTTATTTGACTGGAGTTGGAACTTCCTGCTGAGTCTGAGGACTTCTCCCAGCAGGAGGGTGTCTGGGTTGTATAGACCTGACTGTGTTACGGATGGTGGAATGGGACAGAATGGGACAACACAGTGAAGCCCTCAGGGTGGTGGGCTGTGCACTTGACAGTCCTTTGGGTGTGGTGGGAGAAGGCTTACTGTGGCAGAGCCAGGCATGCTGGCATAGATGTCTGCAGTAGACGCCCAGCTTAGATGCCCTAGAGAGACTACTATTTGTTCATTCACCCATTTATTCACTTATGCTCTCACTCACTCAAGAAACATATATTGACCATCTCTTTGTTGTATGACAGGGATACACCCTCGGTCTTGCACAGGAGAGAGGCTATGAGACTTGTCTTAAAAGACATCACAGCATTTAATGCTCTGACGTTAAATGCTCTGAGGGGAGGAGAAGAAGATATCTGTCTTAGAGTGGGCGCCCCAGACCAGACCCAGGACAAGCACTTGGGTTCTGGTGGTTGATTTGGGAGGTGATTTCAGGGCACACAAGTGAGAGAGTAAAGAATGAAACAGGGAAGAGAGTGAAGCCGACACAGGGAGCATCACTGAGTGGGTACATCTGTGAGCTGCCAGGGCTCTGGCAGAGGCACTGAAAACCCCTGGCTTTGATTCAATCAACTTCTCTCAGGGTGGTTTGCAAAGATGGCTTGGCAGAAGCCCAGATGTGTCTGGATTCTAGGCCCCCTCATTTGCAGATGGAGAAACTGAGGAGGGGAAATCATGATAAATAACCACTATCATCTGAGCTTCTCTATTCAACTTCCAAAGATTCCTCCATCCATTAATGTCCAATACTTCCTGGGACCTATGAGGACCCTGTAAGGCTGGATGGACAGATCTCATTATCTTTCCAATTAAGGGAGGCCCAGAGAGGGGGACTAACTAGCTCAGAGGCAAAGCTAAAGTGACAGGCAGAGGATCAGCCCCCTAACAATCCCAGTCTTGCTCATGTTTCCCTGGGTCCAAGAATAGGACCCTCTGGGGACCTCTGAGGAACCATGTGGAAACACCTCAGAACCATCTTCTTGGTGGCTGGGGTCATTATCCACCGACCCTCATCCCCACAGTGCGAGGGGTGTTCCCAGGATGTGTGAAGGCACCTGTATTTGGACTTTATGGTGCCGGAGAAAACCCACAGGCAGAGAGAAGGAGAGGACTAGACATTGGAGGCGGGAGGCTGTCTGTGTCCCGCCCACAGCTGCAGGACGACTCGGGATGGGCCAGGGGCCAGGGGCTGAAGTGGCGACAGCATCTGCTGAAACATTTTAGAAGAGGTGACATCCGAGTGGACCTTGAAGAAGGACTAGGAGTTTTCAGCTGAATCAAGCATGAGGCTTGGCTCACCCAGGCAGCCGGGACGGTGCCAGATGAGACAGAAGGCAGGATGTTGTTTAAAAAACACTTCGTAGGGCTTCCCTGGTGGCGCAGTGGTTGAGAGTCCGCCTGCCGATGCAGGGGACACGGGTTCGTGCCCCGGTCTGGGAAGATCCCACATGCCACGGAGTGTCTGGGCCCATGAGCCATGGCCGCTGAGCCTGTGTGTCCAGAGCCTGTGCTCCTCAATAAGAGAGGCCACAGCAGTGAGAGGCCCGCGTACCGCAAATAAAACAAACAAACAAACAAACAAAAAAACCCACTTCCTGCTGATAGGAAGGAGAGAAGCAGCTTGAGGGCCAGGAGAGCTCGAGAATCTATTTTCAGGCCAAGAATGGGAGAGGTTTGGGCAACTCATACGTAGAGAAGGTTTGGGCCACCAAGGTGGAGTGTCTGAAGAAAAGAGAGAGAGGAAGAGAAGCTGGATGCTGGGAGAGACAAGCCCTTGCAGACACCTCTGCCGGAGGTGGGTTCATATACAGACAGCCTTCCTCCAGGGCAGGGCACCTCTTCCCCTGAGATGGGTGGGAACAAGCCGATAAGGAGAAAGGCGGTGTATTCCCAAGCCTCCATTTCCCCGTCATTGAAGGAGGCAGTGACTGGCAGCAGACAAAGAGCCACACAGAGGTCTAGGATAGTCCTGGGTAAGGGGATGGGCCGCAGAGCCGGGAGGAACAGAGACGAGGGTGAGGCTGGTGCCAACAGATGCTGCTCAGTTTACAGATGATCGGAAAATGATGCTCCTGGGCAGCCTTCCTCTTCCCACGCCAGTGATAGAGGGCAGGAGGAGGAGGGTTTAGATCTCATTTCTCATGAAAAGGCTTTCCCAGCTCCTGGGCTCCTGCAAACTTGGGCTGCCACCACCATGTGCACATTTATCAGACACTGGTTCATCCAGTGGTGCTTCCTGCGGCCCTCCTGCATGCAGAAAACTGCCTCAACGATGTGCAGTTTTCTCAGAGCTGTGCCACACTCATCTGGGGGTGGAGAAAGCAGACGATGCCTCACAGTGACCAGGGCTGGGACTCAGCAGAGAAGGGATTCCCACAAAGAGAATGTCCCCTGACTGCAGACAGGAAGGCTGTCCATCTCTTGGACCCAGGGAAACATGGGCAAGACTGGGATTGTTAGGGGGCTGATCCTCTGCCTGTCACTTTAGCTTTGCCTCTGGGCTAGTTAGCCCCCCTCTCTGGGCCTCCCTTAATTGGAAAGATAATGAGATCTGTCCATCCAGCCTCACAGGGTCCTCATAGGTCTCAGGAAGTATTGGACATTAATGGATGGAGGAATCTTTGGAAGTTGAATAGAGAAGCTCAGATGATAGTGGTTATTTATCATGATTTCCCCTCCTCAGTTTCTCCATCTGCAAATGAGGGGGCCTAGAATCCAGACACATCTGGGCTCCTGCCAAGCCATCTTTGCAAATCACCCTGAGAGAAGTTGATTGAATCAAAGGCAGGGGTTTTCAGTGCCTCTTTTTGGCAAGTTCTCAGAAAAATCTTTATCTTTGCACAGCCACCAGATGGTTCTCAACATAGATCTGAAAGAGGAGGAGGTGAGGAAAGAGGCCAGGATGAGAGGAGCCAGAGGGAGCTCCAGAGAGGAGACTGCGCGCCAGACAGATGCTGTTGTGGGAAAGAGGCTGGAGCAGCAGGGGTCTCTGGCTGCTGGGGATCAGGCAAAGGACCCTGCCCCCAGCTCTCTTCAAAAGAAAATGCGTTCAGAGAATAAGCGCAGCGGAAGAAAGAGCAGGGATCGCTTTGAAATAAGAGAAAGTGCCATTCCCGGGCAGCCTCCCTCTTCCCACACCAGGAGAGAGCTGCTTAGAGCTTAGATCTGCTTCCCAGTCCTTGAAAAGGCCTCTCAGCTCCTGATCTTCTGCTGACTCAGCACCCCCCCACCGCCCACCCCGCCCTACCCCACCGCATGAGAACTCAACAGACAAATAAGCACCCAGCAGTGCTTTCTGCAGGCCTGCTCTGTTCCAGCCCTGTGCCTGGGGAGGCAGTTGACGTTAGGGCTCAGGGGAAACTGAGACTGGCTGGCGTGGGTGTGCAGATGGCAGCCTGGGTCAGGTCCACAGAACGTTCAAGTGGCTGATGTGGTCCAGCTTAGATTGGCTGGTACTGCTGTGGAGTTTCCATGATCCCGGGCTTAGCAACACTGTGCTGGCCCTATGCCCAGTACATAGCAAGGAGGTAAACGCAGCCAGACCTGCAGCCTGAAGCATATTCATCCGGCCAAGCCCTGTCTAGACTAGCTGACCTCTAGCCATACCGTAAGAAATGAATGAGAGTGCGTTGTTTTTGTCCAAACACTGAGTTTGGGGGTAGCTTGTTACACAGCAATGGCTGACTGATACAAGTGCCTAGCATATGTCAGTCATTGTGTTTAGCACAGGGGTCAAGGAGGTGACAGGATTCTCATGGTTCCTGCCATCTTGGAGCTCATAGTCTTGTTGGGGACACAGTCACAGTCAATGAACAAGCCACCAATGGATAAGCCGTGAAACCTAAAATGAGGGAAATATACTAGGAAGTGCCCCAGAGAGGAATGAGGAGGCCAGCTTTGGGTGTTCAAGGAGAGCCCCTGGAGGAGGGTACATGCATGCTGAGACCTGCCTGAGAGGAAGAGCCAGGTGAAGAGCTGAGAAGAGTGTTTGCAGCAGAAGCAACAGCAGGTGCAAAGGTCATTTGTCACAGGAGCTCAATGGCCAGAGATGGAGGAAACAAACAGACAAGCAAACAAACAAACAGATGACTATAAGAACAACAATAGCAAAAGCCAGTGTTTACGGAGCATGTGCCAGGAGCTGTTTTAAACCCTTTACTGAAATGATCTCATTTCATCTTGACAACATACCAAAGAAGAAGTAAGTGTATTAGAATTATTTTGGTTGAAAATTACAGAGACCCAACTCAAAGTGGCTTCACCAAAGGGGAAACTGACTGGCTCATAGAGGTGGGAAAAGAGAACGAACAGCTTTCGGCAGAGCTGTATTCAGGAACTGTATTCAGGTCAGTGGAGTTTCGAGATGTGAGAATCACAACCATCAATAGCTCCAAGCTCCCATCATCCCACCTGGGGACTCTGGAGGGAAGAGGGAGCTCTCTCTCAACGTCCACATATATAATCCCAGAAAGGAATCAGATCAGCACCTGCTCACTCCTTGAACCTATCCTGTGATTGGTCCAGCCTGGTCCTTTCACTCCACCTGAGTAGATAGGATGAGGGCTGTGACTGGTAATCCTATCAGAATTGTGTGGTCTAGGTAGCGGTGATGAAAAAAGGGTGGAGGGGGTTCAGTTACCGGAAAAAGAGAGGAGATACTGAGTAGATACAAACAGTAGCTTTTATTATTCCAGCTTAACAAATAAGAAAGCTGAGTCTCAGAGAATAAATGACATTAGTCAGCAGGTAACAAAGCAGAACCTCAAATCCATCTCTGTCTGACTCAAAAGCCCCAAATTCCTAACCATCGGGCTCTTAACCAGCCCCTAACTCTGAGCCTCAACAGACCTCGATTCATGATTCCAACCCAGACAGGAACATTCTCAAAGCTCAGATGCACAGGCCCCCAGAAGGCTCGAGAGTTTGCAAACCTTAACTTCATGATGGCTTTAATGTGAGGCTGCATTGCTTCCCTTTCTACAGGGTGCAAACACATGGCGGCAGGCTGTCTCCTGTTGTCTGAGCAGTGCTGAGAGTGAGTGTATCAAAGGGAATAGAGACCCCAGTTGTTATTGCCAGAGGCAACATTAGCCAAGAGTTAGAAGATATATTAAGGGCACTGCAGTATGATCTGTTTGTCATTTGAACACACTCTCCAGCAAAATACACAGCCCCAAACAGTCAGACACAATTGGAGTCTCTCTTCCTGTCCCTTGGTTCTTCCCCTGGGCTCCTCCCCAGCAGCCAGATCCTCTTTCTACCTCTCCTGCCAGGGCCAATCTGGTAAATTTCATTTAAGGGGTGATTCATAGCCATACAGCTCATCAAATCTGGAAGGACCTTAGGGAGTCTTTAGTCTAACCTTGTTCATTTAACAGAGGAGAAAATAGAGCCCTGGAGAGGCTGGGCACTGGTTCAAGGTCAATAAGTAAATGATGGGACATATTATAAGCCAGGCTCTATGTTAGGCACTTCCACATAGCTTATCTCATTTAATCCTTATATGATAGCCTGTGAAGTGTTACTATCTCCCAGCTTACTTCTGGGGAAACTGATTCTCAGAGAGGTTAAGTCCCTGCCCAAGGTCACATAACTAGTAAGTAACAGAGTTGGCTTTCAAGCTTATTTATTGTTCTTACAAAAATCCAAGCCATGAACCAACTGTGCACATGGTTCGTCTATTTGAAGTTTCTCTTCTCTCCATCCCTGCTCTCCTGTGTCCTCTGGACCTCTACAGCCTGTATATACCAGACTCCCTTGTCACCCAGCTTGCAGTTACCTGCTGTCATCAAAGGGAGGCGCCAGAGGAAAATTGGAAGGTGCAAGGAAGGTGGGGGGGGGGGTGCCACTGGGTGTTCTTTCTCTCTTTTTTTCTGGCATATTCAAAAGGAAGAATTTCCTGCTTCTTTGGTGCTTTTTTCTGTGTGCACTGGCTTCTTTCTGTGTTGAGTGGCTCTGGCAGCTGTGGGGTCAGTGATTGCAGCAGTAGCGGCAGTATCACAGACCCCACTACAGCCAGCAGGAGATGTGGTCCCCAGTTCTGTTAACAGTACCTCGTTCCTAGACGTGGTAGCAGCTTCCTGAAGTTACTGGCCTCTTGGTTCTTTCACCTTCAACTTTTCCTCCTGTCGCTCTTTTAAGACAGCTATAGGCAGTTCCCCGAATTGAATCTCCAAGTTTGAAAATTCTTTGCGGCTTCCCTAAGTGAGTGAAGGTTATAGTATTTTTCCCCGGGAGTGACTGCAGGAAACAAACCATCAAGAATGGGACTTGGGGATAAATTAGGAGGTTAGGATGAACATATACACACTACTATATATAAAATATATAGATAACTAAAAAGGACCTACTGTATACCACAGGAACTTATACTCAATATTTTTTAATAACCTATACGGGAAAAGAATCTGAAAAAGAATATATATATATAACTGAATCACTGTTCTGTACATCTGAAACTAATACAAAATTGTAAAGCAACTATACTTCAAAAAAAAAAAAAGGAATGGAACTTGGGTGTTGGCTGTCTGGTGAGTGGGGATGACCTCATTACTAGTGAACAATGGGATCCTGGGACCCCCTAGATGGAATGACATCAAAATTGCTTAAATTATCAAAATTGGGACTTCCCTGGTGGCACAGTGGATAGGACTCCGAGCTCCCAATGCAGGGAGCCTGGGTTCAGTCCCTGGTCGGGGAACTAGATCCCACATGCATGCCACAGCTAAGGAGCCCACCTGCCACAACTAAGACCTGGCACGACCAAATAAATAAATAAATATTAAAATTAAATTAAATTAATAAAAAAAATTATCAAAATTACTTAAATGATGTGGTTGTGTGGGATGCAATGCCAACGGAAGGCAAAACTTTAGGTGGACCCACTGGCTGCGTCATGGTAGTAACAATGACTATTTACAAGGCTCATGGGATATGATGATTACTTATGACTGATACCTGTACTGAATAGTTTACAGAAAGAAATTCACCAGCTCAGGACTTTAGACTATCAGCTCAAAGCATGGCCACAGAACTGGGGAATTTCTATCATGACTCTACAAGGATCTCTTATCTTTAGTAGCCACGGGACAGATACAGCTGAAAATCAGACTCCAAATTCATTCACACAAGTACCAGAATTACCATCCAAGTTGAACTCAGGGCTTTGTCAGTTCTCGTATGTGAAAGTTAAGGCATTTGTTGGGAAGTAGAGGGTCCCTGAGAATCGGCACGAGAGCTCAGATGAATCCAAATGTTTTGTTCCTCTGCATCTCTCTGAGACCCCCTCTAGCATCAGAAGCAGTCGTCCCTCCTCTGCCTGAGGAAACTAACAATCATTTCTTGAAGATCCTATAATAATAAAATCTCCGGGGTGGTGATTCCAATCACAGCCGCATTTGACTTGCCTGATTGGCCTGTGCAGAAAGCAGTCATATCTTAGAAAATGATCGTGGATTATCATACAATGAATCAGGGAGTGAATCCAATCGCAGCTTCTGTTGAGATCAACACTACCTCTGGCACTGTGGAAAACAAACAACGTTTCAGACACCGCTTACAGGTATTGAGCTGGCAGAAGCTTTCATCTCTATAGTAATTTACAATGACCACCAGAAGCGGTTAACTTTAACCTGGAAGGCGTGTCAATAAACCTTAGCTTGTCTTCGGTATTTCCCGGCTCTCTTGATCTGCCATAGTCTAGTCTGAGACACCTTGATCATTTTGGTATCTCATGAAACATCACTCTGATTTATCAGACTGATGGCAGCATGCTTATTGGAAGTGTTAATCAGGAAGTAGGAAGTACGATAAGTGCCTTCCTAAGGTGCAAACATGTCAGATGGATGGGAAATGGAAATAAACCCCATGAGTAATCAGTGGCTTGTCACCTTGGTAAAGTTCCTAGAGTCCAGTCGTATGGGGAACTGAGGGGTATATCATCCATAACGAAAGAAAAGTCTCTCTGCCTTGTACCACCTACCTCCAATCAAAACTACTTGATAACTTAACATGTAAAGCTGCCTGTTTTGAGTGGAGCCCAGAGCAGGAGAATGATATGCAGCAGGTCCAGGCTGCAGTGGAAGACACTTTGCCATCTGGACCTTTTGACCCAGGAGATCTGTTGGTCACCAGAGTTTATATGACAAACATGGATTCTTTAACAAGTCTCTGGCTAGTGCTAGTAGGGGATTCACAGTGAAGAGCCTTACTTGTTTGGAGTATAAACATACCCTCTTCTGCAGATTTTTCCCTATTTGAAAAGTATTTCCTGGTTGGCTGTGGGGCCCCAATAGAGACTGAACACCTAGCTATGGGAGAAGTGATTAGATCTGAGTGCCCGTCAGGAACAAGTAAGAAGGCTAGCCTTATACAGAAGAGACCCATCATCAGGTGAAAGGAGTCTCTGCAAGTTTAAGCTCAAGAAAGTTTCAAGGCCACAAATTAGTTATGCAAGCAGGGGGCTCATCCCACTGCACGTACTCCTGATTCATTGTTAGTTTTCCCTCAGCTCATGTGGATGGTCTCAAGGGAGGTTCCCAAGATGAGGTGAGAAAACACTTGGGCTTGGTTTACACATGGTTCTTCGTGCTATGCTGGCACCAGTGGAAATGGAAATGGAAATTCAGCAACACAGCCCCATTCGGGAGTGTCCCTGAAAGTCAGAGATGATGGGACATTCTGTCAGGAAACAGAACTTGAAGCAGCACCTCTGTTTGTTCACTTGGCTTGAGAGGAGAGATGCCCAGAGGCAAATATTTCCCTTGATTCATGGGCTGGGTCTAAAACATGACCTGGAGATTATGGAAATCACAAGATGGAAGCGCTGGCGACAAGGAGATTTGGGGAAAAGATAGGCTCTGAGTTCTCTTGAGATGGCAGAGTGTACAAAGAGCACCACTGCAGAAGATGCCACCAATAATCAGTTGAAAAGATGACCATCCTGAGCATGTGAGCTGGCCTGTGTCCCCAGACTCTCAAATGCTTGTAATATTTTCAGGTACTATGGCTATAGCATCAAGGATAGATGCATGGGCTTAACAGCATGTGCTTTCTCTTACGTAAGCCTAATCTAGCCATAATCACTAATGAGTGCCCAATCTCTCGATTTCAGAGTCTAACACTGAGCCCTTAATATGGCAACATTTCCTGGGATGACCAGCCAGCCACTTAGTGGCAGGTTGGTTACTTTATATCCCTTCCATCAGAGGGGGCAGGTATATACCTTTAAGGAATAGACCCTAATATTTCTGTCAGTTCCTCTAACCATGGATCTACAGAATACCTTACTTACTATCATAATGTCCCACACAACATCGCTTCTAAGAAACTGATTTTCCAGAACAAGGTATGGGCAAGGGGCTCATGCCTGTGAGAGTCATAGTATGCCTTGTATCTCTGTGAAGCAGCTACACTGACTGAATGGTGGAATTGTCCATTGATGACTCAATTACAGGGCCACCCAGGAAAGAGCACCCTGCCAATTCTGCGTGGAGTCCTACAGGTTGGGGTACTGATGCATGGTCTGTCCTTCCCTTGGTCAGGATTCATGTGTCTAGGATCAAGGGTAGAAGCGAGAGTATTTCCTCTCACTATTATACCTAATAGCTCACAAAACTTTTGATTCCTGTTCCCACTGAACTCCGATGATTAAAATATAGTAGTTCCCAAGGAGAGATGTTTTCACTGGGGAATGCAGCAATGGTTCCTTTGAACTAGGAGCTAAGAAGCCTACTCTGTCAACCTGGGCTCTTCATGCCCCTGAACCACCAGGCAAAGAAGAGGGTTCTGAACTCGCTGTGTAATTGTCCTGACTATCAAGATCAAACTGGCTACAGTTACACAAAAGGGGGCGGGGGCATCTCTGTTTGAAACTCAGGGGATTCTCTGGATGTCTCCAGTAGTGAAATGTAATTCAAGACTACATATCAATCCTGTAAAGGCAGACCAACCAGAGATTCAAACCTTTTAGGAAAAAGGTTTAAATTACCCATGAGGTAAATAGAACTGACCAAGCCGGGCACCATCGAGAGCCAGAGGGACGGGAAAAGGGCGGTCGGAGAAGAACGTTACTATAAATATTAGCTACAGTCTATTGGTCAGTTATGATGGTAGCAGTTATGGATATTTTATTTTCTTGCTTGATATTTATATATATTAATGATTTGCTATAGACTGAATGTGTCTCTCAAAATTCATGAGTTGAAACCTAATCCCCAATGTGATGATATTAGGAGGAGGGCCCTTTGGGAGGTGATTAGGCCAAGAAGATAGAGCCCTCATAAAGGAGATTAGGGTCCTTGTAAAAGAGACACCCAAGAGCCCCTGTGCCCCTTACACCGTGACAGCCATCTATGAACTAGGAAGTGGTCTTCACCAGACACGGAATTTGCTGGTGCCTTGATCTTGGACTTTTCTGCCTCCAGAACTGTGATGAAAAACTTCTGTTGTTTATAAGTCACCCCGTCTAGGGTCATCTTATTACCAGCAGCCCAAAAGAATTAAGACACCATTTATGTTTTCCCATTCTTTTTCTCTGCTATTTTATACTAGACTTTTAATATGGATTTAGATAATTGTAGGTTTTGTTTTTGGGTTTTTTTTGGTGAACTGAATATCCAGGTGATACTGTGATAAGGTTGGAAGAATTCTCAGAGTTGAAAGAAGGTGGCTGGTGGAACTTAGTGTTTTCCTCTCTGGGAAAGGACAAATAAGGATTAACCATACTGGTTGGAGGTACGAGGCTGTCATGGTTATTCTCGGAAACTGTTGTTATTCATGGACGCAGGTGAAAGGGTGAGCAGGCATGCTGAGTGGTCAGGGAGTGACAAACAGGATATCTTCCTGTTTGCTGTCAGCTCTATTCCCACTCTCCCCTCCTCTACTCCATAATGTAGGGATGGACCCAGGAAAATACGTTGCCCAGCATGCTTTGCTAGCAGCCTTCCTGTTACTTCAGCCAATGGGAGGTGTCAATGGAGAGGGGCAGGTGGAAGGAGGAGGGAGATCATTGTTCTTCCACTCTGTTTCTGGAGGCTTCTCTGCAGTGGAGGATGACTCTGGGCTCAGCAGCTGTGTTCCAGAAGATTGATAGCAAACTAATTCATTCACTCAGCATGACTCACTGAGATACAGAACTGAATGGAACACAATTTCTGCCCATAGGAGCTCACAACTTAGAGGAGGATTAGAAAACTGTGATTCCCCAAGCCAAATCAGGCCTGTCTGCATTTTGTATGGGCTACCAGCTAAGAGTCAGTTTCAAGTTTGTAAATTATTGACCAAAAAATAAATCAACAGAAGAATATTTTGTAACACGTGAAAAGTATATGGAGTTTATATTTTAGTGTCTATAAATGAAGATTTTTTGGAGCAGGCTGGCAGAGCTGAGAAGATGCAACAGAGACAAGAAGGTGGAAAGCCTAAGTTATTTGCTGTCTAGCCCTTTACAGAAAATGTTTGCAGATCCCTGACCCAGAGGGTAAGGCAGGGATGTGAGGCGTGTACTGAGTCCTGCTGGATGGTAGAGGAAGGGGGGACCGCTTCTGGTAGGAAGGAACAGTTTCCAGGCAGAAGAAACAGATCCTACAAAGGCCTAGATCTATGAACCCCCATGGCTTGTCTGGGATGGTTTGTTGTTTCATGTGGAGTGAGAGCTGAGGAAGAGCTGAAAGTGTCAGAGCCAGACTGGAAAGGGCCTTCGGTACCCAGAAGTGGGGGTAGCAGAGAGACACTGTACACTGTGGAGTAGGGGATGTTTAGGGAGGTCACTCTGGCTGTAGAATGAAGGAATTGCATGGGGATGTGACAAGTAGCAGGAGATGGGTTAGGAAGGCAGCTGGGGGCAGGAGGAAGATCTTTGGTTGTCCATCCCTGGCCTGCCTCTTTCTAGCTGTGTGACGTTGGACAGGCACTTAACCTCTCTGAGCCTTCCTCATCAGTCTGGCAGGGATCACAATACCCTCCTCTGAGAGTTGTGGGGAGGATTAGATGAGCTGCTGTATTAAGGTGTTTGGTTCTCAGTGGGTACAGAGAATGGCCACGGCTATTGCTGTTACGGTCACAGAAACAGTCCTGTAGGGCAGACCTCCTATCCCAGCTGGGTGCTCCCTGAGTCCACACCTGCTGGGCTGCTCAAGTCCATGAATTCTGAGGAATGGACACAGCAGGAGAATTGGTTCCTGGAGACCAAAGAAGGAAGGGTCAAGGACTGATTTTCATGACTGTCCTGGGCCCCAGGAGACACCCTGGGGAGGGAAGTGGCTGCGAGAAGTAAAACTCACACCCTCAAGTGACTTGTCATATTGCCTTCAGACAGCAGGGCTGGCAAGAAACCACAGCTTTCTCCACCTGTCACTGCCAGGCTCTGGGACCTTGTGAGGGGCCCCTCTGGAAAATCAGGGGGTTGGAGTGGATGACCACCAAAACTTCTTTTACTAGCAGCTTCCAGACATCCTTCACGGCTCCCTGCTCCAGCTCCTAGGAGCCAGGTGTCTTGTCTCATCAGTGGGACCCAGCCCAGAGCCTGGGCTTCATGGCTGTCATTCGTCTTCCTTCTACACTGCCTGTTAGTCTGAGCCTGATCCCACTTGGAGGGAGCCCTGCCTGACACAGTGCCCACCAGCCTACCTGGCCAGGCAGTGTGGCCCCTCGGGTCCATAAAAGCCATGGTTCCAGGGCTGGGTGTGTAGGAGAGAGACATTGGGGAAGTCACAGCCGTGGCACCCAACAGCTGGCAGGAACTGAGTGACCACGTCCCATCTGGAGGTGGGACCACCTTTCCAAATTTCAGAGTTGGAAAGGACACCAGGCCACCCAGTCCCAGCACCCCCAGTTCATGGATCTACACAAAGAAGTCAGTGTTGGAGCCAGGACTGGAGCCAGGACTAGGGCCCAGGGCTCAGGAGTCCCCATCCAGTTCTCCTCTCACCATGCCTCCCTGCTCCCCATTTGTCACACACTCTCAGGCTGGCATAGGCACAGGCCCAGATGGCATCTTCCATCACAGGCAGGTGTGCATCTCAGTGATGGTGTGGTGTCTGGTTCTTATTTAAATGAATAGCATGGGGAGGACAGACTTATGACCCAGGAGAAATGAGAATGCCTTGTGAGCTGAGGTGTACCCGTCCCACTCCTAGACTCCCTACAGCTCTGAAGCGAAACTCAGGGGCAAAAATAAGAAACTCAAGGGCAATTAGATTTTACATATTTTCCTTTTTCTACTTCAATAAATATTGCCCATGAAAACCAATTGACATTTTCTCTACTTAATGCATAATAACTAGTCTTATAAATCTAAATTATCCCTATAAATCTAAATTAAAGGCCTAGGTTCAAATGGATTGAGAACACATAATTAATAAAGCGCTAGCACATCACCGTTACTAATCTGTTTACTTCAAGCCAAACTTTCATTTTCAAAGGAATTTTTCTTTGTCATGTGGGAGTGGGAAGAAGAGGGAGAGCCCAGGGAACCCCGGGCAGTTTCCAGGCTTCCATGGCCATTGTTCATCTCATTTGTTAGGACAGCTTGCTGGGGCCCTCGGGTGGCCACCTCAGGACAAGAATCAGCTGGACTGGACTCTGGCTCCTGGCCCCCAGACTGGACCACTTTAAGAGATGAATGGCGCTCTAGTCACCCCCCAGGTGGTTATCACATCCTCACCCCCATGTCTAATGATAACGAAATCTTCTCTCTTCAGCCTGCCCCCAGCATTTCCTCCGAGCACAGCCCCTCCCTCCAGCCCAGCTGGTGTTCCCACCACAGTCCATGGAACCCCTTGTCTGGTCTGAATTAATGCAACAGCCCCTGCCTTTCCTCCTGCTGCAGCCTGCGCTCCACGGAGCAGCGCTGAGATCTTTCTAAAATGCACATCCCACTGAGTCTTCCCAAGGCTTGCTGTCCCCCAGAGCTCCCCACTGCACTCAAGGTCAAGGCCAAATTCCTCCACATGTCTCCTGAGGTCCAGTTCCTGCTGCCTCCCCCATCTTCTCTTTTCATGGTCACTCCCAACCCCCGCTACCTGCCTGGGCCACGCTGACCTACCTGCCCCTCCCACCACCCTGCCTTTCACCTGACCTGGTTCATCATCCAGCCCCACCCCTCAGTGGACCCATGTACCCAGGAGCAATTCAAGGTCCTGGTTTTTGCCCTTTCCTTGAATAACCTAAAAATTATCACTAAAAGGAAGCATTTGAACTCCCAGCCATGGGGTAGGAAAGGATCCTTGGTCCACAAATGAGAAGATGAGGTTTCAGTCTCTGCTCCACAGCAAGCTCTTGGTTCCCAGTTCAGGGCCTCTGCCTTCTACTCTGCAATGGGGGCTTTGAGCTCAGCAATAAAGGAGTCCATCTCACTCTAATATTAAGGTTCCCACCTGGTGCCAGGGAGACCTCATCATCTCCATGGACCACTGTGAGGTCTGTGCTTGAAAGAGGATGGGCCCCACCATCTATTGAGCACCTACTGTTGGCCAGGACCAGAGCTAAGTGCTTACCAAATGCCATCTGCATCTGTTTCCAGGAGAGTCCTGCCAACGCATGTCCCTCCTACTCCATTTCCAGATGAGGGATGTGAGGCTTAGACAGAGACCCAGAGTCACCAGGCTGATGTTTAGACCAGGTTGGAGTCACTCTGGAGCCCAAGCTTCACCCACATTCACCAACTGTGAGGCTTTGGGCAAGTGGCTGCGCCTCCAGACCTCAGGTTTCCCATCTGTAAAATGGGGATGCTACAATAGCACTTTCTTCCCTCAAAGGGCTAATGTGAAGCCTAAAATGGGCTAGTGAGTGTGAGGTCCAGGGCCCAGCACAAGTGCTCAATAAATGCTACCTATCTTCATGCTCAGCTCTTCTGAGAAACTCTGTAACAGAGTTACAGAGATCAAAGCTGGAAGAATGGGTTCTCCTGGCTCTTCCCAGCTCTCACATGACATATTGCATGTCCCAAACCCTGTGTCATTTGCTCTCACTAATGTGGAACAGACTTAAGAAGCTTAAATGTGAGCTAGTGCCTGATTTCAGCAAGTGAGGTTGAGGACCCTTCTCCCAGAAGCCACTCTGAGAAATGTCTCAGCTGGTGAGTTTGAACAATTCCCCCCTTAACCTGCTGCAGACGCTGGTGTTGACCTGATCCGAGAAAGTCCTCTCCCTGTTGCCTGGTACTCACTCTGCTCTATGTTTGGTCATTCATTTGACACACACCGGCTCTGCACTGGGCACTGTGGCATGGCGGGGAAGGAAGAATTAGAGCCTGTATTCTGAGCCCAATCTCTAGTCGCACAAACAAATGAGCATTGAGAACATGACATTCCACAAAGGAGGGACCATGATACTCCAAAGGGGAAAATGTGTGTGATTGAATCAGGCCAGTGGGTCAGGTCCTTTCTCAACCCCTCTCCCTCAGCAGGAGGGAGCCGACCAAGCAGGTGAGAGCAGACAGAGCCAGAGCGAGATGTTGGTTGATTAAGGAAAGATCCTGTCCCCACTGAATGTCTAGAATTGCCTCTAATCTGTCACTACAATCCTTCCTGCTCCTCTCTCCATCTGGATCCTTCCAGACAGTCCCAGAGTGGACCTGCAGGTGAGGGTGGCTGATTCCTCCTCGGGCCATCAGTAGCTTCCTGCCTCCCGGGGCTGGTTTGGCAAAGGCCTGGAGCCCTGGGAGAGACAGCTGGGGTTCCACCCGGCAGGGATGGGAGGTACCCGGGGTGAGGCCAGCAAGGTGTGGCCCCTCATTCTTGTCACTGTGAGGCCCAGGCTGTTAGGATGTTCTACTTAACAGCACTGAGAATTAAACTACACCCCGACATGAGCTTGCTCCCCTGAGAGCGTTCCAGCTCAAATACTGATTAAATATGAAACGGTTCCACCTTCTGAGCAGAAGTCAGGGAAGCACAAGCCAGAGATGGAAGCTGTAATTAGTAGCTGATTATGCTGTGTGAGTTATTAAAAGATAAAATAAAATGGAAACCAGCATCCTTCAAACAAAAACAACTAAGGACACTCACAGTTATTTCTGCTCTATTTAAAGGGACATGGTCTTTTTATCCCTTACTCCCTTCTCATTTTTATAGATCCAGCGTTCATTTAGGTCATTTCCTAAACACCTACTATGTGTCATAGATACTGGGGGCAGGGGTGAGAAATAAATAAGTCAGGCCAGGTGCTGGCCTCTTGAGGTTCACAGTCCAGAGGGCGATGTGACCTTTCATGGAAAAGTCTTGACAGATGTGCAACACCTTGGAATGGGGCCAAGCATGCCATGTATAGGAGGCAATGTGGGAGGATCTTGAGGGGGACTAACTCAGATGGGGTTCTTAGGAGCTGATTTTTTTTTCTTTGTTTTTTTTTTTTAAAGAACATGTTGGGGGTAGGAGTTTATTAATTAATTAATTTATTTCTGCTGTGTTGCGTCTTCGTTTCTGTGCGAGGGCTTTCTCTAGTTGTGGCAAGCAGGGGCCACTCTTCATTGCGGTGCGTGGGCCTCTCACTGTCGCGGCCTCTCTTGTTGCGGAGCACAGGCTCCAGACGTGCAGGCTCAGTAGTTGTGGCTCACGGGTCTAGTTGCTCCGCGGCATGTGGGATCCTCCCAGACCAGGGCTCGAACCCGCGTCCCCTGCATTAGCAGGCAGATTCTTAACCACTGCGCCACCAGGGAAGCCCAGGAGCTGATATTTAAGTTGAGACCTGAAGGAGCTGGTTACCTGAAGAGTCAGGGGGCAGAGTGATCTACGGTGAAGGAACAGCATGTGCAAAGGCCCTGGGGTGGGAAGGAGGGTGTCAGAGGGACGAAGGAAGGGCACTGGGGCAGAGTGTGATGAGGAGGGAGCATGAGGGGTTGGGGAAGGAGCAGCCAGACCCCGCGGGGCTCACGGCCTTGGCTGGCAGGGCTGGGATTACTCAAGGTTCCCCAAGCAGCCCTGAAGGGTTTGAAGTAAGGGAGGAGCCCGATCAGTCTGGGGATTTAAGAAGCTTCTCTGGCTTCTCCGTGGAGGATGGAAGGAGAGCAGGGGGCTCAGTGAAGAGGTGAAGGGGGTCGTCCAGACAGGAGTCAATGGTGGCTTGGACCAGAGCAAGGCGGAGGGGAGGGACACAGGGGTGGGTCCAGGAGGTGTTTTGGAGGATGAAACGCCCCACCTTGGGGGTGGTGAGGGTGGAGATGAGGGATTTGTTGTGAAGACACCCAGGATTCTGGCTGAGGAGACTGGGGATAGAGCTGCCATTTCCTAAGTGAGAAGATAGGTGAGGCAGTCAGGCTGGGGGGTGAGGCCAGAGTGACACCTGGTGTGTGTGGTTCCCAAGCTGCGTCACAGAGAAAGGGGTGGGCAGCAGCTGGGTGTCCAGAGAGCTCTGCCAGAGACACCACGAGAGCTCCATCAGAGGACAGCAGTGTGTGCCTCCAAGGGAGCGGGGGCGGGTGAGGGGAGAAGGGACCAAGACAGAGAGAGGAGACCATTCTCATCCTCCATCCTCCCCAGTTACAGGCTGAGGCCTCGGGTGGGAAGGACACCTGGCTGCCCCCAAAGGCTCCAGGGGAGGCTGAGGTGGGAACCCGGCTGCAGGGAGGTCTTAGGGAAGCTGGGGTTTCTCTCCCGGGACCCCCCAGCCCTCCCACTTTGTGGTCCTGGCCTCCCCTACTGCTCCGGCTCCCTGCCCGTCACGATCTCCCAGGCAGGGGAGTGGAGGCCCAGAGCCAACGTGGAGCGGCCTGTCTGCTCCTGGCCACTACAGGCTTCAATTCTCTGCACGCCTCACCCACCTTCCCCTAGGAACTAAGCCACCCGCAAACCTGCCTCCTGCCCACTCCCCCAAGATGTTGCTTCGATATTATGTTCTCCTCCCAGGCCAGGAATGGCCCTGTCTATTGTCTCAATTTGATCTGTTACACTTGTTTGTAAGCGTTCTAGTTTTTAAACCTGAACATTCGCATCAAACGACTGAACTCTGCTCTTCCTAGAGCTTTTCAAAGAAAAAAATGCACACAGAAAGGCTTAGTTTTACTGTTGTCCTGTCAGAGTCCCACTTTCCGTCCGTCTATCAGCCCCTCACTCAGGCAGCAAAACACTTGCCCATGTGTGTCAAGTACTGAGACCTGCACTGGGAGATGGGCTGACACACAGCCCAGCCTGGACCTGGTCCTGACAGTGCATGGCCATCCGTGAGTCTGTGCATCTGGGGGCAGTGTGGGGTAGCAAACATGGAAAGTGGTGATTACAGCTCAGTGTGATCAACACGATTTAACCATTGTTCATTCTTCATTCAGCAAACATTTTTACCACCTACTACGTGCAGGCACTGTTTTAGGCACTGGGAATACAGCTGTGAACACAAAAGGATTTAAAAATCGCTGCCCCATTGGAATCCCTGGTCTGCTGGGGAGACAGATGATAAACCAACAGGGAGTCTGTCACCTTCTGGCAGGTCGTGGCATGTGTTGTGAAGGAAGAGGCCACGGAAGGGGTGGAAAGGGATGGAGAGCCTGGGGGACCTCTCTGAGGAGGTGATATTTGAGCAGAGACATGAAGGAAGTGAGAGTATGAGCCATGTGAATGTCTGAGACTTACTGGCAGAAGGAACAGCAAGTGCAAAGGCCCTGGGGTGGAAACATACCTGGGATAATCTGAGGAACAGCAATGATCTGCCTGGCAGAGGAGGCACAGGGAGACTTGGGAGGACAGAGAAAGCCCTGTCCTTGTGTGGGTGAAGGTGCAGGAGTGTTCAGGAAAAGGTCTCTGGAGGAGCCACTCTTGCCCTGAGACTTATGAGAAGGAGTTTGTCACCTGATACATCCCACCTCTTTACTGTCTTCCCAGTTAGAAATTAAGTTCCATGGGGGCAGAGATTTCCATCTGTTGTGTTCACTGCTATATCACCAGCACCGAGTGAAGTCTCAGACATAGTACTGATTCGGTAAATATTTGCTGAATGAACAGCTTTAAAAGTGTGCCACAAGGCAGATTTTATCCTCAGGGAAGAAGGACTTTTGAGGTGGGAGTGAATTAGAGGGGTCTGATTTAGAATGATCTTCTGTCCACATTGAAGGAAACTAGACGCTAGGAGGAGAGAGGAGGCTGTGCTGCCCCTGCAGCGTGAGTTGACAGGTCTGGACCAGGACAGCAGCAGTGGAGAGGCCAGAGGGGCTGGGACGTGGAGACCCCAGGAGGTCTCGGTGTCTACTTGGCTGTGGGGAGCGCGGAGCCGGGAGAACCAAGGTAAATGCCCAGTCGCTGATGTTGGGGGCTGATTGAGAAGATAGAGCGGGCTGGAGGGGACACAGAGGGGTTCAGAGACGGGCTGTGCCAGAGGGGCCTGCGGACATCCAGGCTCACACAATTGTAACAGCCACAGTGATGACTAAAAAGATGAGCGTGGATTAGAAAAGCGAAGCCGGGAACGAATGGTGGGTGGTCGGACTGTGGACTTCTCTGCAGAGGAACGATAGATGTAGAAGTAGTGCTGCTCAAGGAAGACAAGCCAGGGCAGAAGGTCTGACTCATTATGTGCTAAGGGGTGAGTCCCAGAGCCGGGTCACATCTGAGTAGGGCCGTGTGGACCTGGCAAAGCCACCAAGTAAGAGGGAAACCCCAGGCTGAGTATATTAGGAAACCATGTCACAGGCTTCGCACGCAGGGTCCATAACTGAGCCCACAGTCCATGGCTGGACCAGGGCAGACCCACTTGCCATCCCTCCCTGGCATCGTGCCCACTGTCACACATGAGAGACTTGGGGGCAAGGAGGGCTTCTCAGATTTTTCTCATATCCCAGGCTGGGGGCCCCCGGCTGTCCTCAGCAGGACAGCCCTGCTCTCCTTGACCCCAGGGCCGGAGAAGGGAATGGCCCAAACCCAGGTTCTTACCTTCCTTTCTGGTACCTTTTCAGTCTCCAAGAGCTGCAGCGTGTTTTACTTTCTGTACGCTTTTCCTCAGCTTTTGGGGAGACCCTGCCCTGACGCTACAAGGCATCAAAAGCAGACCTTCTGCCCTTGCTGCTCTGAGAGTGGGGCTGCCTGCAAGAGCTGATCCCCACGAACTCGAGACTGGTGGCCTTAAGGAGAGCTGGGGAGCAGCTTCCCTGCTTCCCTCAGCATCAGCCAGTGTGGAGGGCATGGGGTAGGACAGGGGCTGAGCCCAGGACGGTGATGGGAGCAGCACACACAGGCTCTTCCTCAAGGGCTAAGCTTTGGGGTAGACGTGACGTGGTTCCTGCCTCTGCCCTTCCTATGCATCTTGGAGAGAAGCGCTGGCCCTCTCTGAGCCCTGGCTCCTCACATGCACACAGGGATGCTGACAGTGCCAAGGGTGTTGCTGGGCAGCTCTTGGCACGGGCCCCAGGGCATTGCGGGAGCCCCATCAGTGGCAGCCGCTCCTGAGATGCACTGACTCTCCTCCTTGGTTACTGCAGGCACCGTGCCTCCCAGGTCTGGTGCCCAAGGGCGGAGTGTCTTTCTGAAAAAGAACTGAGAGCAGGTCAGGACCGCTAGCTCAGGCCCAGGACAGGAGCCTACAGGAGCCTCGTGTCTGCCTGGCTCTCAGGCTGGGGGTGGGGTGTGCAGTGGGGAGGGTGCACCCCCTGGGGTATTTTCTGACACTTCCATAATGTGCATTTAACCCTGCGACCTCCCTAAACCATACCCTCCTGTTCCTATCACTGCCCCAGGCTTGAGTGTGTTCCAAAGAAGGGCTCCCCATCGGGGCTCAGACACAGCATAACCTCCCTTCATCAGTGCCCAGCACTCAACCTGCCTGTTGTCTTCAGTCTCCCAAGACATGGGTGAGGTCACTGATCCTGTTCACAGTAAGGGAACAGAGAGGGGGAGCGACCTGCCTAAGGTCACACAGCAGAGAGCAACAGCACCAGGTGGCAGAGACACCTCATCTACTGAGAGGTGGGGTCATGGTGGGACCCAGGATCTGGTCCCAGATCCTGTGCCCTGACTGTACCCTGTCCTGTCCCTCATGATGCTGTCCCTGTGTCCTGCATTGTCCTGTACCCACTGAGGCCTCATGGCCACCCTGCTAGGTTGGCCTAATTTTCCCCACTTGACAGATGAGAAAACCGAGGCTGGAAGGAAGAGAAGTGACTTGTGCAAGGCCTGGGGCTAGAACCCAGATTTAAACCTGTGTCTGCTGCCTCCAAAGCCTAAGCCCCACCTGGGACCCTGTCAGGGACCCACCACCCTCTTGGAGGGATCAGTAGGAAGCAGTGGGCAGCAACCAGGGCAGGGTCAGCCCAGAACTGAAGTGGGTTGAGCCCAGGGGGGACCAGGCCTCTGCCAGCTGCCACCCCAGGTGCCAGGACTCCCACCAGGACCCATCCACCTCACCAGCCTCCGGGGCCCCTGGTGCACAGGTATGAACCTGGGCCCTGCCCGGGAGTCCTGCTTTGACATCTTGGAGGACAGTTCATTCAGCTTCACAGCCTGAGAAAAAAGCAGAAGCACCAGCCTCCCTGTCCTAAAGCCTCCCTGAGTTGCACTAAAAGTAAGTGGGGGCAGAGGATGCCTGGATTCTAGTCACCTCATCACCTGGTCATGGATGTCACAGCCTGTGACACCCACCCAGGCCCAGCTGTGATGTCCTCCCACCACTCACCTGGGGTAAAGGCACATTCCTTCCCTAGGGGCAGGGGTGGGGTGGGCTGGGGAGGGATAGGGGTGGGGCCCAGCTCCAGCCAGAGGGCTCTGGTCACCATGGAAACAGGTAGCTGGGGAAGGCAGGCCCTGAGTCAGAGGCCCTCATCCAGGCTCCACAGCTGGGTCCGCTTAAGCCCAGGCGGGGCCTCAGCCCTCAGTTCCTTCACGGTTCCCACTGCACAGGTAGAAGGGACCCCTCCCCACTTCAGAAACCCAGGGCAGGTCACCCAGGCTCCTGGAACAGCTTCCTCTGCCCCCCAGATCCTGCCAGCAAACGTGAGAAGAGCAAAAGCTGAGCTCAGCACCTGTGGGGTCAGAGACCGCGGCTGTGGGGCTGGAAACTGAGGCTGCGGGGGCAGGGGGTGGAGGGAGGGGACGCCAGGACATTGGGCTTGTAAAGGCCCCCGGAGGCCTTGGGCTCAGCCCGCTCCTTCTCTGGATGGGAGTGCTGAGGTCCTGAGGGTGCAGGGTGCCAGTGGGGGCCCAGCTCACACCCCTGACATGGAGGCAGGGCCCATTTGTGGGGTGTGGCGGGCACGGGAGGCAGCGAGACTGCGGACCCAGTGTCTCCCCTTCTGCTCTGCTGACCTCGGCTCTCAGATGGGACAGGCCCGGTGTCCACGGGGGAGCCAGCTGTGGTGGGTCATGGATACCTGCCTGCCCTTGGCTCCACTTTGGAGATCTGTTTAGGGGGCCCTGAGGGACCACGTGGGATCTCTAAGCCTCCCGTGACCCCACAGGCGGCCTCCCGCTGCACCCCACCCTCTCACCCAGCACCCACAGGCTTCTCAAGATGCTTTCCTCCTGTCCCCAGAGCTGAGCCCCACGCAAGCGGACCTTACTTCTCACTGGTCCATCTCTCATCACAGCAAAATACACGTAGCAGCATCGGAGACATCGATTCACTTTTGCCTTCTTAAAACAGCTTTGCGGTCCATAAGCACGCCACATGCAACCTTCCCTCATGTCCCAGCATGAGAGGATCACAGACTCTCCCATAAACTAGAAACTGTCAGGGGACCTGGGGGAGATCTGGGTCCCCTGAAACCACCGGCTCCCACCCTGGATGCACCCTGGAGTCACCTGGGGAGATCCTAAAACTGACCAATGCCTGCTCCAACACCACCAGGTTTTGATTAGTCTTGAGTGACACCGGGCTCCTCCTCAGATGACTCAGATGCTGAGACACAAGTGGGAACTATTGGTTTCCACAGTACCATAGCCCAGTTCCAGGAAAGCCGGGATCTGACTTCATAACTCACGCTCCATCCCTCTCCTCTCTCAGGTCCTCAGGGGAGCAGCTGAAACCAAAGGAGCAGTTGCAGATGGAATTCAAAGAGCAATCCTGCAGTGGCTTTATGCTGTGTCAACTTGGTTAATTAGGGACCACGCTTCCCCAGTTCTCTTCCCCTCGCGGTTCCGAGTTAGCACTGGCTACATGAGACAGGAAAGAGGAGGTAGTCGTGCTTTACCCTCTGTTGGCTCACTGTGTGGGTGTGGGAACCACCTGCAGGTGCAATTCCTCCAGCTATCCCCCCATTCCCTCCTGCATCTTCCCAAGTCCTGGACCAAGTGCCCCCAGGACCCTGAGATGAGAGGCACCAGCTTCTCTGCACATTGTACAGCGACAGCAAGGTTGGAACAGACGGGGCTTCCAAGGTGTCCAGTTTGTGGGTTCCAGTCTATCTTTGGGGTGCCTGTTTGTCGTCAGTCCCATCCACAGTCAGCTTTCCTCCCTGGCTTCCCGTCCAACTGACCTACAACAGCTTCAGGCTTGGCACTAGGTGGAGACGCAGCAAACAGCCTTCAAGCTCAATTGCATGAGGTCTAGCCCTTCTGAAAGTACAAACAAACCCAAAATAAATAAAGCCCATGTTTTCCTCTAGTACTTAGACCATTTCTGCTTCTGAGTGAACCTTGAGGTATAAAAATCTTATTCATAACTACATAAATACCTGATGTGCCTGCCACCCCTCACTTTGGGAGCCCCAGGTAGAGAGGTATTGGAGACCCATCATTGGCCTACTTGCTCTCGGATTCAGCTCTTGCCCCTTCGCTGCTCTGCATCTCAGGGGGCAACCCTTCCCAGGCACCCTGGCCCTCTGAATGGGTGAAGCTGTAGGAGACACAGGTGGAAGAGCGGAGGTGCGGAAGCCAGGACGTTTTGCTCTCTCTCTGCTTCAAGAGCCATTCTCAGCAGCAGCTGTCTCTCCCGTCTAATTCCAGCTCCCATTGGACTGCCTCTTGCCCTGTGGTTCCAGAGCTCCCTGGGTAGCCCCCATCACAGCTCTGGCTCCCACCTGATAATCCCAGGTTCTAGGCTCTGAGGGGTGGAAGGAGAGAGCTGGTCCAACGCCATCACCTTCCATGCGCTGACCCTGCCCACTAGTGAGCATGGCCCAATCAGTGTCCTGCCTCTGACCAATCATATCTGCACATCTTCCTTTCTTGGGGAGCATGGAGGGGTCTCAGAAGGACACCAGAGGTGAGTCTGCCATGGGACAAAGGTCAGAAGTTTTCTCCCCAACAATAATAATGAGTCAGGCTGTGATTATGATTTAAACAAAGTGCAGTGGAAACACCAAGCAGGTCATTGATTATTGTCTTCAATTGGAAGGTGAACTAAGCCTCAGGAAAGTTCTACTTGCAACCTAGGTCTTGAAGATGAGATTTCAATGGGCAGATATGGGGTTCATTTGGCGGGGAGGGGAAGGAAGAGCCGAGGTGCAGCGGGTTCAGGAATGCGGAGGGGTCTGGTATGTCTGGGAGCAAGGATCCAGTAGCGAAGGCTGGATTTAATCAAAGTGGGCCCCAGCAGAATAGAAAGGCTGGTGAGAACAAAGACAGAAGATTTGAAGCCAAATAATCAACAGAGAAAACACTCCTTGTCCATCACACAGCGTGGGGCTGGGATTAGCACTACTGATGGGGCACGGGTTCAGAGTGTGATTCTTTGAAGTGCACAGCCTCAGGTTACTAATAAGCCTTAGGCAAGTAGAGTAACACAGTCATAATTTCTAAAAGCCAGAGAATCTTAAGGAATCGTATCACTTTAGGATAATTGAATTATTGGATCTCACAGTCTTGGGGTTTTTTTTTTCTTTTTTTTTTGCGGTACACGGGCCTCTCACTGTTGTGGCCTCTCCCGTCGCGGAGCACAGGCTCCGGACACGCAGGCTCAGCGGCATGTGGGATCTTCCCGGACCGGGGCACGAACCCGTGTGCCCTGCATCGGCAGGCGGACTCTCAACCACTGCGCCACCAGGGAAGCCCAGTCGGGTTTTTATAACTACAGCAATTTTGAATCTTAGCTCTCCCAGGGTGTCACATCCCAGCCTCCCCCCTCCCCACCCCACTGCTGGTTATGATAATACACACTCTGTGCTCAGTGCTTTGCACACATTATGTCATTTAGTCCCCATGACAACTCTGGGAAGTGGAAACTTATTTGCCTGATTTTCCAGATGAAGAAACAAAGGCTCCATGAACATAAGTCATTGCTGAAGGTCAGACACCTTGTAATCGACACAATCAAGACCCAGCCCATATCTCTTGGCCTCCGAAGCTCATGCCTCAGCCTCTCTGCTGGTTTGTCTCTTGAGAGACCTCTCTGCTGAGTGCTCACCCTTCCTCTGTGCATAACTCCAGTGACGGGGAGCTCATTACCCCTCCCCAGGGCTACCCAAACATCCCAACTGTGGACACATCTCTCCTGCTGTACCTGAAGAGAACAACAGAACATAACCTTCACCTGGGACTCCTGTAGGGAGGGAAGCAGCTGCCTGAGGTGGGATGACGATCACACAGGAGGGGGGAGTCTCGTGTTAAGGAAGCCCCAGCTGCAGCCCCTCCCTGGCGATAGAGAGGGGGGTTCATCCTGAGGGAGGGAATCAGCCAGAGACATTGGGAGCAGGACGTCTCAAAGACAAGTGAAGACGGAGCCCAGAACACTGGGCCCTGGGGGTGAGGGATGGATTATAATACAGAAACGCAATTCTCCAGCAGTCAGAGGCATGCGGCCTAGTAAGATTGGACTCGGAAGTGCTGTGCCTTTAATTTCTTGGCTCTTCCCCCTGAAAAGTTATTCTACAAAATGTGCCTTTGCGCCATCCATCCTCCCAGATGGCTTTTTAAGTGAAGCTGTTTGTTAAGTGGGAGAAGAAAAAGGAGGGGTGGGGGAGCGGTGGAGCCACTGCAGCCCCCCAGGCCCTGAGGGAGGGGATGCAGTGGGAGCAGTGGCGCTGCTGGCTGGGGAGTGGGCTTTCCGAGACAGACACCCCCAGGTTCAGCCAGGCCCACAATGGGCCAGACTCCCAATTATAACTGCTGAGGCTTTTTGAGTCTCATCGTCCTGATCCGTGTACTTCAGATACATTCCCCCGCAAATCTTTAAACTGAAGAACTAACCAATTTACCGATGGAGAAACTGAGGCCCTGAAGGGGCAGGAATTTGGACAAGGTCACAGGGCAAGTCACCGGATGAAAAAATGGCCCTTGCTTTCAGCAAGCCTGTGATGAATTCCATTCCCATCTCTGCATTTTGTGGTCACTTTGTTTTCCTCCCAGCTCCTTCTCCTTCACCGAGATGTCCCAGCCCCTCCTGTCCAGCTGGGCCTTAAAGGGCTGCAGGAATCATTTTCTCTCCAGTGGGCATCAGACAGCAGCAGATGGGTCCTTGGTCACTGATGCTCCTGCAATTGGAGACCTGAGAGGTCCCTCTTCACGGCCACAACTGTCCACCCGGTAGGCCATGCACTTCTATGGCCTTCCATGGAGGTTTGGGAAACAGCACCTCTGTGGTTTCCAGGGACCTTCCTTCCTGAAGGGAAACTCAGATTTCTGATGCAAAGCACAGCTCCAATTCCTATGTATATATTTGATCTCAGGGTGTAACTGTTGCTCACTGCCCTCCACTAAGCTTTCTCAAGTCCCCTCACTCTCAGCTATCACCTCATGCCTAGTAGGACAGCAAACCCCTATTCTCATGACAGGAGGACTACACGTGTCCATTCACAGTGACTATGGGCTTACCAGGGGTCACCTGGGTTCCACGTGTCCTCCCCCTGCCCCACCTTCTCCTGTGGCTATGGTGACTCCTCCTCTTTGCCTGCTGCCTCCAAATTGCCCTGAGAGCAGCTGGAACCTTGCCATTCAATGGAACCCTTGCTGTGTGTCCTGGCAAGAGCATACCTCTTTTGGGACCGGGACCTCCAAAGTTACAGACTCCAGAGTAGCAGAGCTGTAAACAAATATTGATGTCTGTCCTGTGGATGTGAGCTGTTCTCTATCCTCTTTTCTAACAGGAATGGGAAGGAACACATCCTCTGAATCCAGGCCACATACTATCCACCTGAGGCCTCTTTAATCTGTTCTAACAATGATATCACGTCCAGCACATCACCTCCAATCAACCGGGCTACTTGGTTGAGACTAGTCTGAGGCCGTTTCCCAGTATTCATCTGTTTCTGCAGGGGTCACACTTGCAGACTAGATGGAGACATGATAGGGATACTGTATACGCTTGATTTTTAATGATGGCACTCATCCTCACCATCCTCCACCCCCCGCCCAGATGTGACATTGTTTTTGATAGTAATCTTGACGAAGGGGAGAGATGGTTTCAAAGATTTGTATTTGGCCTTCTTCACTATGCTGGCTCTTACGCCACAGTCCAGGGATATCCACAGGTGGGGTTATCACAGCTCTCAGGTGTATCAGTTCTAATTATACACTCCGGGGCTGGGGAAAGGGCCACTGGGTGGGCCCAATGTGAGCCAGATTTTAGCCAGAACACCACTTAATGCCTGGTTCCCACAGGCCCCCACTCTAGCAAGTGGGTCATGGAGACGCTGAGTTGCCAGGCACCAGCGTCAACACAGACCTTATGCCCAATAGTCCTTAAAATCGTTATTTCCTTTCCTCAGTCTACAGTCACCTGAATAAATAGCTATCGTCCCTTTCGGGAAGGATGGGGAGAATCCTGATGGTACGTATCTGCTGTGATGTTCAAGGATCCTTCTTCCCAGGCACCTGGCCACCTCTCCCATCAGTGGGGTCCATATCTGAAAATTGGCTCAGGTGTGATAACTGAGCAAATGATTGTTACGTTTTATTGGCTGCTCTAAGCCACCTTCTCCATTCTTGTTTTTTTTTAAACTTTTTATAGATTTATTATAGATTCACATGAAGTCGCAAAAAATAGTTCAGGGAGGTTCCATGTACTCTTCAGCTAGTTTCCCCCAATAGTTACAGCGTCATAACTATAGCACAATAACAAAATCAGGAAACTGACACTGGTCCCATCTGTATCTATAGTTCTGTGCCATTTTGTCACACCTGGAGAGTTTTGAAGCCACACCGCCATCAAGATCAGGGCCACTCCATCACCCCCAGGATCCCCCTCCTGCTATCCTCACACCTACCCTGTAGGTGTAGTCACACCTACCCTCCTCCACTTCTCCTGCTATTCCTAACCCCTGGTGACCGCTAATCTGTTCTCCAGTTCTACAATTTTGTCATTTTAAGAATGTTATGTAAGTGGAATCATGCCCCGTTGGGGATTGGCTTATTCTTTTGTCACTGGACATAATGCCCTTGAGACCCACCCAAGTTGTTACAAATATCAATAGTTTGTTCCTTATATATCGCTGAGGGAACTGCACGGTGTGGCCGTCCATTCTTGTCTTATATTTGGTTCTAAATGTTAAGCGGCTGCCTGCTGGCCTCTCTCTCCACACCTACCCACAGCTCCCTTTGGAGTCCCTCTGACCTGGACGGTCACTTTGGTAAGTGCCGCCTCCTTGCTTCTGGCAGTACGTGCCTCTGGCCAGCCTCTGTCGCTTCAGGGGCTCCTCAATCCCAGAGGAGAGGAGAGCCACCGCTGGACTTCTCAGCGATGCAGGGGCCCCCTCACCAGCCTCCTGGTGACCCTGTGAACGGTACATCCTCCACCGTGGGACACACTCCACGCCAGCCTGCCCCTCTGCCCAGCGTCTTTATTCCTTCCTCTGCCACCTCCCAAGGCAACTCAGGTGTCTTCACATCGTTGAGAATTGGCCATCATTTTTTGAGGCCACGCGGGGGTCTGTGCTAGATTGTTAAGCCCTGTGTACCCCCAGATGTCCCCCAGTCAAGGAATTCTGTTTATTCAGCTGCATATCCTGGCTGCCTTGGTCAGCATACCCTCCATCCACTGCCCTGAAGGAGATGACCGCAAGTCGGGTCCTTCTTCCCACTCTTTTGGTGGACGGTTTAGCTAGATTCTGCTGGGATGGAAACCCTACTTATCAGCCTTTCAGCCAGAAGAAGAGGTGGGCCAGTTTCTGAGGGGGCCACCTGTTACCTGAGGGGTGAGGCCTGTGCGGCATCTTTTGGGCCAGAAGAAGTTGTGGCTCTTCCTTGGAAAGGGGTGATGGGCTGTCCCTGCAAGCCCTGACGGTTTGGGTAAGGTTGCAGACCTCAGATGCCCTTGACCTGTGTTTCAGAGTTCCTGGCTTTTCCCGTCAAGGCCCCGACCTCTGTATAACAGACCTGCCTCGGCTGAGCAGCTTTTAAACGTCTCTAGAACTCTGTGGCGCTGACAATTAGACCCGCGGTCTGCTTTTCAGCCAAGTCCACTCTTCCGCTACGGGAGGTAAGGGCCTCTGTGAGCCAGCGGCAGGCAGGCCCTTTGGCTCTCAGGCTGAGCGCTCGAGGACTTGTCAGGAGCCCCCAGTCTCTCAATACCCCTCTGCCTGTGTGGATGCAATTCATCAGCTCAATTCTCAAAACCTGAAAAATGTCTGAGTTGCCTTGGCAGATGGTGGAGGAAGTGCCCTGCCAGCTCTGCCGTCTGTAGGAGTTGCCTTTGCCCCCTCTCCCCACCTCCCACCATACACAGGTACCTTCTGAACGCCTGAATCATCACACCTGCGGCAGGATGCTCCTCCCCCGGGGCATCTTCCCAGGTAACCGCAGATAAAATCTTTAACAGTTGAGGTATCGCTTTCAGCCAAACACCATCTGTGCCCAGCCTTCCCGCTGGTATGGTGTCCTTTACCCTGCGTGGGGCGGTGAGCCAGTCCCAAAGCCCTTCTCACCTGTTTCCCTCTTTCTTCAAACCCCTAACTTCTGTTAGTCTGAATATTCCAAGAAGCATACACAGAGATGGGGTTATATGTGCAAGAGATGCATTACTGCGAAGCCCTGTGAGGGGCCCATGGGGAGGGAGCTGGGGGCTGGCACAGCCGTAAGACCACTGTGCAGGTCTGATCCTTGTCGAGAGAGAGAGAGAGAGAGAGAGAGAGAGAGAGAGAGAGAGAGAGAGAGAGAGAGAGAGAGAGAAAGAGAGAGAGAGAGAGAGAGAGAGAGATAAAGAGAGAGAGAGGCAAAGGGAGGCTGAGGCTTCAGTGAGCAGCTGTGGAAAGTTCCCTCTTCGTGGGGAGAGCAGGGTGAGAGTTCACCTTTAGCTAGCACCACTCTTGGCCAGGCCCTGTGAAACAGTGTTTACATTGTTCTTAGGGCTCCTTGTAAGGTGGGGATGTTCACCCTCATTTTACAGAAGAAGAAACTGACGTTCAGAGCGGTCGTCAGCTCTCACAGGGTGGTGATCGGGGGCTGCAAGACAGACTTGATATCAAAGGCCATGACCTGTCCATGGTACCACACTGGCCCTGGGGAGCAGCTTGGACCGAGGCCCAGGTAGGTGACCTGTCTGTGGCTAAGTGGGCCCAGAACTCAGGTTTGGGGTCTGGAAACTGTGGGAGAGGCCAGACCATGCTTGCCTTTGAACGCCAGGCCATAGTTAGATCAGTCACATAGGCCTGAGTCATGACAGGGGCCTCTGGGCATAGCTGAACTGCAAGCAGCATTTGTTTGGCTCGCTCAGCATTTTTTAAAACCTTGGTTTAATCACCAACACTTAAAAGCTGTCAGATTTGACATAAGAATCCTCATTCCTGACTTCTCTGGAAAAATCAGAACATCTAAGCTCTTTTGTCCCTATTTCCTACAGCGGGAGGTTGCAATCAAGTGTCTTCCGCCACATCAGGGAGGACAGGAGTTGTCCAGTTTGAACCACTTGCAAGGGGCCGATCCCACACTCACATCCCAATGGGGCTCCTGTGTATGGCCAGGAAAAGCGAGGCCTGGCTGCAGAAACTACCCCTAATCTCACTGGCTTCACACAACAAGGGCACCGTAGGTCCGGCTGGCTCTCCGGGGCAGCCGTCTTCCATGCAGAGATTCGATGATGCAGGCTGCCGCCGTGGCTCCACCATTAGAATACAGACCTGGTCTGTGATGCCTGGGCCAAGGAGACAGAGCTAGAGGGTCTCTGCTGGAAATGAAGTGCTCTGGCCTGGGGGTGCCACACGTCACCTGCTTCCCACCCATCAGAGACAGCTAGTCACCAAGGGGCAGAAGGGTGGATCCCTTCTTCCCAGGAGGAGAGGAGACCATGCATGGGTGAGCAAAGTCCCTGCTCCGTGCCTGTAAGCTTTAGGGCTGTGACCGGGAGATGGGAGGCAGCATCTCACTCACTCCCACAGTGCTTCTGTCTGCAGGTACTGTATTAACACTGACCTGTGGTACTTTAGCTAATCCTTACAGTAACTCTATCAGGTGGGCTTGGCTATTCCAACTTCACTGAGGGGAAACTGAGGCATAAAGAGATTGAATAACTTTGAAAGCCAGTGGTCTGGCTTTCTTAGCTACCACCTTGTACTATCCTCACTGAAATGCTGTTGTATCACCAGCGATCCCATTTTACAGATGAGAAGGTTGAGGCAGTGTCTTGTCGATCAAGGTAGCAAGGAGAAAGAAATGTAAGTGATAGGGAGCTGTAGCAAAGGAGAAGGAGGAATGATGAGGCCGTGTGTGTGTGTGTGTGTGTGTGTGTGTGTGTGTGTGTGTGTGTATTTAAAGAATATTCTGGTAGTTCAGGGTTCAACACATATTTGCTGAACACGTACTGTGTGTCAGGCCCTGTTCTGGGCACTCCTGTGCTGGGCACTGACTGGATGGGCTGGAGTGAGGGAGAACAGCTGGGGAGTTATCGCAACAGGTGCGTAGGCGGAGACCCAGAGGAGGAGAGGGGCCAGGCCATGTACCAAGCAGGTGAGGGCAGGTGGGGCAGAACCAGCTCCTCTGACTCCCTGCCCGAGCTGCCCTCCCCAGGCTACCTCTGTCCTTGTTGTCAGGCTTCCAGACACTCGGTGATGTGATTCGATGATTGTGTACCTTGGGAAGCAGGTGCCACAGGCCAGAGATGTGGGTGCTGAGATGGACACCTCGTGAGTTGCTGGCGGCGGGCGGGGGGAGTGTCCATCAGGACAACTTTCAGGAAGATGATTGGATGAGCAAAACCCCGAGTCTGAGAAAGGGCTGCTCCGGATGCCGTGATTCTGTAGCAGGGATCTGTCCTGAGGATGCGGTCAGGGACTCGGCTCATGGGTCCCAGAATGCTCATCAAAGCCTGATGTGCATAAGAGGAAAGGTTGAAATCCTCCAAAGAGTCTGGCAGGCGAAGATGGTGGGGTAAATTATGGTGCATCTAAATGAGGTAAATTGCGAAGCTATTAACATCATGCTTTTGAGGAATTTTCAGTGATGTGGGAAAATGCTGATGATGTATAGTGAGTTTATAAAAAAAAAAACCTGAATAGCTGAATAAATTGTATGATCCCAATTACATAAAATTCAATATGTGCAGAGTGAAAGATAAGAAGGTTGGGGAGGAGGAGGGAGGGAAGAAGAAGGAGCAGAGGAAAGAGGAGGAAGAGGGGGAGGAAGAGGAGAGAAGGCGAAGAGGAAGGAGTAGGTGATGGAGAAGGTGGGGGAGGAGCTGCCTCCTTGCGGTCCAGCATTGGCCGTGTATCCACTGTACCACACACTTTTATTCCAAGCATCCCTGCCTGGCGGTGCTATTCACTTCGTTTTACAGAGAGGAAAGTGAGGACAGAGAGGCTAAGTGATATGTCCAATGTCACGAAGCTAAGACACTGAGCCTGGATTTGAACTCACGTCTGGCTGACTCAAGCCCTGGATATTTGCTAAACTGGGGGAGCTGGGGCAGCTCTGAGGCTAGGACATTTAGTCTCAGGGTTTAGGGTTATTTGACTGGTTGGGAAAGGAGAACCTAGCTTTATAGGGACGTGGTGGTGGCAGATGAGGTTGGTACCATCAACAACCCCATTTTGCAGATAAGAAGGTTGAGGCAGTGTCTCAGTGTTCAACGCAAATAGTGGAGGTGGAGTTTGGGCTCAGGTCTGTAAACTCTGTAACCTGTGCTCTTATCTCTAGTGCAAGCTGCTGGGAGGGAGCTGGGTAGGGGAGCAGGCACGGACAGGTCACTACCTCCCTGAAAAACCCCTTGTCATGACCCCTGGGGATTCCACACATCTCCGTCTGGGGAGGGGAGAAAACTCCCCACCTGCACTGGTGGGTCCCGTGAAGTGTTCCCCTCCTACAGGAAGCCCCGGTGACTCCACTTGCTTGGATCTGCCCCATTAAGAGTCCTCGGAGTTCATCCATGTGGCTCCCTAAAGCTGGAGCTGCTTAGCCAGGGATGGATGGCCTAGAGGCTGCCTGGTAAACCAGCCTGCAGCGCTCGACATCTCACCCAACACCTGAGAATAACAAACAGCAGGCACTGTTACTCAAAGGCTCCTCGAATGCAGGGCCTCCTCCGATTCACCCCACCTCCCCTCTCCCCGCTCAGCCAGAGACGCTCGGGGAAACTCTCCCTCTGTCTGCTGGCTGACTCACAGGTGATGACCCATGATGAGCCCCCATGTCCCCAACTGCTTCCTGGGCTTTATCCTCTCTGCCTCTTCTCGTCCACTGCTTGTGCTGATGGAGCAAGGTGTTCTGAGCTGAAATCTGTTGCAGCAGTTCAAGCAGGCAAGTGAGCTTGTGGGAAGGAGGAGGGAACGAAACTCTTGTCCCAACCCCTCCCCTCCTATCCACCTCTGCCTCCTACTCCCTGCTCCTGGGTGACTTGGGCAGGAGGCTTTGATGCGGGCCGTGCTGTGCTTTGGCCATCAGAGTCTGGCTGCCCAGGCTCTTTTCCAGCAGAATCTGAGGCAGCCCATACCGCATGCATCCAAGGGGGCACAGGAGGATGCTGGGAGAATTTACTTAACTGTGTGTATGTGTGTGTGTGATCCTTTACAAAGCACTTTTTTCCTGTACCTTCTCCACAGCCCATAGAGGCCGAAGGAATTATTAGTCCCATTTTACAGATGACACAGCTGAGACAGAGAGGCAAGCTATTTGCTCCCGGAGTTTACAGCTAGTTGGTGGTGGCAGGCGGACTTGAACTCAGGTTCAACTAATAGAAAATCACTGCCTCCTCAGACAGAGTGAGGTGTCCAGAATCTCTGGCTGAAGGAGAAGGAGCAGGGTCACAGGTGGGGAGGGCAGGGGTCCTCAGTACAATCATGACCCCCCAGGTCAATGCCTGAGTCTCTCCCATCTAATCTCCTTCAGTGCGTCTCCCAGCTTCCTTCAAAACACCCCCAATAAGGGCTTCCCTGGTGGCGCAGTGGTTGGGAGTCCACCTGCCAATGCAGGGGACACGGGTTCGTGCCCCAGTCCAGGAAGATCCCACATGCCGCGGAATGGCTGAGCCCGTGAGCCATGGCCGCTGAGCCTGCGCGTCCGGAGCCTGCGCTCCACAACGGGAGAGGCCACAACAGTAAGAGGCCCGTATACCGCAAAAAAAAAAAAAAAAAAAAACACCCCCAATCACAGAGCAAAGTCCCCTCCTCCCAAGGCTGCCCCCCACCAAGAACAGCTTGACTACAGAAGTTCCTCCTTCCAATGAGCTGAAATTCCTACCTTCACGCCTTCATTCATCTGTCATGCATATTGATGCAGATTACCTGCCAGGATCCAGCCCTGGGAGACGGCAGTGAACAAGACAGATATGCCTCCATGGAGCTGAATTTGTTCAAAGAAATATACACAGTCAGATGCGGAAAGAGCCAGGGGTCCCGGGGGGAGAAGGAGTTGATGTTGGTCCGCTTCTGGTCACCACTGGGGACCGTCTGCTCCTTTGGCTGGTCCACGGCTGTTCAGGAGGAGGCTCCCCCCAAGGTACCCCTGCCAGCTCTGAGAGGTCTGCCCAACCCCAGGCTCCCTGAATGTCAGAGCATCTTCTCGCCCTGCGGATGAGGAGGCCTCCCAGCTCCTCCTTGGCCATGTGCTTGGCTTCCTGCAGCAGCCACCGTAAAAGGCGGAGTTTGCAAAGCCAATCTGAGCTGTCTTCCTCCTTTTTGCCAAAAAGTTAATTGATTTTGCAATTAAAAATGCAGAGAGCAGGCAATGCAATCAATTTTACGAAAACTTGCTCAGTAATGAAGTGTTTACTTCCAAATAGGGCACTTTCTCTGCATATCAATCTGGGCCTCTCACACAGCGTGAACACAATCCTCTCCAGCCTTACTTCTCAGGCTCTCATGAGTTTCACACACTGAGTCCTGGAAGGACTTCGAGGCATCATTTAAATCTGGCTCCTTGAGGGGCAAGTATAATTTTCTCTGTCTTATAGAAGAGGAGACTGAGGGTCAGGGAGGTGCAGTGTGGCTCACCCAAGCTGCACAGTGAGGCAGGGGCAGAGGAGAGTCCAGTGGAGGGCTCCTCCGGCTTCTGGACTCACTGCTCTTCCTGTCCGACTGCACATTTAGAAGCCAGAAAAGTTTGAGCTCAAAGAGAGAGCAGAAGTCCTTTCTCCAAATGAAGCAGACTGGCGTATTTAGTGCCCACTCTATGCCAGTTCCACACCGGGCCCTCAACTCACATCACCACTTCCAAACCTCACAACAATCTTCCAAGGGAGTGTCATGTTCCAGTTTGACAGGAGGAAACCGAGGGTCAGAGATGCTCAGTAGCCTGCCTGAGACCACATAGCACAGGCCTCCTGGCCAGCCTTTTGGGGCAGGTATGTTGCAAATGTGTGTGTGTTGGGGGGTGGGACACAGTTCTGTGTGTACTTGTGGGAAGAGCATAGACTTTGGCAACCATCCATCCATCCATTCAAATCATTCATGAATTTGGTCATTCATTAGACAGATATTGATTGAGCATCTATGCGCCAAGCTCTGTGCTAGGAGTCAGCGATGAGCAAAGCACACCAGATCCACCCCCACGGGGCTCACAGGCTGGGAAATGGGGAGAGACAAACTCGATGATATAATCATGAAAATAAATGTAAAATGGTACCTGTGGCAGGACTAACAAGGCAGCACAGAGGGAGCCATGAGAGCCTGTAATAAGAGCTCTGATCTGGTCATGGAGGGCTTCCTGGGGGAGGTGACACTGGAACAAGATCTGAGGCCAGGAGGCCACTTGCTGGAACCTCGTGGAGCAAGCTTGCCTGTGGGCTGGGTATCTGAGCAAGGTGCTGATTGCGGTCATGGAAATCCTAAAATTCTGTGATCTGACATGAGTTTCAGATTCTATGATTCTGACCCATTATTTTCTAGTTTTAAGAGCCTATTAAAGTAAAAAGTTTAAGATTTGAGAATCTAGGATCCCGGGATTCTGACTCAAGCTTTCATACTTAAGATTCTATTAAGTAAAGATCCGGGAATTGAAGACTCTGGGATTTGAGGACTGTCAGTCAGTTCCTTAGAGTCCGGGATTCCAGTGGAGGGGCCTTTGCACTACAGAAGCACCTGCCAGGATCTTTTATCCAGTGGGCGTGAGCTTTCCCCCGGCTCACAAAGTGGATGTATATGCAGCTCTTTGTGGCGTGGAGAATGCAAATTTATTCTGCAGTTCCAGCGTCAGACGGTTGCCTTATCTGCATGTTCCAGTTTCCAGAATAAATATTAGAAGACAAGTCTGTGGAGATTTTCTGTGTGTACACGAGTTAATTCCTCCAGCCAGGGACTCGTCCAGACACGGATTTTAACACAGGGTGCCACTCCTGCACTCACTGCGAGGTAAGGCTGGTGACTGGGCTGAAGCGAGCCCAGCAGAGGGACGAGGGCCCTGTCTCCCCAGGAAGGGACTGAGGGGGGCCTTTGTGTGCAGAGGCTTGGGACCAAGGTGGGACGAGGCAAGAGGGAGGGCAGCCCCAGCAGGTCTGGGCTGGGTGCGCAGATGGGACGCTTCTCCTCAAGCATCTGGGGGTCTCCACGTGAACCCCTGGGTCAGGCTCACCCGGGGCTGGTGCCAGTGGAGCCTCCCCAGTGGGGAGGTGAGGGCAAGGCAGCCCCCGCCGTGGGTCAGACACTGTGCTGGGCCCCAGATGGGCTCCAAAGTCAGGCAGACGGGGCAGCGCTCATCAGCTCAGCCCTGTGATCTCTTCAAGCCCCTTGGGATTCAGTTTCTTCAAGGGAACCAAGGGTCTCAACGACCCCACCCACCTGCTGGTTCTAAGAATTAGAAATAGAGCATCAATCCCAGCAGACAGTCTCATAATGCATGCTGGGGGCTAGGTACTGCTTGAAGGGCTTCACATAGTTTAATCTCCACCCCAGCCTGGTGAGGGGGCGGGTGCTGTCATTATCCCCACTTCACAGATGAGGAAACCGAGGCACAGGGAGGTTAAGTAACTTGCTCAGCATCAGGCTATTGCTCTAAAAACCCGTGAACAAGTGTAGAAATATTTAAGTTTTTCCAGCAACCCTCCTAGCTGGGTGCCCAGACACTGGCCAAATTTCAGCCCTGGCACCCGAGGGCCTGGCCTTCGTTCCGCTGTGACGGATGCTCAGGTTGTAGTCGGTGACAGTGAGGTGCAGTTGACGCTCCCAGGCCTTTGCTCGTGCTGCGCCCTCTCCCTGGAACACCCTTCCCCCTTGTTTATCCAGGAAACTCCTACCCATGCATGAAAGCCCCGGCAGGCCCCGCACTCTGCGGACAGCCCCCCACCCCTCCCTGCACCATCTGCAGCCTCCTGGATGGCACAGCGCGCTGCGGGGCTTCAGTCCTCAGGACCTGCCACCCTCTCTGTTCACTTGTCCCTTCCTTCCAGCAACAGCCGTCGAGCCTGGCTCCTGTCCTAAGGCTCACATTCTGGGAGGGAAAACCAACCCCACGGTGTTGCTATTATTGCCCCATTTTAGAAAACCTCCTACCCACCAGGTTTGTCATTTCCTGAGGCCACAGGCCCCGGCAGCAGGTAGCAGTCCGGGAACTCTGAGCCCCTTCCAGGCTGCCAGGATCCCCCTGTGGGGCGATGGAGCAGCGGTTCCCTCTGGGGGCTGTACAGTGCCCCCTCCTCTCATCCATGTCTGTCCCTCCTTCCCGCAGCCCTGAGACGCCTCCTTCTGTCACAAAGCACAGCACTGTTGCTTAGTCACGTTAATTAACTATGAACAGATCACTAGAGCCTTACCTGAGATTTACGAGGATATGTTTAGGCACCAAGTGATTAACTCAAAACAACAGGCAATACACATGGAACATATTAATACACAAACCTGGCAGGCGGCCTGTCAATTCCTTAACCCTTCCCTTAGGGACTCACTGGTGGCTGGCGGCCCAGCTCGTATCGATTAGCAAACCATTAAAAATTTATGACAAGTTGGAATTAATTGGCCACAGTGAGGGGTGAGTTTGACTCAGGCCAAGGTTCCACGGCCCCGATGAGGTGAGCCTGGAACAGGGAAAACTCTGTAAAGGAAGCACCAGCCGCACAGACGCTGCGGCGTTGTCCCTCAGATGCTCTCAGGAGGTCTATCCTGGCCGGGTTCAGGCCGCCGTCCTCCCTCCCCTGCACCGCGGCCCCGGATTCTCGCAGGCTCTGATTCACCCTCCTCCTCATGTGGCAAACTGGCCAGAAACCTGCCGTGGCTCCCTGTCTCCCCAGATGGATGGCCTCACCCTGGCCTTCAAGACCCTTCATGCTGCATCCCGCCCCCTACATCCCCATCTTCCTCTGCGCCCACCCTTGGATCTGGCCATCCTGTCTCATTTCCAGAGCTTCCTTGAACTGTGCTCTTCTAAATCTCTGGGCCTTTGCACATGTTGGTTCTCTCACCCTCTCTTCCTTCTCCTTTGGCCAGTTCCCATCAAGATGAGGCAGTTCTCTGCCCTGGGTCTTCCCTTTCCCCCCTCTCACCCCCAGACCTCTCTGGGACTCTGAGCTGCTCCCCTGTCAGCAGCCCCCAAGGAATCAGGAACAGAGACCCAGGCATTTGGCAAGGGCCAGAGGCCAGGCTGCCTGGCTGCGGGAAGGGAGCTCCTCACGGGCCTGCACCCCTGATCTAGTCCCTTCCAGGAACAAAAACGGGGCTGCTTCGTTGCAGAGGACAGCCCTACAGACCTGCAAACCTCCTGATGGCCCCTGTCCTACATTCACAGAGACTCAGAGACAGGAGAGGCTGTGGCCTGGCCTGGGGGACGGTCAGATGTTAGAGCCATGCAGGACTGAGGAGAGGAAAGTGGAAAAGAGCAAGGTGGAGGGGAAAGAAAGGGGTCGGGCCCTAGAGACAGGTGAGCCTCGTTCCCCCACCCTGGGGCAGTGTGCTCCTCGGCCGAGTGGGTGACCACAAGCAACGGCTTGGTTCAGACACGCCTGGGTTCAAGCTCCGTTTCTGCCCCTCACTTGCTGACTGACCTTGGGTGAGTCCCTCAGCCTCTCTTTAACCTCAGTTTCCTCATATGCAACATGGGCATCATGACAGATACCCATGCCTTTTAGGATCCTGCTGTGGATTAAGAAGTTAAGGCAGAGAAAGGATCAGGCCCGGGCCTGTGTCAGCTCCATCTCTGAATGTCCACTTTCTCAGGGTGACTGAGGATTGGCGGGCACATACTATCACAGCTCCAAGGTGTTGTGTTTGTGTCACTCTGTTACTCCCTCCTGGAATGAGCCTGGGCTCATCTAGCAGCTGAGTCCCACCTTGCCAGGCTTCCTGAGGCCCTGGAAGAGTGGAACGGAAGCATCAGCTTCAACTTCCAAGTTTCTAATGAACACGAGTGTTCCCATCACTGAGTGAATATCTCAGTGGGGCTATAGGTGGATTCAGAGCAGGGAGAGTTGACTCCTGCTCTTCTGGACAAGGCTGCCGAGGGAGGGAGGGAGGGGCAGGGAGAAGGGAGCAGCTTGTGAGCACACAGTGGGCATAACTCCCCTGCTCCCAGACCCCAGGCTTTGGGGGAGACCCAACCTTTAATGTGCCCGTAATGGAGCCCCAACCCAGACCCTGAGCTGTGGGAAGTCCATCCTCCAAGCACCCACTGCTCCTAAACCCAGCTCTCACTTTGATCCTGAAAACCATCTTTCTCCTGTCTGGTCACCTGCAGCCACTGGTCTTTTCTCTGCCCCAAGTTATCCAAACCTCAGGTCCTGTCCCCAGAACCCTCCAATTCCTGCAGGGCCACAGCAATGAGGCCGATGACTTTCTGGAAGGTTAGGGCACAGTGGCGTGGCTTACACCCTTCCTCAAGCTCCCAGGGAGTACCCCTGCCCCCCGCCTCCCACAGACGATTACAGGCTTCGTTATTTACCGACGCTAGTGGTTAGCGTGTTAAGAGAGGGGCAGATTGCCGGGAAAGGAAATGGCAAGGGACTGGGGCCAGTCAGTGGCCCAGGGAAGGGTCTCAGAGAAGCTGACTTGACGGGGAGACCTGGAGGGTGAGCGAGATTTAGCTAAAGTGTGAGGGTGGAGAGAGCAAGGAAGAACATTAGGCAGGGGAACCCACGTGTGCAGAGACCAGGAGGGGAGACCGAGCACAGTGGGAACAGGGAAGAGCCTGCAGACCAGAGTGGCTGCGGGGTGGTGACCAAGGGGGAAGAGGCCAGGACGAAGCTAGAGAGACGGGCCCCAACCACACAGGGCCTTGATGGCTCCAGTCAGGTGCCTGCTCTGCATCTCAAGGACAGGGGTGGCTACTGAGCGGAGATGACAAAAGACAAGATCTTGGGAGGAGTTTGGACAATTCTTGTTGGAAACAATGGGGCTGACCCAGCCTCCCTGGCGATGGCATGATCAGTAAACCTGCCACAAGGCCCAGGCCTCAGAGGTCCCCTCTGTCCCACATGCAGGTAGGGGCTCCAAAAAAACCATAGTCACAGGTTCCAGAAGTTCTGGAAACCAGTCCCTGCTCCCAGGACCTGCCTTGCCACATATGCATGAGAAGCAGTCTTCACACAGTAGAGACAGTCCAAATTACGTGGGGCAAATCCAGGAACCCTGGATCTCCTGGGATGTGGCTTTGCTCCTGGCATTGGTAAGCGCCTCGGGGATGCCCTATCATGATAGGGCATCAGACGGTTAGAGATCAGGAGAGCAGGACCCCAACAGCATGGGCACCGCCAGGATGGTTTTTTATCCGGAGGGCAGGGGAGTAGAGCAAACACACTCGCGCCTCCTAAGACTGTGCCCAGCCAATGCCGTGGGAGATCACTACTCAATCACACCGCAGTTTAGATGTCTTAACATTTAAACAGATCCCAAACTGGGTTCAGGGGAACACTAGTTCTGGCTAGTGATAACTGGTGCTCCAAAAACAAAGGTTTATTACATGGTCAAATAAGTTGGAAGAACATTATAATCACACACATTTATGGGCTGAAATCTCGGAGGTGTCCTGCAGGTGGCAAAGACATTTCAAAAGAAGCAGCTAAAGATGTACTCACAATTCTTTCATAAAAGAAAGTTTTCTCCTTCTCTCAAAAAAGTAAGAATGACACAGTTTCATAGTAAAAGACAGGCCTTTCCAGAAAGAATAAATGCCAACCTTATACCCACAGACTACCTTAACCTGATTTTTCTCATTTCACCGAGAGCCTGTGACAATTTCATCCCAGGCTGCCCTGCCATCAGGTTCAGGTCTGTGCACGGGCTCAGTCAGGACTGCAGGGACCCTCAGCCACTGTTCCCTCCAGAACCTGAGGCACCCAGTGTGAGGCATTTATTCCATGGGCTTAATATCACCCCCTCCACACAGGTCCTTCCCAGACCTGCCCCTCTCTCATCTGTGCCGGGCTTCGGATTCTGGCCCTTCCAGCCCCAAGCCTGGGATCCATGTGGCAAAGGCAAAGCTGAAAGAGCCTCAGCCACGGGTCAGGAGAGCAGGTCCTGGTCCCTGTTCTATCAGTGACCCTGGGCAGGTCACGTTCCCCACTCTAGGTCTCAGTTTCCCCAACTGTACCAGGAAGGGTTGGGCTGAGTGATCTCTCGGTTCCTCCCTCCTCTGCTGGGCCAACAATCGATGATTCTGAGCAGGGAGACCTCGCTCAGATCTTCGTGGGAAAATGGCACATGTTCTAGCCTGACAGTCTCTCTGCAGGAGGTGAGAAAGGAGAACAGACATTGGCCTGATTATGAACTGTGAACACCAGGACCAGAATCAGGAACACACAGCCTCGTACTCGTCAGCGCTGGCCTGGCTGCGGGGGGCACTGGTTCCCAGTGTGAGCAGAGCAGGCTGAAGCCTGGAGCCAAACACAGGTACCCTCCTTGGAGATGCGGGTTTTAGGATTAACTAAGCCAGCGAGAAGGAGAGAAGCCCCTTCTGCATGACAGAGCCTTAGGGGAGATGGGCCAGCCAGGAGGGGGCTGACCCCTAATGACAGGAGAGAGGACGTGGGAATAAGGAGCAGGGAAGGGGGACTGTCACCACCACCACCACCACCATCATCATAATCATCATCAGAATAACAGCTAAGAATTATCGTGAGCCTACTATGTGCCCGCCTGCTTCTCCAGGCTCTGTAAGCAGCAAGCCCAGGGCCCAGCACACAGTGGGTGCCCCTGAGGTTTGGTTGATTAATCCAAGGACCACCAGTGAGATCTATTTTTAATCCTTTCGAAACCACATTTCGTTTCTGGTATCTCAGACTAACTGTTGGTGCACTACTAAGAGTGAGATTGAAAGAGAAAGTGGGCCACTCTCTGGAATTAGAACGTATTAGTTTGGCCCAGGAAGTACAGTCGCCACCCTTAAGAATCTCATCACTCCATGAAGGAGGCTGACCTAGAAACAAAGAGGGAATGGCAGGCAATCGTCCCTGTTCTTACGGCCCCCATTTTACACGGAGGAGTTGGAGTCCCAGAGAAGTCAAATAATTTGCCCAAGATCACGGAGCTCAGATGGCAGAGCAGGTCAACATCCTGCTGCTGAGGCCCCTGATCCTTGCTCCACCCCACCCTGCCCTGCAGAGCACGGGAGAGGAGTTAGGAAAGGAAGAGGCCAGCGTGGGCTGGAGGCATCTAGGAGGGCTTCCTGGAGGAGGGGGAGCCCCAGCTGGGCCCTGAAGGACAAACTGGAGGAGAAGAAGATCATGCAGAGAGGGAGGACAAGCCTCCCCAGTTTGCTGCCCCCCAGATCTCTAGGCCTCTGGGTCTGGAATTCTCCGTGAGAAGGTACAAGGTCTTCCTTGAGCAGATGCCCCAGAACCTCTCCCCAGAGCAGGTGGAGCTGCATCCCAGGCCAAGATGGAAGTGGCCCCCGGGTAGTGGGTGGTGGGCAGGGCAGAGCAGGAGCTCCTGGGAACATTCTTTCACTTGGTTTCTGTCCCAGGTGCTACTGAATGGGAGTGAGGATGACAGTGTCCTTGCCCGTCTGCTCTGAGATGACAACGGTCTCACAAGAGCTCTGATGAGGCCTTTAGACCATATTCCATCAACCAAGCAGCCACACCAGACCCGATTCCCCAAAAGTGTCATATAAGCCTGAGAACTTCACTGCCCACAGACCTTGTGAAGGTAAGAATCCCCCCATTAGGTCCACAATTGTTTCCCTTCCAGTTTCTGCCCCCGAAGCACACGTTGAGAGCCCATTTCCCCATCGTGAGCCCACAGAAACAAAATACCACACACACAGCTTCGTGGGGTATTCTCTGCGTGCAGGTAGAGAAGCCATATGCCTGTGTATCAGGGCGGGGGAGACATGTCAGTTCTTTTCACAGGCCAGCTTTCCAGACCAGACCCTGGACACTGAGTCAGCGATTCTTTTTTTTTTTTTTTTTTTTTTTTTTTTTTTTTTTTTTTTGTGGTACGTGGGCCTCTCACTGTTGTGGCCTCTCCCGTTGCGGAGCACAGGCTCCGGACGTGCAGGCTCAGCGGCCATGGCTCACGGGCCCAGCCGCTCCGCGGCATGTGGGATCTTCCCGGACCGGGGCACGAACCCGTGTCCCCTGCATCGGCAGGCGGACTCTCAACCACTGCGCCACCAGGGAAGCCCGTCAGCGATTCTTTTAAATCTCAAGTCCCCTCTCCCTTCTGCCCATCCTCCCTCCATTCCTTCGACAGATGTTTATTGATGCCAATTATGTGCAGACACTGAAGTAGACGCCAGGCTATGGGGACAAGTGAGACAGGTTCCAGCCCTTGGTGGACAGCCTGTTTTGGTACAAGCGCCAATAGGAGGAAACCCAGCAGTGACAATATTCCTTTACTTATGCAACACATTTGTTGAGCACCTATTAGGTGACAGCCAGTGAATTAGGGGAATTGTCAGTAAGCAAAACCGCATGGTTCCTGCCCCCTGGAGCTCACAGTCTAGAGGAGGAGACAGACATTAATCTATAATCACACAATTAAAAGTATAGTGATGGGGCTACAAAGGAGAGGCTCTTGGGGGGCTTCGAGAGCATACAACTAGGCTGGAGGGTTAAGGGAGACTGAAAAATGCTTTTGTGAGGACAAGATGCCTGAGCTGGGGTCTGAGGAATGAACAGGAATTACCTGTCACAGGAACAGCACGTGTAAAGGCACTGTGGCTGGAGGGCTCTCAGGGACCAGAAAGAGCTCTAAGACCTACATGGTTGAAGGACAGGGAGTTGGTGGGGGAGGGAGGCTGGAGAAGGAGGCACAGACCAGACCGTGTGTGGCCTCAAATTCCACATTAAGGATCTGAATCTTCATCCTAAGAACAGTAGAGGCATTTGGAGTGTTTTAAGTGGTGACACCATAAAGGAGAGTTTGGGTTAAATGTATTCATCCACTCACTCATCCATTTAACAAATACAATCTTGAAATAAGTCCCTGGACATGCTCTGCCCTGGCCTCTGTCTAATTTCTTCCCGTGGTCACACTGATCCGATTCATGCCTTAACACTCAGCTCAGGTGTGTTTTCCTCCAGGAAGCCCCACTGGTCCCCAGAATGAGTCTCCCCTCCTTTGTGCTTCCACAGCACCCTGGGAGCATCCCTGGTCTGTCACTGCTGAGTTATGAGCCAGGCCCTCAGCAGTCCCTCCTAGAAGAGAGACTCAGGAGGGGGACAGGGGAGGAGTGTCAAATCTTAATGTCCTGTGACGCTGCTGCAGGACACACAGCAGGATGGCAGTACTGGAAGGAAGGAAGGAAGGAAGGAAGGAAGGAAGGGAGGAAAGGAAAGGAAGGAGGGAGGGAGGGAAGGAGGGAGGGAGGGAGAGAGGGAGGGAAGGAGGGAGGGAGGGAGGAAGGGAGGAAAGGAGGGAAGAAGGGAGGGGGGAGGGAAGGAAGGAGGGAAGGAAGGAAGGAAGGGAGGGATGGAGGGAGGGAGGGAGGGAGGGAAGGAGGGATGGAGGAAAGGAGGGAAGAAGGGAGGGGGGAGGGAGGAAGGGGAGAGGGAAGGAGACACAAAGGGACTTGTGGGATAAGCACAGGGTGAGGACGGGAGGCAGAGGAGAAAATTGGAAATTAATGGGTTGTGAGAAGTGAGAAAAGCAGAAAAGATGAAATATTTAAAATGGTCACACTTTGACCTGTAACATTTTGCTTAATCAAGTACAAATTACTCTGTGCCTCAGGTGGATATGAGAACCGGTCAGAGTTTGCATCTCAGAAGAGCTTTCTGCAGTGAAACATTTTTTATGAGGGTCATTTCACGCCAAGCTGGCTACATCCGCGATGTCAGAGGCAGAGGTAATCCCAGTCCCTCGGCCTGCAGAAGAGCAGAGGCCTTGACAAGAAGCTGGGTTCCAGTGTTTGGTCCCATCCCGCCAAGGCAGTGGGTTTGGGCTGATGCCCCAGGAAGCAGAGGGACCCCTGCCGCGGCCTCCTCACAGCCCTGTGCACAAGGCCGTGATCTCCTGAGACCTCCTCCCCTCGAGGCCCACCCTGCCCATCTAAGTGTGAGGGCTCAGCCAGGGCTGGCCCCGCTGTCGCAGGAGCCGCCTCCCAGCTTTTTCCCCAGCGTGTCACACCCAAGGCCAACCAGAGGGTCCCTTGCTGAGGCATCCTGGTGGATTTGGAGCTCTCCATACCTGGATTAACGCTGGCTGCCCTGATGGCCAGCTGTCAGCTTCCTTGTCTATAAAGCAGGAATGTTTCATTCATACACCAAGTATTAACTAGACGCCTGGAGTGTGCCAGGCAGTGTCCTAGGTGCAGGGACAGAGTAGTGGGGACAGACAGGGTCCCTGCTTCCATGGGATTCATCTAATGGGCAATCCTCCTGTGTCCTAGGCTTGTGGGGATCAGGGTGATGCACGTGGGGCCCAGGACACAGGGTGTGTGCACTGTCAGAGCCTGGGAACCATCTGTGGGATGAAGAGAGACAGCTGGGGCTCCAAGGGTTCCAAGGCACTGACTCACCTCCTCTCCCTCACTCCTCGCCCCAGCCCCTTGGGTTGGTACTGCTCCTCCATAGGCATGAGGAAACCAAGGCTCAGAGAGGTCATGTGCGTTGCACAAGGGCACACAGCTAACTTGGGAGGGTCCAGGTCAGATACCAGCCCCATGCTCTTCCCATGACCCTAGGTTGTGTTTCTGACACCTGGGTTGTGTTTCTGACACCAAAATCGCCTTCTGCAGCCCTTGGGGTCATATCTCTGTGGGTCAAAGGAGCCTCCCAGGTCATTTTATAGGACCCTGGCACTCAGCCAAGCCAGGCCACCAAGCTTGTCTTCCTCCCTGGCCCTGACCCCTCCCTGATCCATGATGGCAGGTTGATCCTGGCCAGGCCCTTCCTGGTTGTGTGGCTTGGCCCCTCCACTCCCCCTCCCTGGGGCCACAGTCTCTCTCCTGTAAAACAGGCACTAACAGTCCCCAGCCCCCTGAGGTTGTTGTGAGAATGGAATGAAGTAATTGGCATAAAGCTGGGGGCACAGGGCCAGCAAAGCGGGGCTGTACCTGCTGTTCTCTCTGTAGGAAGCTCCTCCCACTCAGCCGCTCCCCCCTCCTCAGGCGCTTCCCAACGCCCCCCCCACGGCCTCCCCAAATCTGGCATTTGATGTCTTATCACCCTATTTCCTTCACAACGATCTCCAGCCTAGTTGACAATTTTATTTGTTTATTTAATCTTTCTTCTGGCTGTCTTCGCAACTGCTTCTGAGACCTCCTGCTGATCTCACTCACCACTGTGTCTGGTGCTCAGTACAGGGACTGGCACCCAGAAGAGCCTGATAAGTACTAGTTGGGTGAAGGGCTGGATGAAGAGTGCGACTGGGTTGTATCAGTCAAAATGGATGAAGTAACAAATAGCCCCAATTCCCTGTGGAGTCACTCAGTAAGAGACGGTTTCTCTTCTGTGCAAAGTCCAAGGAGAGGTGCCTGGTTCTCTCTGGGTAGATGCATTCCCCAGCAGTGATGCGGGATCCAGTCCTCCCATGTGGGAGGCCACTACCTTCTCACAGGGCCTCTGAGCTCTGGAAAGGGAGGCATGGGAGAGGAAGACTCCCTGACCACCCATATTCTCTCTGGTTTTCCAGTCTTCTCAGTTTGCCACAAAGGCTGACCCACCCACTGCTGGCTGTGCTGAGGGTTCCACACTTAAAGCAGCTCAGCCTGGGTTAGGATCCTGGCTCTGCTCTTCTGTGGCCTTAGAAAGCCCACGTGATCTGGCTTCTGTCCTCTGAACTGTCGTGATTTCTCTTCCTGTTCTCTCTGCCTGGAGCACTCTTTCACTCTCTCTTTGCCCAGCTTCAATCTTCCTCCTCCTTTGATCTCAGCTTAAAATTTCCTCTGGGAAAACTTCTCAGACTCTCCCCCAACCCCAGGTGATGTTCGTTTCCCCTGGTCCCTGAGCCCCATTAGCAGGAATTGTCCCGTATCGTCCTCATTTGTTTCCATGTCTGCCTCCCGCCTTTGGCTTCCCCAGTGCAGGGCTGACTCTAAGTCACAACCACATCCCCAGTGCCAGTCAGATGCCCCATCAAAGGGGAAGGAACAGAAGAAAGAGCCAAGGAGATTCTCCCAGCCTCAGTGTCCTCATCTGAAAAATGGGATTAATAACTCCTCGCTCACAGGATGACTTCAAGGATCTGATGCTATCGTGGGAACAAGGTAGGTTGTTTGCAGAGATGTCTGTGACTGTTCCCCATGCCTGCCTCTGTATCCTGGCCCCCTGCAATGTGACATTCCATGTGACTTGACATCTCCTCCCATTGAGATGTGGAGTCTTTTTTCCCATCCCTTAAATCCAGCCCGATCTTACTACTTGGTCTGGCCAAGAGAATGTACAAAAGCGGCTTCGTGCCACTTCCGCACATAGACCTCAAGAGACGGCCTACTTCTCCCTCTGTATCCTGTGACTTCCACTGAGGAAGGACAGGCTCAGCCGCATGGACCAGAGCCACATCAGTCCATCACCAACAGCGGAGGCTCCAGGCTCAGGAAACAGCCCCCCAAAACCAGCAAACCACCCCTACGTTGACTGCTCACTGACTGTACACAGACAAGCTAGGTGGTCCTGGGCCAGCTAGGCTCAGCAGATCCCCAGACTCGGGCAAAACTGGCTCTTCTTGTTTGAGGCCTCTACACTTTGGAGAGGTGTTTCCCATAACAGCTCAGTGATCCAAGGGGCACAAGACCTCAACGTGATTGCCTTTCTGCGAGTGTCACTCCCTTCACTCTTTCCCACAAGAGGCAACAAGAAAAAAATCAATCCCAAGTGTTCCAGCGCATTGCCTGTAATAGAATGGGAACAGAGTTATGAGTCTGGTCTGTGTGGAATCGCTGCCATCTCAGGATGGATGAGGGGCGAGAGATTTCCCTGTGCTCCAAATACCAGGGAGTCAGAGGAGGCGGGGATGAAGCCCCCTCTCTGTGCAGAGACACTTTGAGAAGATAAAAGAAACCTGACTTACCAGTCGCATTCGTGACATTGGCAGCAGGGGAAGATGCATTTTTAACAATTCAACCTTGCAGACTCTCACAATTTATCTCAATAAATGCCAGGGTGTCTCTTTTTCTTGCCCTGTTCTCTCACTATGAAATGTTCAGGGAGTAGTGCAGTGAGAAGATGAAGGGCTGACAGGCAGGAAAAACTCATATTTAGATGTTCTGATAAAGTGCCAACAGCCGTGCTCCGTGCTGAGCTGAGACAGGCGAGGCCGGGGTGGCTGGAGATGGTGGAGGGAAGGGGACAGACACCTAAGGCTGCCCACCCTTAGCTCTGGTGCAAGGGGCCCCTGCCCTGAGTCCCACTTTGGACAGCCCTGCTCCAGCCATGCTCTGGCTGAGGATCGGCCCACAGCTCCACAGGCACATAGGGATTCCGCAGGGCCCAGAAGATGTGCCCACCCAGAGCCTGCACCTCCCTCCCTATACCATGCTCTGTCTGTCCAGGCTCCTGGAGTTCCCATCCCAAATGCCCCAGAACACTTCACATCCTGTGCAGGCCTCTCCCCAGACCCTTCCCCCAAGAGCAGCCCACAATGCCTATGTGAGCACCTCTAGCCCACGAGGGGCCAAGGAGTGGGCAGGATGGATGGTTCTTGGACTTGCGGGCCACGGCATCCCATGCAAGTCAGGCCTCACTGGTTGAGGGCAGAGCAGGGGGTAGGCAGAGGAGGGAGGCCGGGATGCGGTCCCCATACCTACTCTAGCCCTAAGTGACAGGGTGGAGCCCTTTCCACCCTCCCTGACAACATTCTCCTGCACTGCGGGTGGGTGGCATGACTCCTATCTTGTATCAATAGATGGAGAAAGTGGGGTTCAATACGCAAAGCACCAGCTGAGCTCACACTCAGCTGCAGAGGGGCAGAGCCACCATTAGAACCCCCTCTGTCTACACCTGGGCCTAGTGGGGTGGCAGGGGGACTCTTCAGCACAGGGTTTGGAACATGAACGTGCACCAGACTGCTTGAGCGTGCATCCCGTCTCTTCCCCTGGCTGAAGGTGACCTCACACAATTACTTACCCTCTTGGAGCCTTGGTCTCCTCACCTGTACCTTACATAAAGATTCAGGCTCACAGTTTGCCTTAGTCACCTCGGCTGTTATAACAAAATGTCATAGACTGGGTGGCTTAGATGTCGGATATTTATTTCTCACAGTTCTGGAAGCTGGGAAGTCCAAGGTCAAGGTGCATGCAGATTAGATTCTTGGTGAGGGCCCACTACCGGGCTTGCAGATGCCCACCCTCTGGCTGTGAACGCACATGACCTCTTCTTTGTGTGAACAAGGAGAGAGAGCTCTGCTTGCTCTTCCTCTTCTTATAAGGGCACTGATCCCATTATGGGGGTTCTACCTTATGACCTCACTTGAACTTAATTCCCTCCCAAAGGCCCCACCTCCTAATACCATCACATTGGGGGTTAGGACGTCAACATATGAATTTGGGGGAGACACAAACATTCAGTCCATAACATAATCCCTTACCTAAAATTCTCAAATCCCCAAAGTTCCCAGAAGGGAGAGTTGGATTTTCCCCTTAACTTTGGTGCCAAAACTAATTTGATGGCAAAACTTGACTGAAACTAACATGAGGTTATTTACAGTCTATATTTAAACCATCAGACACTGAGCACAGATCTCCAGGTTTGATCACTGGGGTCTGCCCCGGGGAAGGTAGGGATTATGGGCCCCCAGGTGCTGCCTCAGAGGTTGTTGTGAGGCTTACAAGATAAATGATGCAGTTTTTGTGACAAATAAATTGGGAGGAAAAATGAAGAGCACATGAAGGAGAAACTATTGATGAAAAGAGACATAAAGGGGGCTTCCCTGGTGGCGCAGTGGTTGAGAGTCCGCCTGGAGATGCAGGGGACGCGGGTTCGTGCCCCGGTCTGGGAAGATCCCACATGCCGTGGAGCGGCTGGGCCCGTGAGCCATGGCCGCTGAGCCTGTGCGTCCGGAGCCTGTGCTCCGCAGCAACATGAGAATCCACAGCAGTGAGAGGCCCGCGTACTGCAAAAAAAAAAAAAAAAAAAAAAAGAGACATAAAGGGCTTATCAACCAATCACCCTGTGTCAACTTTATTTGAATCCTGAGTCAAACAAACTATAAAACAAAGAGAAAAAGGAAAAAATTAATGAGACCTTTGGAAAAATTGAATATTGTCTGGACATTTCATGGAATTAAGGATTTATAGTTCATTTGGGTAAGTATAATAATAGTATATTGGTTATGTTAAAAAATTAAAATAAAGCCAACGTGGGTGGAAAAATCCCTTTGTGTCCCTAAGACTACAGATGCATTGAAACCACCACCTGTGTGTCAGTCTTCAGCCGGTAGGGACCACGATTTTGTTTCTCTTTCCACCTGTGACAAATAGGCTGCCTGGCTCTGGGTAAGAACCCAAAGAGTGTTTGCTCAGCGATGGTTCAGTGAGAATCAGTGACTCCCCGGCAGGACACTCCACACAGTGGGAGACTGGGGTCTGGTATCTGGTGACCAGGACTCTGCCAGCTCAGTGCCCTCCAGCCAGGGGTGGCTCCACCATCAAAGGACTTAGTGCATTCAGGAGCTATGAGAGACAGACTGATGACAAAGTTTGAGACATTAAAAAAAGCACACTAGGGAGTCCCCTGGTGGCCTAGTGGTTAGGATTCTCAGGTTTCACTGCCATGGCCCAGGTTCAGTCCCTGGTTGGGGAACTGAGATCCCTCAAGCTTCACCCCATGGCCAAAAAAAAAAGTAAAAATAAAAAACAAAAGAAAAGTACACTAAACAGTGTTGCCTAAGGACTCCTCAGGGTGTAAAAAGGGCAAAGCTGGGCACAATGGTTGGCAGCCCCTCCCATTAGCAGCTGGAGTGTATACCCCCCGGCCTGGCCTTGCCACTCGCTTTGATCCACAGAATGCAACAGAAGTGGCATCGTGCAGGTGTAGGAAAGTGGCAAGCAGCCTAATCTAGAAAAGATGGCCAGCAAATTGTTAGAGGAGGTGGGAAAGACAGAGAGGAAACGCCTGCAGCAGGTTTGAGCCATGACCGCCCTTGTTATAAGTCACAGAACGATGGACAGTAACTTAGGAGATGGCGGGTGTTTCTGGCAAACCCTCAGACCTTGGCGAAATGATTTCCAGGCAGAACAGTGAAAGTGTCTGTTGGCGTCTCATCTGTGACGAAGCTTGTGGAGGCAGAGATGGGCTGAAGTGAGACTGTCCCATTTGCAGGCCAAAGTTCGAGAAAATACAGAGTTGCAAGGCCTTGCTGGATTGGAAAATGAAACGGTTTCTTATCCTTGGTCTCCCCAACCTGTAAACAATTTTCGGTGAAGCCAGGCCTGCTGCCGAAGACTAAATCTAGGCTGAGGCTGTAAGATTTTTCAAGACTGAAGATTTAAGGCAATAACTCCAAGACCCTCTCAGCTAGAGAAAAGATTTTCTAAGAAGCTCAAGGATACGATCCCAAAGCAGGATGCAGGCTTTGTACAGAGAGGCGTGTCTCTAAGACAGTCTTTTGTGGGCCTCTTGTTGGATGGAGTAGGATGTAATTGGACGCTTAGAAAACCCAAAAAGTTAAGAGTGTGTTGTACCAGCAAAAGGGATTCCAATTTGGACCAAAGGAGCTGGACCTCTGACGCTCTGAGGGCAGGAAGTGAGCTGAGAAAGACACTTGGCTGCAAACACAGGCTGCTTCTTACTGGAAAGAAGAACCCAGAGACTGAAGGCAGCAGCCTGATGCTAAGTCAACACCTTGGAAAACAGTATCCTAGGAAACCACTCCCAGGGGCAGACAGGGCCCAGTCAAGGACCATCCCTGATTCTGCAGAACCAGATAATATTTGCCCACCAGGATGTTAGGATTGCATGGACTCTCTTCTTCCCCTCTTCTGATGGGAGGGTTCATTACATTTATCCCACCTGTGCCTCACAGTTCTTTGATTGGTGTGTGGAGAGGGGAGAAGGTGAAATAACCCGTCATTTGAGCTTCTGGGTCTTTTGATCAAGAGAGTCTTCCTCAGAGAGTCTCAGACACATACAGACCTGGTTTGATCATGAGATCCAGGGCGTCCTCATTTATGCTATAATTGGATGAGATCTGGGGGGGGGGGTCCCTGCGGGGGAGAATATTTCGCATGTGGGAGTTATATAATTAATTATGGCCAGAGGGAGGATAGTGCCAGAGAGAAAGAAAAAAAAAAAGGCCACAGTGCTTGCAACTCTTCACACCAATAGGGGAGGTTTAGTACTGCACCCCCTCTGCCAGTGTGAAGGAGTTTGTCACAGTATTGTCCTTTCCAGCCTTTTCTCTGAAGGCATGACTGGCGTTAACTCATTTTATCCTCACAGTATCTCATGACGGTGGGGATCATCATTATTCCCATTTCACAGATGAAGAAGCTGAAGGACAAGAGTTGGAGTGAGTTCCCCCAGGCCACACACTTGGTAAATAATTGTCAGGCCAAGACCCATGCCCAGCCAGGCTGCCCTGTAGCCTGCACACACACCCCTGCCACCCCACCCAGCACTTCCTGACCCTGCTGTCCTGAATGGGTCACACGTGGGCAGCGATACTGCTCCCCTGGGTCTAGGGCTTGGGGCAGCCAGACGTCCCAGCTCACAGTTCTGGCACAGGGAGGGTGTTGTTCCCTAGGGTGCCAGGCCAAGGCTGCCATTTTCCAGGCTGGCCCTGATGGTGGAGTTTTAAGGCTGCCAAGAACAGCCCTGCTCTGGGCTGCGTGTCCTCTTACAGCCAGCACTTAAGGAAGGCGATCATTGGTCCTTGCTGTTAGCGTGGCTGGAGATGTTATTGTGATCACAGCCATGGGCTGCATGCCTCTCAGGACATCTACACGGGCAATTCCAGGGAAACGCTCACCTTCTGGGAGGATGCAGGACTCAGCCACATGTCCCTGCTGGATCTCCTGACTACAGAAGTGGCCCAGGCCCTGTCTGAGCCTTTTAATCCAGACCAGAGGAGGTCCTGCAGCCTGCTCTGTGCCCAAGGCTCCCCTGGGCCTTCAAGGGCTGAGACATCCTTCTCGTTGTCACAAGATGTCTGGCTCTGACCCCATTAGGAGCAAATACATGAGAGAAGGGGGCATCAGTTATGACAACTTGATAAAAGGAGGTCATCACACCCCCCACCCCGATTCCTACATCACTTACCTGGGCCCCCCAGCAGGGACACTGACTCCCCCCAACATCCTCCTTTCTTAGGTCCCCAGGGGAGGCCACCCTCAGGCCCACATCCCTGTGAGCCCCATGCTCTGAGCTGGGGGGGTGAAAGGGGGTAAAGACAAAGGGTCCCCATGCCCCTGACTCAGAGCAGACCTGGCGGCCTCCATACGGGAGTGAGCTCTGTGCTTTAGTAACTTCTTATAAAGCCAAACAGCCTGTTGTAGAAACACGGGTGTCATCTCTAATTTCTCTGATGCTTGAGGCCTCTGCATGTTTAGAGAAACAACATAAGAATATGGCTCCTGTCTTGTGTGCATGTGGAATTATGCTCCCCCTGGGACCCTGGGCATGTTACCCATGTTTATTTTCAAACCAGAGGGATCTCAGCTGTTATGAGGGGGAGGAGGCTGCCATCAGAGGACAGCCGGATGGACCCGGGCTGCTGAGGGCTCAGGACCAGGAATTTCTTTAGACTCTGGGAGTTGCCCAGCAGGTAAGGTGACCAACCCTCCCAGTTTATCTGGTACTACAGAGGGGGTTTCCTGGGACCTGGGACTCTGAGTGCTAAAATCAGAACCTGAGCTAAAATCCTGGGCATGCAGGGATGGCAGGCCACCTTACAGGCAGGGACAAAAGCCCAGGTCAGGGTCACATCAGTCAAGACTGGGAGGCTGAGTGGGTGAATGTGGCTTGGACTCTAGGATGGGAAGTCATAGGACGAGCTTGATGATAAGAAGCTAGCGTTCCCTGGTTCTATCCTCAGCACTTTGTATTTATTTACACATGCAATCCTCTTAATATCCTTCAAAGAATTATTGTTTCCACATAGTATGTCAGGAAATGTAGGCACAGAAAGGCCTGGTGTGTCCCACGGCTGATGAAAGGCAGAGACGGGATTTGAAGTTGTGTCTTAGAGCCCACTCTCACAGCCACAGTGATAAACCCCAGACTCTCCAGCCAGACACAGAAGGCCCAGCCTAATCTAGCCAGCCTCTCATGCATCAGTTAGCTTTCACTGCGTAACAAACCATCCCAAAAGGTAGCAGCTTAAAACAAGTGTTGATTATCTCTCATGATTCCGTGGGTTGGTTGAATGGTTTTTTCTGTCCCCTACAGGCTTGACTGGGGCTTGACTGGGGGTGAATTGTCTCTCATGCTGGCCTCACTCATCTGTCGTGGTCTCAGCTGGGACAGCTGGGAAGACTCTGATGGCTGGGACCGCTCTCCACGTGGTCTCTCCTCTGAGGGGCCAGCCCAGGCTTATCCACATGGTGGTGACCACAGGATTCCCAGTAGCAGGACAGGACTCGCCCACATGCACAAGGCTTTTCAAGCCTCTGCCTGTGTGTGCCGATGCCCCTACGCCCAGCTTCTGGGTGCAGGGAATCAGGAGCAGCAACAACAGAAAAGAGGGCCTGAGTTCAGAGGTACAGGAATTTATGGGAATTTACGCACCACACCCCATCTCCAGCTTCACCTCTCTCTAGCTCTCTCCCCCAGTCAGCTGCTATGGCTCTGTAATGCACCCACCTTCTCTCTTACCCCCTGCACGCACCACACACGCTGCTCCTCCACAGGGAATACCTCTCCCTTGACTTCACCTGGACACCTCTTTTATATTCAAAACTCAGATCAGGGATCACCTCCCCTGGGAAGCCTTCCCTGACCATTGCCCCAGAGACCCAGCAGACTGGTTAGGGCCTCCCCTGCTCTTCCCTGCATCCCTTCTCATCCTTCTCGCAGCACTTATCACCCAGTTGTGTGTGTCATTCCCCGCCCGCCCCCAAGGAGGTCAAGAGTCCTTCAGTAAATGTTCCAGGGAGGAAAGGAGGGGCTGAGCCTTGGGTGAAAAGGCCAGGATAACCAGGGGATGGATGCCAGGCCAGTGAGCAGGCAGTGCCAGGCCCAAGCCCAGCTGTGAGAAGGCCAAAGACTCTGAAGCCAAAGAGTGTCCTGACATCTCTGCTTCTCGGAGACCCTGACATCCGCATTATAGATGGGCCTGACCTGCCAGCATATCTGAACTATACACCTGGCTGGGGTCAGGGACTGGGGACATGGGGGGAGCTCTTTGGGGAAATTTCCAGTATTTATTGAATGTGAAAATGATTAGGCACTGAGAATACAATAGGGAACAAGATACACAAACCCTTGGGACTTCCCTGGTGGTCCAGTGGCTAAGACTCCGTGCTCCCAATGCAGGGGGCGTGGGTTCAATCCCTGGTCAGGGAACTAGATCCCACATGCCACAACTAAAAGATCCTGCATGCAGCAACTAATAGATCCCACACACGGCAACAAAGATCCCGCATGCTACAACTAAGACCCGGTGCAGCCAAATAAATAAATAAATAAATATATTTAAAAAAAAAAAAAAAGATACACAGACCCTGGCAGGGAAGTGAAATATTTCTTAGTCAATTACAGTAAAATGAATTACCCCAGCAGGGTATGGAGAGGGGAGAGCACCTGAGATGATGACAGGGCTTGACCTGGTCCTGGGTGAAATCATGGAGGCTTCCCTGAGGAGGTGATATTTGAGCTGAGCAGGCATTTGTAGATGAGGAGAGAGGAGGGGAAGTGCTGAGCAGGGAAGTGAGTGCGTCCCATTCTGAGGTGGGAGAGGGATGGGTATGTCTGAGGAGTGGAAGGAAGATGACCACCTGGGCTGCTAAACAGAGAAGGGGTCTGCCTAGAGGGTCTGGGGCTCAGGGGGAGAGCACAGCACTCAGCCACCAAGGAGCAAAGCAGGAGCAGTTCCTGGGGGCTCAGTGCTCCCGAAAGCAACTACAGTAGGGCAATAGGAAATGCATCTTCAGTGCCTGCCATGAGCCAGAATGGAAACGTGTACTTTTGCTCATTTCACTCTCAGCAACCCCATGTGGTAGGTAGTTATTGCTCCATTTAACAGAAGAGGCCTGCAGGAGCTGAGTGGTTCGCTCTGGGTCATACAGCTCTGTGAAGATGGGCTCCATAATCAGATGGTGCTACAACAGAGGCTGGGCTCTAACTCACTGCCTTGAAATCAGAGGGTTATTCCACAAACACTAAATAATCAGCTACATGTGCTCTGGGCACTGAGGGCTTGCAGGGAATAGTCAGAACACTGTCCTTGCCCTGGGGAGTGAGGGGAGGCTAAGGTTCTAACCTGGTCAAAGACATAAACAGAAAAGGTCAGCGATGTGAGCTATGATGAGAGGAAAGCAAGGAAAAGTGACAGGTGGGGTGGAGCATGGGGACAAGATTGGATGGGTGGTTAGATGGCCCCTGGGAGGAAGTGACACTTGTGCTGAGACCTCAATGCCATGAAAGGGTTAGGAGGAAGAGCCCCCTAGGCCAAGGAAACAGGAGGCACAAAGCCCCTGAGGCAGGAAGGAGTTCAATGTACTTGAGAAGCTGAACAAAGGTCAGCGCGGTGGAAACAGGGTGAGTGAGGGGCAGAGGGCAGAAGACAAGGTCCAAGGAGCAGGCAGGGCAGATCTGGTTGGGCCTCGGGGGCCACATGTGCTGCTGTCCCCTGTGTGCCCTCCAGATTCACCCTCACCCATCTCCCCTGCTCTGTGCCCGGGAGACTGACCTGCAGGGGCAGCACCGACAGGGCCCTGCTCCCTCCTGGGGACCCGTTTTCTGTTGGGTCCTGGAGGCCAGGGGCAGGAGGAGAGAGGTCAGGTGTTGGTTCCCCAGGTCCTTCCGCTGACCACGCTTGGCAGTGGCTGCATCTCTCTCCTGTGACCCCAGCTCCATCGGACGGCCCCTCCCCTGTGGCTGCAGCTGTCTCTTAGGTCTGGTAAGCGCCCCCTCCTTTGGTCCCTTCTGGACTGGGATGCACGCAGCTCCCCACTGTCGCTCGCCTGCAGGTGCCTCACCAGCCCCTGCTGGTTTCCTGTCTCCTGCGCTCACCTTGGTGATCACCCATCCATTGAATCCCCTGAGACTGCTCCCTCTTCTGAACCGTCTGTTCCTGCCAACACTTTTACTCTTACTCCGAGATGAGCAGTTTGGATTTCATTCTAAGATACTAGAAGTTTTAAATGTGGGCAGGACTTAATTTTTGATTCAGCATTTTGCTACAATCTCCCTACCTGCCATGGGGAAGGATGGAAAGTGAGGCTGAAATGGATGGGGTACACCCTGGGGGTGACTGCAGGGTCCAGGCGAGTCTGATGGGGTTTATTCCAAGGTGGAGGTAGAGGACACAGGGCCCAGATCAGGCAGGACAACAGTACTGGGTCCCGAGACCCTAAATGAACCCCATAATCTTCACCCTCTCCATCCTTCCAATTGCTTTGCTGCCCCTCCCCCATGGGTGTGGGGATAGGGCACAGGGCAGCCAGGCCTGTCTCACACCTCAGCTCCAGCTCTCTCTTCCCAGGCAGCACCAGGCAGGTGCTGGGCGACCTGGGGTGGCTGACAGGTCGAGATCCGCAGCTGTCACAGTGACCCTGGACCTTGAGAAGGAGTGTGTCGGCAGGAGGGAGCAGGAACCACGGGCACGGACCCTGGGCTCCCAGGCACCCCTGGGAGCAGGGCGCTCACCTGGAGACCCAGGAATAGACACGCTGGGTGCCTGTGTGAGTGCTGGGTGGCGGCAGCAGTTCTGGCCCTGCAGCCTGTCAGCACCGGGAACAATTAGAATCCTTAAAAAGCCCTCATTATTTCTCCCAGGGCCGAGGCACCCTTTGGAAAAAGGAATGTTTCCTGCCAGATTGTCCCCTGAAAGTGCGTTTGTCACAGGCTATTGTGTAAATCCGTGTTTGCCCCATTTGAAAAGATGTGATTTATCCACTTGACTGGCCTTAACGCTCCCTCTCCAACCTCAAAGTGTGGCCGTTATTAGGAGCCCAGAGAGGAGCGGTGAAGCATGACAGGGCGAGGCTGGTGAAGTCACCCCCTGGGCTCTGAGCCCCTCTTCCTCGTGCTGCACAGGAGAACCGGAGGGGAGGGGACGGGATCGCGCTGCTCAGGACCTGGGACACTTCAGGACGCGGGTCGGTCCTCAAGGAGACAACCTGGGATGCCGGATAAAGGCCCAGCGTCAGGTCTGCTCGTGCCAACTGGCTTGTTGAGGTCCTACTCTGTGCCGGCCCAGATGGGGGTGAGGGTGCAGCAGTGAACAGACGAGGTCCCTGCCCCCAGGATCTGACGTCTGGAGTGGGGAGGCAGGAAGGAACAGGTAGACCATCATCCACGAGTATCCCAGGTGGGAAGAGGCGCTGGAAGAAGGTAAACAGGGTGACGTTATAGCATCTGGCTCTGGGGCTGGGGATGGACAGTGACAACCTTGGACTGTGGGGACAAGGAAAGCCTCTCTGAGAAGGGGACCTTTGAGCAGAGACAGATGTAGGGAGAGGGGAAGAAGGGGCGAGGAGGGGGGCTCACCCCAAGACCTACACTGCCCTCCCCTTCCCCTGATTCTCCTCCTCATCCCTCAGGGCTCAGCTGAAATGTCCCTTCCCCCAGGAAATCCTCCCTGACTGGCTTGGCTGTGTGGGGGTATTATTCACAGTCTTGACTCTTGCCCTTTTCTGTGACATTCAAGGTCAGTGTCTTGTTCAACTTTGTTCCCTGCTGGACACTAATACTCACGAGGGGAGACAGGGTCTGGCACAGCAGCCATCCCAGCACCCAGCACAGTCCTGTCCACATGGGCACTCGGTAAATGTTTTTTGAATGAATGAGTGAATGAATCCATCCAGTCCCACACGATTTTCTCCTGCCCACTCCTAAATCCTCCTTTATTAATTACTGTTCTTAGGAAGTCGCAGGCTGATGTCATGTCATTGCTCTGAGATGCTGAGCTGTTGGGAAGTCCTTGCAGTGGACAGATTTTTAGAGGGTACCGGTGATCCCCACTTCCTGGTAGTCACACTTTTGGATAATGCACTCCCCTTGAGCGTGGGCTACACTCACTGCTTCACTTTTGTCAGATAGAATACGCCAGAAAAGATGGGAATTATTTCTAATTTTCGATTTGGACGGTTCTTCCTCGCTCTCTCTTGGGTTACTAGTCTTGGGCGTAGCCAGCTGCCATGTCGTAAGGCAGCTCAGCGGAGAGGTGCATGTGAGTGAGCTTCGAAGCAAATCTGCCGAGGCCTGCCCTGAGCCACAGGAGTGAGCTGGAAGCAAATCTCCCCTACTCAGCTGTGAGATGGATACAGCCCTGGCCGATGCCTCAGTTGCAGCCATGTGGGAGATCTTGAGCTAGAGGCCTCCAGCTTGGCTGTGCCCAAATCCCTGACCCACAGAAACTGCAAGATGATAAATATCGGTTGTTTTGAGCTGCTAAGTTTTGAGGTCCTTGTTAGACAGCAATAGATTACTAGTACACAGTCATTCGCCTGCTTAAAATTCCCTTGTGGTGCCTCATCGCCTTTAAGATAATTTTCAAAATCTCTTTGAGTAGGATTATCAACACCTTGAGGTCACAATCTTGTCCTAATCTTATATGTCTCTTCAACATGTGGCACAGAATCTGTATTGTAATAGCTGTCTATTGTTTGTTTGTGAGTTGAAAGAAGGATGGAAGGAAAACTGAAATTCATGTTTTTTAAAAACACCATTACATACAGCCTTGTGGTTTGGATGGGACTGACCCTGCTGAGAAACTGAGGGCTTCTCAGGATGAGAATGATTGGTCTAAGCCACGCAGGAATCACGTTCACTTTGCCATAGCAATTGTACTTAAACCAGTGCAAACCTTAAAAGGTTTTGCCTAGAATTATGGGACATGGATGCCCTCTATCTTTTTGAATGGTTGGCGTCAGGACATGAAACTGAAACCTGATGTAGCCACTTTGTCACCACGAATGAAGCCAGCGTGAGGCCAAAATCAACATATGAAGAGAGCCACAGCAGAGAACACTGTAAAAAAATTTTAAATTTAAAAAATAATTTGGCACCATGATCAAACCCCTCCTGAAGCCCTACCTACCTGGAACTTTTTAGTTCTGTGAGCCAGTTAAACTCCCTCTTTGTTTTAGGAAGTTTGTGTTATGTTTCCCGTTACTAGAAACTGAAAGGATCCCATTTGATACAAGTTTCTACTTTCAAAATTATCTTCCTCTTTTTCCCTAATCAGTTTAGTGAACAAGTGAGTTGCCCAGTGAGTCACTTACTCAATGCTTCTATGTGCTAGGGCTTCCTACTTGCCTTCCTATGAACACTTATCCTAAGAACATGAAAATGAGAAACAGAGAGCCCCCAACTTAAAAGGGCTCACCATCTCTATGAGAAGGAATGGCAAACAAATGACAGAGGTCAAGGCTTCATATTTTCTGATAGAGGTGTTTGGAGCATGAAAGACAGAACAGTTACTTCTTCCTGGTAGAATCAGGGAAGGCTTCCAGGAGGAGGTGACACTTCACCTAGTCTTTGGTGAGGGCTGAGAATTTCACCAGGTAGGAGAGAAGATGGGGATGGGAGACATAGGTGCAAAGGCCCAGCGCTGGGAAGGTGTCTCAGGCATTGGGACAATTTATACTGTGGTTAGCACTGAGGGTCCAGGCAGGGCAGAGGCTAGAAGCAAGGCTGGAAGCCCCCTTTGGGTCAACAGGTCAGCATGTGACCACTACTATGTGCTAATGGGATCAGGATCTATCCAAACAGAAGGGGGGGCCCATCAGAAGTGTCTGAGCAGTCAACAAGTCACGGTCTTTGAAAGGTTAGACCTTATAAAGTCAAAAGTCCCTCCTGGCTCTAAAATGCTCTGAATCAGCAAAGCCAGCAACGGATGTTGACTTTAACTGGGGAAAGTTAACAGACTTGTTTGAATTGAAGTTACACAAATAATTTCATGAAGTCCAGGGAGTGTGGGGGGAATTGGGGACAGGTCACAGAGATCAGAGCTGGTAGAGGAGACCCGAGCCTTAGTCACCAAGGCTCCCTCACATGGGGCTCCTCACACAGAAGATATAGGATCATGCTCCTGGGGACATTTCCCTCTCAGATCTCCTCACCCACCAGAGACACCAGAAGCACCCAGCTTCTGCTGGGAATTCCCACATAAATTGGGCAGCCCCCCAAGACCAGCCCCCCCAAAGCCAGTCCCAAATGAAATCAAACCCTTTTCCTTCCCTTTTAGATGATTTACAGTCAGCTTTTCCTTCTGGGAGGTGGCGGATGCTCATCTCATCAAATGGGTAGAAACCAGTGCAGCAGTTATTAGGGGCCCTTAGAAGAAAACAGCCAGGTCAACAAAACATCAAAGACAGTTTGGCTTCCTGGGTAACAGTGAATCATGGAGATGGTGCCCCAATTCCCCCAGAAAAGCAGAGGTTTGAAGGTCTTCAGCAAAGAAGGTAAAGAAGAAAATGCTTTTCTTGAGTATAATCAGGAAAAGCATCCTCAAACAACCCCATGTTTGATTGTAAAATATATTATCCTCTCACTGCAACCCCATTGGACAGATGAAGAAACTGAGGTGCAGGTAAGCTGAGCCCTTATCTGATTCCTCCTTTTGGGAGGCCTGGACCCTGGCCTGTCAGACTCCAGCCTGTACTCTCTTCACCTCTCTGCTCACCTGGCAGGACTCAGGAACACATAGGATCCTGGAGTGTTTGCTCATCTGGAACCGGAAACCATGCCAGCCATGGGATCTGGATCTGGAAGACCAGAGTTTGAATCCTGGCTCATTCCCTGCTCTGGAAAAATGGGGATTGTAGATCTAAGGTCACGGTCCTGTTGTGTAGGGTTAAAGGGCAATTGTGCATCACATGTGGAGCATGGGGTCCTGCACGGAACAGATCCTCAGCGAATGCTTATTTCCCCTTCTTCATTTCTCCCGTTTAGATGAGGAAAGAAAACCCTGAGTATTACGGAAGACAATGTTAGCAGCTCTAAAATCCAAGCTCTAGTGTAGAAGGGTCCAACATGATAAAAGTTGATTTCCCTCCCTTGTAAGGTGAAGAATTAGGTCTCACTGACAGGTGGGTGATCCCCTCCAGGGGGCAATCCTGGGCCCAGGCCCCTTCCATCCTGTGGCTTTGCATCAGTCTGGTGGAAGAGGGAGGAGTTCACGGGAGTTTCTCAAGAGCCAACTGTGGAAGCAGCACATGTCACTGCTGCTCACATTCTATTGTCTGGAAGGCAGTCACTTGGCCCCACCTACCTGCAGAGGAGGCTGGGAGATGTAACTTTGCCACATGCCCAGGAAGAAGAAACATATTTGGTGAACAGCTGGGCAGTCTCTGTCACTCCCGGAGAGGTGAAACTATGTCCCAGGAGACCCGGCAGGTCAACAGCAGAGCCCTCCTTAGAGCTCAGGCTCCCAGGTGTGCACTGGGCCACAGGCTCTTCCTTCTACCCGTCAACAGGAGTGTGGCAGAGTCACAGGACTGACCACGGGGACCTGAGACAAGGTCTACCTGAGAGCAGGTAAGGAAGGCTACAGGTGACCTACACATTGTCTCTCTGTTGGAAGAAATCATGGGTGGGGGACAGAGTCACAGCTCCAGGGCGCTTGGCTGTGAACTTGGTCCAGGTACAGAGTTGGTCTCAGCATCCCCTTGGGACCCCTTTTTTCATAGATTGGTATTCCTACCTTCGTAGCCCCACTGACCTGTCTTTCTGAGTGCTGAGTGCATAATCCTTGATCCATTTCTCTGGCTCTTTGCACACAGTGACACACTTACATCTTGCCATTCCCATCTCTTGTTCCTCTCAGGGTCCTGCTCCTCTGCTAGGAAGATCTGATGTGGCCAAGCCATGGTACTTTGCATGATGTTGGCTCAGGGGTTCTGGACTCAACAGGAAGCCTGGGAGAGGGAAGATAATCTCGTGCAGGTCACCAATTTCAAATCCCTCCCATCAGACAGATGAGAAAATGACACTCCAAGACAGGATACTTCATAAGTACACATAACTCCCACCTAGAAATCCACCTCTAGGAATTTAACTCTTAGAAACAAAGGTTAGAGCTATTAGCCTGCTGAGGTCAGGTCATGGCATGGGATGCTGAACCTTAAAAATAACATTATTCCTCCACTGCTTTAAAAGTAACACACACTTACAGTGAAAAAGCATGAAGGGGAAAATTTAAATCGCTATAATTCCACTTCCTCAGATGTTCCCTGGTAGGATTTTGCTGCATTCCCTTGCACTATGCCCATCAAAACGCATACTCAAATAAACACAAGCATCTTTTTATATATAACAAAGTAGGAGAATACTTTATTTGGTTTACACTATCTTTTTCACTTAATCTCATTTTGTGAGCTTTTTCTTGCATGATTGAATATTATTTTTAAAACAGGCCTTTCCATGATTGTACCACATTCTAAAGTTGGGTGGCAAATTATCTAGACATACATTCTCCAACGTGGCAGCCCCAGCCATAGGTGGCTACTGAGCATAGGTGGTGACTGGCCTAAGTTAAAATGGGTGTAAATGAAAAATACACACCAGATTTTGAAGACTTGGTACCAAATCAAGAACGTAAAATAGCTCACTAATAATTTTTAGACTGATCACATGTTGAAATAATACTTTGGATAGATTGTGTCAAACAAAATATACTACTAAAATTAATTTCACCCATTTCTTTTTACCTTTTTTTAACATGCCTACTAGAAAATTTTAACCTAAATGTGTGGTTTGCATTGCATTACACTTCAGTTGGATGGCACTGATCTGGGTAGTCCCCCACCACGGTTAGATAGCGAAGCACTTTTCAAGATTTTATTACTTTCTAAACAGCAGTGTAACGAGCGTCATGGAGAACAGTCATAGTTGACATTTACTGAGTTTTTTTTGCACGCCTGGCTCTACGCTAAGCATTTTCCATGCATGACAGTATATGAGCCTCCTGCTTCCCTTTCCAGGAGGTACTGTGACTGTCCCCATTTACAGATGAGGAAATCAGGGCTCAGAGATGATAGGAACTTGCTCAAGGCCACATGGCGGCTAATTACTTGGTGGAGCCAAGACAAAAACACAGATCTGATTGATTCTCATGGTTTTCACTGGTAGCTCACTTCCGATTTTGCGTGTCTTTCTGATAATTGCCTTGGGACTAATTTCTGGGAATGAGAATCGTGGGTCAATGGTTTGCACGTTTTAAGGCCCCTAGGGCATATTGCTTTCTGGGATGAAGCTGTCAATTCAAACTACCAACAGCAGTCTATTAATTCTGCAAATAGCCGTGGAGTGTTTACTGTGAGCCTGGCACTGCTCCGTGTGCCTGAGGCCACAATTGTCAGGACAGACATGCCCTCGCCCTCCTGGGGCTCACATGGCCCTGCTCCCAGGGTGGGGGAAGGGGACAGTCACTGAAAAGGGACATTATCCGTTGAGATAGAAATGTGCATTGTGAGGTGGACAAGTAAGGAGGATAAAACAGGGACTGGGGCAAGACAAGGTGGTTACGGAAGGGGGGCTCCACTTTAAGTAGGATTATCCCCGAGGGCTTCTCAGAGGAGGTGGCCTTGAGCTGAGCCCTGAATAACCAGAAGGGGAAATTGGGAGAAGACGTTCCAGGCAGGAGATACTGCAAACACAACATCACCAAGGTGGGACAGAGCTGGGCAGTTAGAGGAACAAGGAGAAGGCAGGTGCGTCTGCAGCATGGTGAGTGCGGGGTAGGGGTCACGGGGGAACAGAGTGGGCGGGATCGGGAGGGCTTGCAGACCTAGCGGAGGAGTTTAAGTTTTATTCCAAGTGCAGTAGGAAGGAAGGCCTTCAAGGCAGCTGATCCATGTTTTGTGGGACCTGAAACAGAAAATTTGGGGCTTTCTTGTTAAAAGAGCTCAGAATTAGGAATCATACTTTAATATTCATTTCAAAGGAGAAAAGAAATTACAATAAATCACAGATTTTGAAAAGCTGAAAATTACCCCCAAAATTACAGAATTGAGAAAAAATAGCAGGATGTTTTTGAATTAGCATCCTGAAATACCTCCAGAGTACTTCTTCCCCTTATATTTTTGGTCTGCATCTTCTCAGAGGACATTTTTTTTTTTTTTTTTTTTTTTTTTTTTTGCGGTACGCGGGCTTCTCACCGTTGTGACCTCTCCCGTTGCGGAGCACAGGCTCCGGACGTGCAGGCTCAGCGGCCATGGCTCACGGGCCCCCAGCCGCTCCGCAGCATGTGGGATCTTCCCAGACCGGGGCATGAACCTGCGTCCCCTGCATCGGCAGGTGGACTCTCAACCACAGCACCACCAAGGAAGCCCCCAGAGGACATCTTTTATGGTGATAATTTGTGATATCATTTTCTGTAGAAAGCATAGAAAGATAATTTAGCCTTTCCTCTAGCAGAGTTTGACAGAGATTATTATTGTTATTATTGATGGTTTCTGAATGTTTTATTTTCGTCGTCACGATTCATTATTGATGAGTTGTCCTGTAAATTTTTAGGATGGTTGTCAAACTTGGGAAAACCTCTATCAGGTTGTTTCACACGGCAGCCGTGAGATTTCAGGGCCTTTTAAAACTTCTTGAGCAGCCATGAACCCCAATTAATCCTCGAATTAGGTTGTGCCTTAACCACATTGCTGCCCCACCCCAGGACCTAGGAAGGGGCCTGGGCATGGAAGGCTATGAAGCTAAATCCACATGTAAACCCACCTCTAACTGGACGGGGTTGGGAAGGGGAGGGACGGGAAGGGTCTAACCACCTGGATGCTGTACAGAGAATGGACTATAGGGAACAGGGGAGGCAGCTGGACCACAGCTGGGTTGTCCAGGAGAGAGACGGTGATGCATGGACCAGGCTGATGGCCATGCAGATAGGAGAAATAGACAGATTCCAGGAATGTCTTGTATGGGCTGACCTGGGGGAGAGGCCTTAAGGCTGACCTGAGTGTATCAGAGTGTCAGAGTGTCTATAACACCACAGTCCAGGCTAGACTGGCTGCTTGATTCTTACCTTGCTTCCTTGCATTTGGGGTCCAGGGCCTTGCCTGCCCCCCATCTTCCTCTTTTCTATGGGGGCCCATCGCATGTAACTGGAACCAGATCTTCACCCAGCAGAGAGGAGGGAGAGCCAATGGTGGGGTAACAGAGCCTGCGACATCAATCAGAATCAGGAGAATTAATGAGGTACCCACCTCGGTAAGAGCCTGGATGCCCCAAGAAGCATGAATGAAGATTCAAGAAGAGAGCCAGGCCTGCGTGGCTGCAGAGAAGACAGGCTCATTGCACCCCGAGGGAGGGGGGACATGGCTGCCCCGGAGAGATCAGGAGAAGAGCAAACCCACCGCCATCAGTCAGGGCTCACACCAGCCGCGGACTGGCAGCTTGATGCCTGACCTACTTGGAAATGGGCCTGCAGGTGGCCGACAGACTCCGTCTCCTGCTGCACCAGCAAATAAGGCAGGTCCATTAGGCTGATGTGTCCCATCGTTTGCAGGAGGAACAAAAAGTTTGCGAAGTTGACCAGTGGACGTGTTGACCTCTCAGAGCTGGGACTGAAGTTGGAGGTGGCATCTTCTGACAGGGGTCACTACCAGCCTTGATTCTGCTGCCTTTCCTCCCTGGGGCCCTCAGCCAGGAGCACGTGGTACGGGTGACCAGCTCCAGGGTCCTCACCAGCAGACCCAGGCCCTGTGACAAGAGGGGTTCTGGGCTGGGTACAATTGTCCAGAGCTATCTGGACAATGAACTTCAGTGTGGTTGATGATGGTGGGTGAAACTCATTGCAAAAGCAATAAAGGGTGAAAAAAGTGGGAGAAGATGGTCCCCCTCTTCTATCAGGCAAGGAAATGCTACAGCACCAACCTCCTCACTTTGCTGAGAGCCTGGAATACTGTGAAATAGCTGTGACAGTGGACTCTGCAGATGGGCTCCGACCTTGAGCAGGACATGGATATCTCTGCGTTCGTGAGTCATTCATTCCCTCATTCATCCCACAAATATTCAATGAGGGTCTTCGGAGTGTCAGGCCCGGTTCTAGGCCCTACTGATCTTGCAGTAGTCAAAATAATTTTCCCGTCTTTATGGAGCTTATGTTCTAAGAGGGAGGGACAGATCACCAACAAACAGAATAAAGAAATAAACGGCATATAAGCACCAGGGAAAAAGAAAAAGTAAAGCCAGGTCAAGGGGGCTGAGAATACACAGGGTGAGGGCAAGATGAAGTGTGAAATAATGCAGCCAAGGGAGACCTGGTGAGAAAGTGCATTTAGGAGAGATTTTTAAAGGTAAGGAAGTTAGCCATGCAGATGAGGGTATGCCTTCTGGGCAGGGGGAACAGCTGATGGTGAGGCCATGCAGGGGCATTCCCGGAGCATCAGGGAAGAGCAAGGAGGCCACGTGGATGAGGTGGAGGGAGCCGGGGGTTGGGGAAGTAGGAGAGGAGGGCAGAAACATGCTGATGGTCAGAGTGGACGGGGCTTCATGGGCCTGAGTGAGATGGGAGCCCTTGCAGAGCTGTAATGCAGGGGAACGATGGGAGGTTAAAGGGCTTTGGTGCAGAGGGACGACATGAGATGTCATATTTAGCAGGACCACCCTGCTCACTGCATCAATGTGGGGGCAAAGCAGGAAGGAGGGAGACCAGTTTGGAGGCTCTGACAGTTTTCTAAGCAAGAGACAGTGGTGGCGTGGACCAAGGTGGTTGCAAGGTAGGTGGCAAGAAGGGGAAGAATTCTGGACACATGTTGAAAGGGAGCCAACAAGATGGATCTGCTGATGGATTCATGGTGGGATGTGAGAGAAATACAGGAGTCAGGGATGACTTCCAAATACTGGAAGGATGAAATTGTCATTCAGTGAGATGTGACCTACGTTCTACATGAAAACATCCTTGAAAGGTGCAGCAGTGACCTTTAGATCAGGGTGAGTTGGGGTGAATGTGTGACTATCTAACCATTGCCCCGATTCAGCATGGCAGGGGTGATGGGCTGAGGAGACAGATCTCAGGCCAACAAGCCATTGCCAGGGTCGTCTCTGGTCTCCTGGACACAACCAAGATGAAGAGAGTGAGGTGGATCTCAGCTCACAGCCCACAGAGAGTCTGTGAATGACAGACTGGTATTTTGCCCGGAGGCATTCTAAATTCTTGTCCCCTGAAAACCGACCCCCTGCCTTTGACAAAGGAAATAACACATTTGGGGTGAGGGTGTTTTTTTTGGGTTTTTTTTTGTGGTACGCGGGCCTCTCACTGTTGCGGCCTCTCCCGTTGTGGAGCACAGGCTCCGGACGCGCAGGCTCAGCGGCCATGGCTCATGGGCCCAGCTGCTCTGCGGCATGTGGGATCTTCCCGGACCGGGACACGAACCCGCGTGCCCTGCATCGGCAGGAGGACTCTCAACCACTGCGCCACTAGGGAATCCCGGGGGGAGGGTGTTTGAGATCACAAACCCAAATGGAAGCTGAGGATCACCCTGCTCCCAGCACAACTGGCCAACTCCATTCAGAAATGGATAGGGACCAGCAAGGACTTGCACACAGAAACAGCCCCTCACAAAAGAAAAAAAAATGAGAAAAAAGGAACATAAACAAAAGGTAGATGAAGAAATTACTCAAGATCCAGAAGAGAAGTTCAGATAACCTAGCAGGTTGACTAAACATAAAACAAAATAAGAAACTCAAGGAGCCAAGAGCTCAAAGAAAAGCTACTGATGAGAGCTATAAAAAGAGAGAGTTCAAAATGAGCTGGTGTATCTCAAGAAAGAAAAGGAAGCATGAATGAAAATGTTACAGAGATGAATGCCATGAAAATCAATAAAAGTGAGTAAGCATGAATGGAGATTCCACGAAGGACACCGAAAATCAGTTTCAGGAAATCACTCCAATCATAATGGAAAAGAACAAATTTGGAGAAGTGAACATAGGCGTTTCTCACCCTGCCACACGCTGCCTGGGACCCGCGTGACTTCCAGTGGGTCTGCACAGCCGGTCAAGATGGGTTACAGGGGCAGCAGGGGCTGTGGTGGCCTGTGGACCATGCTCAGGACCCTGACCTGAGGTGACCGGTCCCACTTCAACCTCATTAGCCTGTTCACTTATGGACACTTTCTACTTACAGTCCCTCACCCCCTGGCCGAAGTATTTCATAGCTCCAAAGGCCCTGGGTAGAGGGTTTACAGGTTACAGGACAGGTTAAACTGTCTCAGCAGCCAGGAAACTGTGGCACAAGCCCTGCACAGCCCTTTTCTGTTGTTCTGGAATTTCCATGCCTTAGTTTGGCTGCTAAGCAAATGGAGTTATTAGAGGACGTTTCAAAAGGAATCAGTGATTTATTTTTATTGATCTCTTTGGAAGAGCGCCCTATCAAGCTGCGGTCAGCCTGTACCAGCAACTGGGCTAACGGACGGACAAGGCTATCACGGAGTCCTGCTCGGCCTGCAGTGAGTTCACTGCCATGTAACGAAAGCATTTTCCAGGGACGCAGAGAAGAAACCCCTCACACCGCTGCCTCATCCCGGGAGGCCTGAAGCTACTGAGTTATGGGGCAGTGGTTCTCAAGCAGTTGCTTGAGATATTTCACGGACAATATTATTTTCTTTGGACAATCCTTGGAGTTTCATTACGATAAAAACAATCCTTAGGTCTTAAAGACTTCAAGAAAATACAGTTTATAAAGTCATTCTCATTGTTTCCAATTAGCAATAGGGTATCTACTAAAGCTGTTTGCTACCATAAAATGCAATAAAAAAGGCAGCAAGGTCAAAAGAAGACATTCTACTATCATGGTTCATAGTATTAATTACATGCTACATAAAAAATGATGTGTGTATATACACACACATACACGTACACTATATATACTATATATTACTACATATACTATAGTATACTGTATATATACCATACTATACGTTATGTATACTGTATACTATATATTTACAATATATATACTATATATACAACTTTTTTATTGAACCGTTAACTGAAGCTTTAAAGTCACATATGAAATGTATCAATCTAATATGTATAAAAAAACACATTGTTGACGCTAAGAAAAAAATGAATATAGAGAGAGTGATAGATGTGGAGGACAGACCAAGGACGCTGGACAACTACACAGTGCTGCTGGGGAAGGAAACACAGTGATTGGGATGAAGCAGTATTCAGAGAACCCCACTGTGTTCCGCTAAATCTGCCACATGTACTGACACCTGTTGCACAGCAGACACTGGGTTTGAGGCTAAGAATACAAGCAAGATGTGATTCCTGTCCTCAAGGAGTTCTTGAGCCTGTGAGGACTACAGGCAAATAAACAGATGATTAAAATAAAATAGGAGAAATTCTAAAAAAGAGGTTAGCTCTAGGTACTATGGGGGTAGGTGGACCATGGTATTGTATATGGCATGTGTCAGTCACCGGGCTTGGCCTCGAAGTAACACTGTCAGGTCACTGCTATGGAGAAATCTGAGATCAAAGGGTGGGGAGTGACTTGGTAAGGTCACATGATCTGCAAATGGTAAAACTGGGATCTGAAACCAGGTGTGTCTGCTTCCCAGTTCATCTTCTTTCTCCTTGAATGTGCTGCCTCCAGTCTTACATCAGCCTGAAGTCATCCATCATGTCTATAAGGAAAGCACCAGTGATGACAAATACTGAGTATCTTGTCATGAGCGTTTATGACAAGGGGTTCTGTCCTCTTGGGGCTGGAGAGGAGGACATGACTGGTACCCGTGGGTCAAGCACAGGTGTACAAAGACTTTGTCCAGGGATGGTTTCCATACCCAGGCAGGTGGGACTTGGAAGAACAGCACACTCATCAAGCAAAATTACAACTCAAGGCAAAGGCTACTTCCAGGATGGACAGTGCAGCATCCATCAAACCACAGGCTGGGGTCAAGGATGAGCTAAGAATTCGGGACCACAGGACAGTGGGAGAGGCCAGCCGTGAGAGGGGACACGTGCCAGAGGAAAGGGTGGGGAACCGGTCTACTGAAGAAAGAGCATTTGAAGACCATCCTGTGCTGAACAGAGGAGAGATGCAGGCTCCCCGTCTCAGCTTTAAGGTGGCCTGAGGCATTTGGCCACTCTGGTCAGACCATCTATTGTAGCCACAAGCACAGAATATATGATGTAGGAATGATTGCTCTGGAGCTGTGAGTGGATATGGAGCTGTAACACGTAATAGTTCTTTGAGTCCAGCACTGGGTCCCTGGGAGCTTGCCTTAGGTCTCTCTCTGAGGTTTTGTATTATTAAAAAAAAAAAAAAAAACCCATCAAAAAATGAGCATTATCTGTTGCCATTATCATGGTTTTACTTCCTTCCTGTGCCCATTGCCCATAATCCTGACCTACATGTTCCTAAGTCTCTTTTTAGAGTCTCTAAGCCCCAGATCTGTTAGCAGGTCAAGGAGAAGGGACTATGGAACACAGCTTGGGGCATCTTCACAGAAGAAGCAGTGAATGGAATGTAGGAGCAGAAACAGAGTGGACAGAAGCTGGGGGAGGGAAGGAAGGGGACCAGGGAGCACAGAGTCAGGGGCGACCAGAAAGAGGCTGGGAGTTAAATGTCCAGGCGAGCACTTGCTGATGAGACCTTGTCATGGAGAGCTGGCCCAGGAGCCAATTGGCAAAGGGTTAGGAAGCGGGTGAGGGATTAGTACGTGCCGATTCCTGGGGAGCCCAGGCTCCAGATTTCTTGCGTCAGCTCCCCAAAACCCACCCTCACTGCATATCTCAGACCTCTGCTCCAGCAGGACCCACCTGCCCCCATCCCCTTCCCCACCAGCCTTCTTTCTACCTCAGAGCTGGGCTTTCCTCGTGGAATACTCCATATGGTTTTATTTTTCAAGGCATTAAAGAGGTTTGACTATGAGTTCATTGAAATTTCTCCATCCTCAGTTTACACTGGATATTGCATATCTCATCTTTTCCTGATTTTTTTTCCTCTTAAAATGTCAAGGTGCTCTGTTTTTAGAAGCACTGCATGGAGATAAAGGGGATTACAGTGTAATTGTAATCTCTTTAAAGGTAACTTGGAGCAAAAGGGAGTAAACACAACCACTCGGAGTTCATCATCTCATCTCCCTTCTCCCTCCGGGCTCCTACACTCCCGCTTCTCCATCTCACCCCCTCAAAGGCTGCCTTCCTAGCTCCTGAAGTAGGGGGATTCAGAAAGCAGGGTCAGCCTTCCAGAAATCCTGTGGGCAAGTCTAGGATGGCAGGGGGTGGCCCGAGAGGTGAGTAGAGGCCTCCAGAGAACACGCAGGGTTGGGGGCTGGGAGCACAGAGCCTACTGCCCCTGGGAGGTGAGTCCTATCAGGATGTGGTCTCTGCTTCCAAGCTCTTTGCTCAGGGGCCTGAGGGATGGTGCAGGTCACCAGGAGAGGCTGGTGCCCCCAGATGTGGCAAGAAACCCCACCCCCAAGAGCCTTCAACTTTGCAGCTGAGGCTGGCAGAGGAATTCCCTCCTTTGCTGCCAGATCCAGGGCTAGAAGCTGGAGGGATCGTCTAATGCCAACTGATCATTGATCAGGCAAGAAACCGAGGCCAGCGAGGGACTTGCTGAGGCCACTCGCCAGCTGGCAGCAGCGTAGAGCTCCGGTCTGCCCCCCTGCACAGCGCTGCTGCCCCTCCTCCCCTTCCTTGGGCAGTTCCTGGGAGCATTTCCAGGAATCTGAAATCTAGAAACAGCATTTTGATATTCGTTTTGCATGTCTTCAATGCGGGGGTATCCATTCTAAACTTTCCAGAACAAAGATGCTTCTTTCAATTGATCTAGAAATTTAATTTAATTTTTCCTTTTGTTTTCTTCCCCTTCAAAAGCTGTTATTAAATCAATGGTGTTCTGATAGATGCCATCGTAGAATACAGCAAATAGGTTAATGGTGAAAAATAGTTCTAGTGTTAAAAATTCTTATTTTAGTGGGTTTCTGTGTTTCCAGCACGGTGCTAAATGCTGGACTTGCTTTTTCTCAGTAAATCATACCAACATCCTGAGGAAGTGGGTACCAGCATCACCCCATCTCACAGCTGAGGAAACCAAGTCTCAGAGAGGTCCAGTTACTCACCCAGGGTCACACAGTAGGCAATGGAGCTACCATAGTACTTAAACCCAGGTCACGTGGTTGGAGTCTGCACTGGATGGATTACATTAGCGTGTAGGTTTACATTACATTTATCACCAAGGATTATTCACTAATCCTTGCTGGACACTGGTGTCGCCAAGCCGACCACCTCGTGAAGGACATCAGTAGCCACCTTCTGTCACCAACTTGCTGTGTGACCTTAGAGCAAGTTACCTTTCCCCCTCTGGTGGTCAGAGCCCTATGGAGAATGAGGAGCTGGACACTCAGAGGCTTCCCCACTCAGATGTGACGTCCAGCTGGTCAGAGGGGCACCTGTCCCCGAAGGGCCCTGTGCTTTTCTCCCCCCTGGTTTCCTGGAAAGCCCCCCGTCCGGGGAGAGGCTGTGAGACCACACACTTTGCTCTTCCTGCCTGCTGTGCTGTGGCACAGAGGCTGTTGCTCTCCGACGGCAGCGTTTGCATTCTCTGGGACCCCGATTCTCCCCTGTCATCTCCTTAGCCACTTGCACTGGTGCTGGGCTGAGTGCCCCCAGATAGGAGCACTAAATAACCCTCCCACGAACTCCCCCTCCTGCAAATAGATAGAGGCCAAGGGCCCTCATCACGGGGAGCTTGCACATAACTAAAAATATCTTCCACACATTACGAATGGCTGTTCCCCCCATCTCTCTGTGACAAAGTTGACAGTAAAATGTATCCGTTTTCCAGGCCTGAGCTGTGAGCCCAAGATAACAGGAGGGAAAAGCGTGGGGGCCACAGTGCAAGAGGGTGGCTTTACAGTGAAATAACGATTATTGCCCTCCCGGTGGTGTTTCTTCTGCACCGCCACGGCAGACAGCTCGCTCTCTGAGTAAGAGGAGATTTGTATTTCATTAGGACACTTTAGTTAAAAAAATCAGTGATGCTCTGGGAACTGCTCTGCTGGTCCACGGGGGCGGATGAGCCTGGTGAGAAGCCTGCAAAGATCCAGCTAAACTTGGGCAGCTGCCGACAGATGCTGGATTCACAGTCACAGCGCATCGATTTCCAAAGTGATGCTGAATCCAAGTGACTTTAATTGGTCTCCTTGTTTTGTCTTTTTGAAGAGGGGCCTTTTGTAATGAAGTGTTTCTTCTTTTGTAATGAAGTGGTTCCCTCTCTGGGGAAATGGAGCTAGTATTTGAAGGCAGGCTTGGAATTTGCCCAAGTGCAGGGTGGGAATGTGTGGTCCAGCACAGCAGGGAGAGCCTGCTTTGCGATTAATGATCTGTGTGACCTTGGGCACATTATTTCACCTCTGAGAGCCTCAGTTTCCTCATCTGGGAGCAATAACAGAAGTAAGATTATTTCTGTTTTATGTATATATAATTAAATGACATAAAGCTTCTAAGAGCTTATGGGATGCCTGGCACATAGTAATCAATACATTTTTGAGTTTTTCTTATTAATAAGCCATAGAACCCTAAGAGTGAAAGGGAGCATAAAGTTAGCCTTTCTCTTTTCTTTTTTTTTTTATTTCTTTCTTTCTTTATTTATTTACTTTTTTATTTTTGGCTGTGTTGGGTCTTCGTTTCTGTGCGAGGGCTTTCTCTAGTTGCGGCGAGTGAGGACCACGCCTCATCGCGGTGCGCAGGCCTCTCACTATCGTGGCCTCAGTTGTTGCAGAGCACAGGCTCCAGACTCACAGGCTCAGTAATTGTGGCTCACGGGCCTAGTTGCTCCGCGACATGTGGCATCTTCCCAGACCAGGGCTCGAACCCGTGTCCCCTGCATTGGCAGGCAGATTCTCAACCACTGCGCCACCAGGGAAGCCCCAGCCTTTCTCTTAACAGAGGAGGAAACTCAAAGGTTAAACGGCTTGACCAAGGTCAAAGCGAGGCAGGAATGATTAGGCTGCAGCATCATGGACAGCATCTCAGCATCTGTCACTCAACCTCAGACATCGGAATTCATGGAGGAAACAGCATAGGGCAAGGCAAAGTCAGCCCCATTCTTATGTATACACACACCACATACACAGACACACAAACACACGGAGGCACACATACACACGCTGCCCAGTCCCAACCTCCTCCAGTTTTCAATGGACTTGATGGATAGGATCTGAGAGGCAGGTTTGGACAGAAGCTTGTGTTTTCGTCTTCCTGCTCCACCGGAAGAGTTCTCCACATACATCCTTTGTCGTTCCCTCCTCTTTATTGTCCCAATCACCAACCTTGTCACCTGAAATAATGGCCATTGCCCTGTCGAAGTGCTTTTTATGTTATTGATGAAATTCTTTCTGGAGAATGTGCCATCCTGGGACATAGAGCCGAAAATGCCAGACATGTTTTTTTCCCAGCCTCCTTTGCAGCTTGGGTCAGGTCATGTGATATGGCTCCTCCAATCAGATCCCCCACCTCACGGTCTACACTTTGGGCAAAAAGCCCATTAGGAAGTGGTTCTCTTTGTTGAGTCTGTTCTGGTGATGGTGGGGACAGAGGTTGGAACATGCCCCCTATCATCTGTGGGAAATGAGATAGCAGTGGTCCAGCTGTAGCCTGAAGCATCTGGTGGTGATGGTGAGGGTGGTACAAGCTGTGGGTCCAGGGCTCCATGGAGGAGGCTGAGATGATGTCACCAGTGGGATGATTTGGGGCATTGCCCCTGGTGCTACAGCCCCCAAACCTCACTCTCCAACTCTCTCATTGATTCTGCAAACAACCCCCAACTATTTCATAAACTCCTTTTCTGCTTAAATCATCCAGAACTAGTTCTGTTGCTTGTAATAACCACCGTGATTGACGTGTTACCACTCTGCTCTTCAAATACTCCCTACTCCTTAACACCAAGTTAAAGTGCTGCCTCGTCCTGGAGACCTTCTCTGATCCCTACCGCTAGAAGTGATTGCCCACTACCTGACTTGCTGGTTCTCTTATCCTGTGTCATGGCAGCTCTTTCCAGGCAATGGCCCAGCATAGTCGTCTCCTACAGCGCATGGAAAATGATGGTTAAGAGCACAGACTCAGAAACTACTGTCTGGGTTCAAGTCCTTGCTTTTCCACTAACTAGCTGTAGGACCTTGGGCACGTTACTAAACTTCTCTCTGTCTTATCTGTAAAATGGGGTGATAGCAGCACATACCTCACAGGACTGTTGTGAAGATTATCACATGTGTCCATGTAAAGCCCTGATGACAATGCCTAGCCTGTCATAAACACCACGTGTTTGTTTCTATCACCTCCAATCACCCCACCACCATCATCTGTGGTCCCCAGGTGGGTGAGGTGCTCTTCATGTCGTATGACTCATCCAGTGCAGAGTGACCCTTCAGGGACCTGCCTGTCATCCCCGCTGGTGGCTCCCAGAGCACTCGGCCAGTGTTACCAGCTTTTCTGTACTGCTGAGCCCACTGATCGTAATCAGTGCCATGCCCTTCACGGGCACCAACTCCTTTTAGCTCCCCTGAGGCCACTCATACCCACCCACTTCCTGCCATCTTCACTGCTGCCGCCCTGCTCTCATCTGCACCCAAACCATTGCAGAGGCCTCCTAACTGATGTCTTTGCTGCCAGAGTCTCCCTCCCCGTTTCACCTGCACCCAGGTACCTTCCCAAATGTGTGGCCCTGAACACATGCTCCTGCTGAAACAAGAAAGGACGCTGAGTCCCTGTGGCCCATGGGTTGAAACGCAAACTCTGTACCCAGCATTCCAGGCCCCTCCTGCTCTGACTCCTGCCAGCTCCTGGCCTCCTGTGCTGCCAACGCTACAGCATCCCGAACGCTCCCAGTTCCCTGAGCTCCCAGTTCCCTGATTGCGCGGCTCTCTCTCTGTGCACCTGAGCCTCTGCAGGCCTCTCCCCTTCCCACTCACTCTCCCCTTCTCTGTTGGTGAATCTACACATCCTCTAGGACTCAGCCCAGAGGTGACCCCGGCAGAGACAACCCCACCTCCTCCCTGCACCCCCACCAACTGTGCCCAACAAGACCTCCACCTGTGATGGCCCATGGACCCCAGTGTGAGCCCCTGAGGACAGAGCCAGCCTTTCTTTTCTGGATCCCTCAGGACTTCTCAGCTCAGGGTTGGCAGAGCAAGACCCCTAAGGCCCCCAGCTCTGCATCACGCAAATAGGCTCAATGTCATCACAAACCCAACATGCCCAAGTCGAAGCTCATGAACTCCCTGCCCTAGAAACCTGGCTTCTCCCCAGGCCTCGCTCCCCATGAATGACACCTCCATCCACCCATCCAGTTACCCAGCCAGGATCCTGGGCGCCATCCTTGACATCTCCTTTCCTCTGGCACCCAACTTGACGTCCAACCCTGTCATTTAGCCCTAATGACTCTGTATCCATTCTGTCCTTTCCGTCTTCCAGGAAGGACCCTCTTTACAGGCCCCCTAGGACTCCACTCTTCCCTTCAGTGCTGATCTGTTTATGATTCTAATTCAGCCCCCTGATCAAGACCCTAAAATCCCCGAAGACAGGAACTGCATCTGGCTTTTCTTCACCACTGAATTCTCAGTTCAGGGCCTGGCACATAGCAGATGCTCACCTAATACCTGCTCACTGGATGTATAAATAAAAGCTACTGTCTAATAAGCACCTACTGTGTGCCAGGCATTGGACCAAGCACTTAATTCAGTCCTCCCAAAGTCCCAACATGATCCCGTTGTAGAGATGACAAATCCGAGGCTCAGGGAGGTAAGTAACTAGCCCAGAGTCCCATAGCCAGTCGGTGGCAGAGCCAGAACTCAAGCACAAGTGCCTCTGACCTGGCTTCAGTGTCTCTAAAATACAGACCCAATTTTACCCCCATCATGACGAGAACCAGTCTGTGTTGTGCTTGTCCTCTTAGGCACTTGCCTCCCCCATCATACTGTGAGCCCCTGAGGGTAAGCACCCTATTTCTGTTCCTGCATGCTCCCAGCTCAGGGCCTGACAGCCTGAGTAACTGAATAAAGGAGATAGGAAGAGGGAGGCAGGCCTGGCTCAACAATACTTCTTGAATGAAGGATCCAAACAGCACCCAGAGATGTTGCTGCATGATGGGCTGCAGGAGGAATCAGGGAAGGCAGGGAGCCCCCACGTGCCCACAGCCCCTGCGATCCACCCAGGCCACTACTGCTGAATCACTACTGGTGACACCAGCATGGCTGTCCTTGTTTGCTGATGCTCAGCCACACCTGTGTGACTGCATGTAGATGCTTCTAAAGACCCTACTAAGGTCAGAGGAGACACACCAACTGCACTATCCTCAGATCCTCTGAAACCTGCCATATTCGTTCTTTAATGAGGTGCCAAGGGAACATCCACGTGAGGCTTGGGCCGGACACAAACCACGTGGTTATGAATCACTCATCCCCTTCAAAGGCTCCCGTGTCCTCGGCAAACACAGCTGACACAGATCAGAGCCTCCGGTGCCTCCCGCGGGCTCCTGTCTACGTGGATGGGTGTGGTGAAGCTGGGGGAGCAAATCAGGATGAGCCCGAGCCTGCGGGGAGGGCCAGGGCAGGAGGCAAGCGGAGCGCGGGTCAATGAGCGCCCTGGGCTGGACAGCCTGTGACTGTGAAACACAGACTTGGGGAAGAAGCATCTCTTCCAGCTGTGACAAGGCCCGGCCCGGGTGGTGGTGGGGTGGGCAGGGCACGAACTCTCTGGAGGCGGCGTTTCTGGGCAGCCTATGGGGCAGGTGGACCCCAGGGACTGACCCCGACGGGCCTGGGTTTGAATCCGGCTCTGCCGTCTCCAGGAAGGTGGCCTTGGGGAGTCTTGTTGTCTCTCTGAGCCTCAGTTTCCACACCCGGGTTGGTGTGGGTGGGGGTGGAGAGGTCGGGGCAGGAGCTGGCCTCCTGGGATCTTGAAAGCCAACTCAAGGTTGGTGGTTTTTGCTTTAGGAGCAGCGGGGCCTCTGTGGTGCTTTAAGTAGCTGGTGGACAGCAGTTTGCATTTCTAATGGATCACCAGGACCGTCATCTCAGCCCGCCTGTGGGTTGTGAGGACAAAGTGGTAAAATGCTGCTGAAAAGCTTAGACCAGTGATGTCTCAGCAGCGTCCCAGGAAATGGCAGCAGATGTCCTGGGGTGGAGGTAGGTGGACAGACGCTCTGCCTGCCCCAACTGTCAGGGTGCCGGCGCTGCACCCGGCATCTCACGCACATCTCACTGTGTCCTCACAGCCCCGGTGAGGTGAGGGGTATTACCGCACCATTTTACAGGAAGAGAAACTGAGGCCCAGAGAAGAGCAGAGGTTTACTCGCGGGGAACTGTCCAGTTTGGTTACATTTGAGAACAAAGTAAGGGACAAACCATCATGAACCTTGATGAGGGCTGGGGACACAGAACTGAATCAGACACAGCCCCTGCCCTGAGGAAGTTCCCTGTTATAGGGCAGGGGGGTTCTAATATAAATTATATTTAGATACGTGAAATAAGCAAGAAGGGAAGCCTGTGGAGGGTGCAGATACAATGAAGAAGAGGAAGCAGTGAACTCCATGTAGATTGGGGTGTTCAGGGAAAGCTTCTAGGAAGAGGTAGAGGTGTCAGGAGGAACCACCTTTCAATTGGCAGGTGATGGTGTTGGAGGTTTTTTTGTTTTTGTTTTTTGATTTTTTTTGCAGTATGCGGACCTCTCACCGTGTGGCCTCTCCCGTTCAGAGCACAGGCTCCAGACGCACAGGCTCAGCGGCCATGGCTCATGGGCCCAGCTGCTCCGCGGCATGCAGGATCCTCCCGGACCGGGGCACGAACCCGCGTCCCCTGCATCGGCAGGCGGACTCTCAACCACTGCGCCAGCAGGGAAGCCCCGGTGTTGGCGGTTTTGCAGGGTTTCCAACATCCTCACCCGCAGACGGCATCCGCAGCCCTGCTGGATTCGCAGCATCGAGGTTTGATGAGAGATTTGAGGAAGGTGACTCATCGTCCCCAGACTGTGCTCAGTGATACCAGAGTCCCCTCATCGGTGGCAGGCCCTCTGCCCCTCCTCCAGGAACGCCCAGAAGTTGTCTGAAACCCCTCCCCAGGGTCTCAGGGAAGCACCTTGTGTCCCAGCCACACCCCCACTCCCACTCTCTGCCTCTCCCAGGGTCGGCACCTCACCTCTGCCTCTCCCCCTCCCCCTCCCTTCTTCCCTCCTTCCCTTCTGTGTCGATGTTTATTTTCAGAAACTCAGAATCCTTCCCAAGCCTCTGACATTTACTCTTTGGAATTATAATATTTTCTTTTTCTCTTTCTCAAAGCAAGTCGGTTGGCTGAGATTTCCCAGGGATCTTGCCTGCTCTTCTGGAGGTGAAGTGCTACAGCAGAACCGGCTTATGTCAGCCCAGCACCGATTGTGTCAACCAGCAATTATTAGGCACCCACTGTGTACCAAGCCCTTCTCATGAACTATCACATTCAATCTATTTAAGAAGATTGTGGGGTTGGCATTACCAGCTCCATGTGCGGGATGATTGAACCGAAGCTTGGAACAGTTAAATAACAAGTCTAAGGTCACCCGGCGAGTGAGAAGTGGGGTGGGGATGAAACCACAGCTCTCTGACACCAGAGTCCATTTCTGTCCTCTGTCCTCTGCCTCCAAGGCCCGTGGGTGCTGGTGCATTGAAGGGTGTGCAGCATTTTGGTGAACCAAGAGTTTAGGGGATGTGGCAACCAGGCAGAGGCAAGAGTAAAGGCACAGAGGCAGGAAGATGCCAGGCATGTTTGAAGGGCCAGTTGGTAAGGCTGAGGTAGGGGGTTCAGCTCCAGGAATAGGGGAGGATGAGGATGGTTGCAGAGGCAGACTTGGCCTGTGTGGTTGTAAGTGACAGAAAATCCAACTCCGGCTGGCTGAGCTTAAAAGGAAATGCATGGGCTCCTTTGAGTGGTCAGCCCAAGGGTAAGGTGAGCAAGAGTGAGAGGAGGGCCTGATCTCAAAGGAAAAATGCTGACCAGACCCAAAGAAAAATATATTCACGAGAGTCAGCACAAACGAAGAGCTGACACGCGTCCGACACTGTTGTAAGCCTTCTACAGGTACTATCTCATTTATCTTTGAAACGACACTTGGGGGTGGATATTAGGATTTCCAGTTTATAGATGAGGAAACTAAGGCTCAGAGAGGTTAAGTAACATGCCCAGGGCCACACAGCTGGTAGTAGGTGGCAGAGACCTAATTTGCATCTCTACTCTAGAGTTTAGGTCTTAAGCACTGCAGTGCCACACCCTCCTGCGTGGCAGTCACAGGCCTGATCCTGGTGGCCTGGCCTGGGAAGCTGAGTGGCTTCCTCCAGTAGCAAATGAGGAGTCCTCAAATACAGCGGCTGTGACACTGTCAGAGCTGTGCTTTAGAAACCCACTCAGAGGCAGTGTGGGGGCAGGTCTGGCGGACAGGGACAGTGTCCAGGCAGGAGCTGGGGTGGGCCTGACTTGGCAGAGCAGTGGGGAAAGAGAGAGGCAGACCATGTGAGATGCTCACTTAAATTCCCTCGGCCAATTGGCCTGTGCTGGTGGAATAAGCCACAGGTTCATGGTTGACTGACAGCCCAGCTCTGAATGTGCCTCTGGGTTTGCAACACTTTCCAGTCCATCCTCCTCACTTCTGGCAGGAGGAGGCATCCAGGGCCTGGCCCTGCACATTCTGCTCACCATCAGCCTCCGGGACCTAGCCCAGCTGTGGGGAGGGCATCCTAGCAGCCTCACAACAATGACCAAGGGGTTGAGAGCAGCTGAAGTCCCACAGCCCAGCACTAGAGGCCTAGCTGACCCGTGTCCTCCCTCCAAAGAGGAATCAGGAAGGGTGTGGGTAAGACCTGGGATTCCCTGCATGTTTGACAGGTGTCAGGGACACAGCCTGCTCCCTCTGGGCTCAGACTAGAAAGGCCAGCTGGCCCCTGTGCCTTCTGGGTGGAGCTGCTCTTCACAGGGTGTCAACAATGGAATAACGGACCTTGCCAGAGAGGAAAGGCAGGCATGCAAGACATCCATCTCCTCCTGTTTGTCAGGGAAGCGCAGAGCCCGGCTGCAATGAGGACATAGGAGATTATTTCTGTGGCCAGGTTGGAATGTGGTGGTGCAGGCCCACTATCAAGGTTCCTCATTGCTGTCCCCCAGGGATTCTGTTCCCAGGAATCCCAGGAGGCCCTGATCCTCAAAGACCAACAAGGGCCATGGGCCACCAGCATCCCTTTCCTCAGTCTCACGGGGCTGCAGGATGCAGCTGCCTTTTCCCATCCTGCCTTGACTCCAGTCAAACCCACAAAAGGCTCCCATTGCCTCTGACACCACCAGCCAGCAGGCGGCTTCCCTCCACATGGTGATTCAGGGCCCAGGCTCCTTCCATCTCATGGCTCCGCCCTCCACCAAGGCCTCAGATTTCTCTGCTTCCAGAGGGGAAATAGAGAGTGGAGAAGGCACACTTGCTTCTTAATCACCTTGGACCGGAAGTGATACCTCACTTGTCCCACTACCCTGGTATGAGCTGGTCATGTGGCCCCACCTTCATGCAAGACAGGCTGGGAAATGTGGTCCTGCCAGGGCATCCCCTTCCCAGCCACAACTCTGAACAGCCCCTCACACTCATTACCCACATTCCCATGGACAACACGGCCATATTTGCCACTGTCATCACCTCCTCATATCATTGTGGGCTCCTGGAGAAAGGTGGAGGGTAGTTAAGAGTCCAAGCAGGTGTAGGTTCAAAGCCTGGCTCTGTCCCTTAATAGCTTGTGTAAACTGGGCAGGTTCTGCATCTGTAAATAGGGGTCCTGATGCCCACCGCACAGGGCTGCCATGAGGCTGTGAGGTGGCACCTCCTAGACAGTGGTCAGCACAGGGCCTGGCCCTCAGTGACCATTCACTTGGTGGGAGTGGCTCTCATGGGGGAGACCAGCCCACTGGGGGAGGGGAAGGGAGCAGGAGGGCCACGAAGAAGGGCATCAGCTCAAAATATGGCCTTTTCAGCTGGCCTTTTATGTTGCAGCTTTTGAAGTTTGATTCAAAATCCAAAGGAAAGACTCCATTGAAAGGGGAATTCATTATGACAGGTAATGCAGGGAAAGAACGGAAACTGCATTCTTTAGAGACATGTTTGGATCTCTCCCAACAGGAAATCACCTAATAAAAACAGTCCTGATGCTAATTGGGACAATGGAGATGAGAGAGCCCAGAGCTCCCAGGTGGAAAGATGTCAACAGTAACTGTAGCTGATTCAGGGAAAACATCGTGCTGGAACAGCCAAAAGGGAGGACCTTCCTGATATTGAAAGCAGACTCTTTGCTCCCTGGGCTCCAAGTTTGGATTTCAATTCTGGCCGTGGGGCTTACTGTGTAACCTTCGGAAAGTCACTTAACCTCACTGTGCCTATGGGCTGAGGGTCCTGTCTTATTGCTGTTTCACTGGGTCCATTACGCAGACCCATGGTCCAGCTCCCAACCCCGGTGGCCTAAGCCACCAGCCCTTGGCTGTCCTGACACCACCTTCAGCAGATCAAGCCTTTGTTCCCTAGTGCTCCAGACTAGGGTCCTGGTCCCTACCTCAGCTGATCTTTCTGGCCAAACCTGGTGGCCCTGAAGTGTTCACCTCACCCCAGACCTGTAAACCAGATCCTGGGACAGATGAGGTCTACCAAAGTCATGTGCAAACCCCCAACAGCCTGCAGCTCCCCTTTACCCCAACCAGGGAAGGGAATGAGAGGTAGGAGGTGAGAGGGGTTGAGTATGTGCCCCACTCCTGGGAGAACCCTTTCCAGGTCTCCCAGAAGCTGGAAGGAGGTTGGGAGATGCCCCATGGAGAAAATACTTCTGACTCTATTTCCTGAAAGAATTGATTTTTCTTATTTTTGAAGTCAAAGCTCATAGGGTCAAATTTAATCCAGAGAAGATTTTACATTTGGTTCTGAGACAAGAGAGAGGTCATAAGGGCTATTGGTATGACCTCCATCCTCTGCAAACACACAGCAGGGGTCCAGGGAAAGTCTTTAACAGCCAGCCTATCAGATGTCTCCGCTCCAGGCAGAGGGTTAAATGTGAGGTCTCTGTGGCAGCCCATGCCCTACTCTGATTTCTTTCTCATACTTCACAGATGCTCTGAATCTACCCACAACCTCCCAAATTCAAGCACTCAGGGAATAGATGGCTCAAAGCCCCATACGACACAGACACATCTTCAGTGGGTGGCTCAGCTCTGTCTACATTTAAAGGAAAGTCCAAGGAGAGCTTCCCGATTGTGGAGACCAAACTTCCCCACTCAAATCCCTTAAAATCTTCTTGTGTCCCTACTAGAGCAATGGAACTTTCCAACATGGCTTTTAGACCCTTCCCAGCCTGATCCCAGCCTCTGCCCTGCCTCATCTCAACCTCCTTCTTCACATTATCTGATCCACTCACACTTGCTTCCTGAACTTGCTGACCTTCTACCCCAGGGCATTTGCATACACAGTTTCCTGCACCTGAAAGGCTCTCCCCACCCCATTTTGACCTAAACAACTCCTGCTTAACTTCCAGTGATCAGCTCAAATATCACCTCTTTGGTCAAGCCTCAGACCTCCCTATGCACTACCCCACACACCTCTAGGTTGACGCACTAAGCTGCAGTTTCCCACATATGTGTATGATTTGGGGGTACAATGCCTCTCTCCCACTGTAGTCTAGCCTTTGGCTCATCCAGACCACATCTGTTTCCACTCACTGTGGTATCCCCACTACCCAGCATAACGTCAACATAGAGCAGGTGCCCAGTAAATATTGGGTGAACGTGTGAATATACAAGGAGGTTCCACAGTGGTCATCGGAAATGGCTAAGGATCCATCAGGAGAATATGGCACCCTCACTAACTAAACTGTCTGTGTGTTCAAGTGGTCTCACTAGCTTGGGGCTCCCAGAGTTAAGGAGTGTTACAGAGGGCACTTTGGGAGACCCAAATTAAGGCAAGAATAGAATGACACATCAGTGTCAAGGTTGAGAAAGCAGAAAGAAGGCCCCCAGGAAAGAGGGAAAATGGAGATGCAGAATAGACCCATCTCCTTCCCCCTCAATGCCAGTCCCACCCAATTCCCAGAAACGCTGCCCTAATACACACTTTGCAAGTTAGTGGAGCCTACCACTCGCTTCCCAGCATATCCTTCTCTACTATTTTTGGTAACAGAACCTGCCATTCCAGGTGTTTATATGGCCGCCCAGAACAGTTACATTTCCCAGCTTCCCCTGCAGCAAGTAGTCATGTGACTAAGTTCTTCCAATGGCCCTTGAGCAGTTGGTATGTGTGTGCACATGTGTTCATGTGTACACATATATGTACAACCTCTGGACTGTGCCCTAAAGGCATCTTCCCTTCTTTCTGGCTGGAGTGTGGCCATGGAGATGAGCTGTATTTAACCAGTTGATGGGGAAATAGCCTTGAAGTGGCAGAGCAACAAGCTGGAGGGAGGCCAGGTCCCTAACACATTAGTTCAGGACACTGACACTGGGATTATTCCATGAGAATTAAACATTCTTCTGTTCTGTGTAAGCCACTGTTATCTGGTTCTCATTTCCTATCTTAATAATACACTGAACAAGGCACGTGACAGCTTTTCATGGTAGTTGAAGTCTCTGAAGTAAGCCTATGCAAACAGCCTGTGTATCAGTCACCTATACTGTGTAACACACCACCCCAACATTAAGTGACTTAAAATAACAACCTTTTATTTAGTTCACAGATCTGGGGTTCGAAAGTTTAGGCTGGGCCATTCTGGCCTAGTTCCTTTGTGTCTCTGAGGTCAGTGGCAAGTCAGCTAAATAACTCTACTTCTTCGGGCTGGCTGGAGTTTGGCTGGGACACCTGGGTGCTGTGGTCTCTCAGTTTCCAACAGGATAGCCTGGGCTTGTTCTCAGAGTAGAGGCAGGGTTCCTAGAGAGGGTGAACATACATAAGATACGTGCGCTCTGGCATGTCACTATTTCCATGCATTCTGTTTGCCAGAACAAGTCAAGGGGTGGCAAAGAGACTCTACCCTTTGATAGGAGGAGCTGTAAAGAATATGGATACAGGAAGGGGGGAGAAATTGGGACCATTTTTGCAATTGGTCTGGAAGAGATTGATGTCTAATTCTGGGATTTAGGGCCCTATAAGGTTAGGGGCTCAGAAACATTTGAATAGGAAATTGTCTCAAGTCTCATTCCTACTGGTGCTCTGGGCTACAGCAGAAAATGTCAAAGGCTGTGAAGAGGAAGTTAAAGTGGGTCATGGTGAGAAGGCTTTGCCAGCCACTAGCCTATTTCCAATCTCTCTGGGCATGGAATTCCAGAATCCTAGCCTTGGAAAGAACATCAGACGTTGCCCAGTCCCTCCTCAGGCCTCTACTTCATCAAGAGCTTGAGCTGCCCATACAACTTCCTGCCAGTGCATAGCCCACCCTCTGCTTGCCTCCTCCCTTTATGGGAAACACTCTCCCTCCTCTGAGGCAGCTGTACCCACTGGGAGAGAGGGGAAGGAAAGAAGGAAGGAAGGAAGGAAGGAAGGAAGGAAGGAAGGAAGGAAGGAAGGAAGGAAGGAAGGAAAGGAGGGAGGAAGGGAGGAAGGAAGAAGGAAAGAAAGAAAAAGAAAGAAAGAAAGAAAGAAAGAAAGAAAGAAAGAAAGAAAGAAAGAAAGAAAGAAAAAAGAGAAAGAAGGAATCGTCTGTGCAAGTGAGCTCTAGGGCTGAGTCCTTCTCACTGCAGGGTTCGCTCTGGCCCCCACCACCAGGCCTAGTGGAGTCATCAAATAAATCCAACATTTAGAAAACGGGGGACAGGCGTGAGGGATCAGCAGACACTTTCCTGAAATTCAATGGTAATAAAGGAGAGAAATGGACCAGCTCGCTCCGGATAACTACCACGAGAGAAGTAATTACACCTCTCCTGTCCTGAGCGAGGATGGTGGTGGCACCTGCCCAGGTAATTCATCAGCCTCAGATTAATGGACCCCTCAAGAGCATCTGCACACGTCTCCATCCAGGTTTCTCAGGAAACCTCTATTTAGATTTCATCAGGACTGTTTTTCTCTGTCATCCCTGAGTGGGGAGGTGGGCTACCATACTAGGTGGCACAATTGAATATTGATTTGCCGGCACTAACCCAGCAGAAAAACAGTCCATTCAAGTGAACCAGTTGTTTCCAACTGCCCGAGACCTCCCCACGGACTTGGTTTCCCTTGCAACTCACTGAGTTGTTGGTATCACATCAGGTAAGCAGAGAACCTAGCTGTGTGTTTGCTTGGAATAAGGCTTGGCCATGTAGAATGCACAGTAAGCCTTGGTTCCCTCATCTGTAAAATGGGAATAACAGGAATGGGATGATGGAGACTGTCACTTTCTGGTATTTACATTTTTCTAACATTTGAAATCTTTAAAACAAGCATATATTTTCCTTTATGATGAGAAAATCAAATGCAGTAGAACTATAAATAAATAAAATTAAGAAATATGAATAAATAAAATTACGTACCTCATTGGGTTGCAGTGAGGGTTAAAGGAGATGGTTCAATGCCCACAGCGCAGGGCCAGGCACATGCTGGGTGAGCAATGCCTGTAGCTGCCAGGCTCCTCTAATTATTATGGCTGATAATAGTTGTGGCCATTGGAAATCAAGGTTCTTGTCATGAGAGTTGGGCAAGTGTGTCAACCTCTCTGGCCTTGGTGAATTCATCTCTAAAATGAGAATGTCAGAAAACTTCCTAAACCTAATAAAGGAAACAATAATGGGAAAACCCACTCACACCCTACTTATTGGTAAAGGTTGAATGCTTCTTTCTTAACGTCAAGAACAAGAAGAGGATGTCCACTCTGGCCACTTCTATTCAAACCTGGGGGTTTTAGCCAGGTGAGTTAAGCAAGAGAAAGAAATAAAAGGCATCCATACTGGAAAGAGAGAAATAAAATTATTTCCTTTCACAGATAACATGATCCTGAATACAGAAAATCCTAAGGAATTCACAGAAAAAAACTATCAGAACTCATAAATGAGTTCAGCTAGATTGCAGGATATAAAATAAATATACAAAAATAAGTTGTATTTCTATAGACTAGCAATGAACAATCTGAAAATGATTCAGTATACAATTCTATTTATAATTACACCAAAAACAATAAAATATCTGCAAATAAAAGTAAGATATATGTGGCTAATTGTTTTCAACAAGGGTGAAGGATGCCAAGATAATTCAATGGAAAAAGAACAGTCATTTCAACAAATGATACTGGTACAACTAGATGAATGAAGTTGGACACCCACTTCACTCCATGCACAAAATTTAACTCAAAACGGACCACAGACCAAATGTAAGAGCCAAAATTATGAAACCCTTAGAAAAAAACATAGAAGTAAATCTTTGTGACCTTGGATTAGTGAATTATTTCTTAATTATGACATCAAAAACACAAATAACAAAAGAAAAAATGGATAAATTGACTTAATCAAAATTTAAAAATTTTGTTCTTCCAAAGGCATCACCAAGAAAGTGAAAAGACAACCTACACAATGGGAGAAAATATCTGCAAGTCATATATCTGATAAGAGACTGGTTTCAGAATCTATAAAGAACACTTGCAACTCAACAACAAAAAGACAAATAAGCTGATTTTTTTTAAGGGCAGAGAATTTAAATAGATATTTCTCCAAACAAGATCTATAAATTGCCAATAATCACATGAAAAGATGGTCAGCATCATTAGTCGTTAAGGAAATGCAAATCAAAGCTGCAATGACATGCCTCTTCACAGCCAATAAGATGGCTATAATCAAAAACATGGATAGAGCAGAAGCAAGAAGAGCTACAACCCTGCAGCCTGTGGAACAAAACCCACATTCACAGAAAGATAGACAAGATGAAAAGGCAGAGGACTATGTACCAGATGAAGAAACAAGATAAAACCCCAGAAAAACAACTAAATGAAGTGGAAATAGGCAACCTTCCAGAAAAAGAATTCAGAATAATGATAGTAAAGATGATCCAGGACCTCGGAAAAAGAATGGAGGCAAAGATCAAGAAGATGCAAGAAATGTTTAACAAAGACCTAGAAGAATTAAAGAACAAACAAACAGAGAGGAACAATACAATAACTGAAATGAAAACTACACTAGAAGGAATCAATAGCAGAATAACTGAGGCAGAAGAACAGATAAGTGACCTGGAAGACAGAATGGTGGAATTCACTGCTGTGGAACAGAATAAAGAAAAAAGAATGAAAAGAAATTAAGACAGCCTAAGAGACCTCTGAGACAACATTAAACGCAACAACATTCACATTATAGGGGTCCCAGAAGGAGAAAAGAGAGAGAAAGGACCCAAGAAAATATTTGAAGAGATTATAGTTGAAAACGTCCCTAACATGGGAAAGGAAATAGCCACCCAAGTCCAGGAAACGCAGAGAGTCCCATACAGGATAAACCCAAGGAGAAATGCATCGAGACACATAGTAATCAAATTGGCAAAAATTAAAGACAAAGAAAAATTATTAAAAGCAGCAAGGGAAAAATGACAAATAATATACACAGGAACTCCCATAAGGTTAACAGCTGATTTCTCAGCAGAAACTCTACAAGCCAGAAGGGAGTGGCATAATACACTTAAAGTGATGAAAGGAAAGAACCTACAACCAAGATTACTCAACCTGGCAAGGATCTTATTCAGATTCGATGGAGAAATCAAAAGCTTTACAGACAAGCAAAAGCTAAGAGAATTCAGCACGACCAGACCAGCTCTATAACAAATGCTAAAGGAACTTCTCTAAGTGGGAAACACAAGAGAAGAAAAGGCACTACAAAAACAAACCCAAAACAATTAAGAAAATGGTCATAGGAACATACATATCAATAATTACCTTAAACGTGAATGGATTAAATGCTCCAACCAAAAGACACAGACTTGCTGAATGGATACAAAAACAAGACCCATCTATATGCTGTCTACAAGAGACCCACTTCAGACCTAGGGACACATACAGACTGAAAGTGAGGGGATGGAAAAAGATATTCCATGCAAATGGAAATCAAAAGAAAGCTGAAGTAGCAATACTCATATCAGATAAAATAGACTTTAAAATAAAGAACGTTACTAGAGACAAGGAAGGACACTACATAATGATCAAGGGATCAATCCAAGAAGAAGATATAACAATTATAAATATATATGCACCCAACATAGGAGCACCTCAATACATAAGGCAACTGCTAACAGCTATAAAAGAGGAAATCGACAGTAACAAATTAATAGTGGGTGACTTTAACACCTCACTTACACCAATGGAAAGATCATCCAAAATGAAAATAAATAAGGAAACAGAAGTTTTAAATGACACAATAGACCCGATAGATTTAACTGATATTTATAGGACATTCCATCCAAAAAGAGCAGATTACACTTTCTTCTCAAGTGCACATGGAACATTCTCCAGGATAGATCACACCTTGGGTCACAAATCAAGCCTCAGTAAATTTAAGAAAATTGAAATCATATCAAGCATCTTTTCCGACCACAACATTATGAGATTAGAAATCAATTACAGGGAAAAAACCGTAAAAAACACAAACACATGGAGGCTAAACAATACATTACTAAATAACCAAGAGATCACTGTAGAAATCAAAAATACCTAGAGACAAATGACAATGAAAACACGACGATCCAAAACCTATGGGATGCAGCAAAAGCAGGTCTAAGAGGGAAGTTTATAGCTAAACAAGCCTACCTCAAAAAACAAGAAAAATCTCAAATAAACAATTTAACCTTACACTTAAAGGAACTGAAGAAAGAAGAACAAACAAAACCCAAAGTTAGCAGAAGGGAAGAAATCATAAAGATCAGAGCAGAAATAAATGAAATAGAAACAAAGAAAACAATAGCAAACATCAATGAAATTAAAAGCTGGTTCTTTTAGAAGATAAACAAAATTGATAAACCATTAGCCAGACTCATCAAGAAAAAGAGGGAGAGGACTCAAATCAATAAAATTAGAAATGAAAAAGGACAAGTTACAACAGACACTGCAGAAATGTAAAGCATCCTAAGAGACTACTACAAGCAACTCTGTGCCAATAAAATGGACAACATGGAAGAAATGGACAAATTCCTAGAAAGGTATAAGCTTCCATGACTGAACCAGGAAGAAACAGAAAATATGAACAGACCAATCACAAGTAATGAAATTGAAACTGTGATTAAAAATCTTCCAACAAACTAAAGTCCAGGACCAGATGGCTTCACATGTGAATTCTATCAAACATTTAGAGAAAAGCTAACACCCATCCTTCTCAAATTCTTCCAAAAAATTGCAGAGGAAGGAAGACTCCCAAACTCATTCTATGAGGCCACCATCACCCTGATACCAAAACCAGCCAAAATACTAAAAAAAAAAGAAAATTACAGACCAATATCACTGATGAATATAGTTGCAAAATTCCTCAACAAAATACTAGCAAACAGAATCCAACAACACATTAAAAGGATCATACACCATGATCAAGTGGGATTTATCCCAGAGATACAAGTATTCTTCAATATATGCAAATCAATCAATGTGATACACCATATTAACAAATTGAAGAATAAAAACCATATGATCATCTCAGTAGATGCAGAAAAAGCTTTTGACAAAATTCAACACCTATTTATGACGAAAACTCTCCAGAAAGTGGGCATAGAGGGAATCTACCTCAACATAATAAAGGCCATATACGACAAACCCACAGCAAACATCATTCTCAATAGTGAAAAACTGAAAGCATTTCCTTTAAGATCATGAACAAGATAAAGATGTTCACTCTCACCACTATTATTCAACATAGTTTTGGAAGTCCTAGCCATGGCAATCAGAGAAGAAAAAGAAATAAAAGGAATACAAATTGGAAAACAAGAAGTAAAACTGTCACTGTTTGCAGATGACATGATATTATACATAGAGAATCCTAAAGATGCCACCAGAAAACTATTAGAGCTAATCAATGAATTTGGTACAGTTGCAGGATACCAAATTAATGCACAGAAATCTCTTGCACTCCTATACACTGATGATGAAAAATCTGAAAGAGAAATTAAGGAAACACTCCCATTTACCATTGCAGCAAAAACAATAAAATACCTAGGAATAAACCTAACTAGGGAGACCAAAGACCTGTATGCAGAATACTATGACACTGATGAAAGAAATTAAAGATGATACCAACAGATGGAGAGATATACCATGTTCTTGGATTGGAGGAATCAATGTTGTGAAAATGATTATACTATCCAAAGCAATCTACAGATTCAATGCAATCCCTATCAAATTACCAATGGCATTTTTTCCAGAACTATAACAAAAAATCTTAAAATCTGTATGGAGACACAAAAGACCCCAAATAGCCAAAGCAGTCTCGAGGGAAACAAACAGAGCTGGAGTAATCAGATTCCCTGACTTCAGACTATACTACAAAGCTACAGTAATCAAGACAATATGGTACTGGCAGAAAAACAGAAACATAGATCAATGGAACAAGATAGAAAGCCCAGAGATAAACCCACACACTTATGGTCAACTAATCTATGACAAAGGAGGCAAGGGTATACAATGGAGAAAAGACAGTCTCTTCAATAAGTGGTGCTGGGGAAAATGGACAGCTACATGTAAAAGAATGAAATTAGAACACTCTCTAACACCATACACAAAAATGAACTCAAAATGGATTAGAGGGCTTCCCTGGTGGTGCAGTGGTTGAGAGTCCGCCTGCCAATGCAGGGGACATGGGTTCGTGTCCCAGTCTGGGAAGATCCCACATGCTGCGGAGCAGCTGGGCCCATGAGTCATGGCCGCTGAGCCTGCGCGTCTGGAGCCTGTGCTCTGCAACAGGAGAGTCCACTACTGTGAGAGGCCCACGTAGCACAAGAAAAAAAAAAAAGGATTAGAGACCTAAATGTAAGACCGGACACTATAAAACTCTTAGAGGAAAACATAGGAAGAACACTCTTTGACATAAATCACAGCAAGATCTTTTTTGATCCACCTCCTAGAAAAATGGAAGTAAAAACAAAAATAAACAAATGGGACCTAATGAAATGTAAAAGCTTGTGCATAGGAAAGGAAACCATAAACAAGACGAAAAGACAACCCTAAGAATGGGAGAAAATATTTACAAATGAATCAATGGACAAATGGTTAATCTCCAAAAGATATAAACAGCTCATGCAGCTCAATATTAAAGAAACAAACAACCCAATCCAAAAATGGGCAGAAGACCTAAATAGACATTTCTCCAAAGAAAACATACAGATGGCCAAGAAGCGCATGAAAAGCTGGTCAACATCACTAATTATTAGAGAAATGCAAATCAAAACTACAATGAGGTATCACCTTACACCAGTTAGAATGGGCATCATCAGAAAATCTACAAAAAACAAATGCTGGAGAGGGTGTGGAGAAAAGGGAACCCTCTTGCACTGTTGGTGGGAATGTAAACTGATACAGCCACTGTGGAGAACAGTATGGAGGTTCCTTAAAAAACTAAAAATAGAATTACCATATGATCCAGCAATCCCACTACTTGGCATATACCCAGAGAAAACCATAATTCAAAAATACACATGCACCCCAATGTTCATTGAAGCTGTATTTACAATAGCCAGGTCATGGAAGCAACCTAAATGCCCATCAACAGATGAATGGATAAAGAAGATGTGGTACATATACACAATGGAATATTACTCAGCCATAAAAAGGAAAGAAATTGGGTCATTTGTTGAGATGTGGATGCATCTAGAGACTGTCATACAGTGTGAAGTAAGTCAGAAAGAGAAAAATAAATATCGTATATTAACACATGTATGTGGAACCTGGAAAAATGATACAGATGAACCAGTTTGCAGGGCAGAAGTTGAGACACAGATGTAGAGAACAAACATATGGACACCAAGGGGGAAAGCCGTGGGGTGTGGGGATGGTGGTGTGATGAATTGGGCGATTGGGATTGACATGTATACATTGATGTGTATAAAATTGATGACTAATAAGAACCTGCTGTATTAAAACATTAATAAAATTAAATTTTAAAAAAAGATAGATAATAATGAGTGTTGGCAAGGATGTAGATAAACTGGAATCCTCACACATTGCTACTGGGAATTTAAAATGGTGCAGCTGTTTTGAAAAATAGTTTGATAGTTCCTCAAAGAGTTAAACGTTGAGTAACATATGACCCAGCAATTCTACTCCTTGGTGTATGCCCAAGAGAAATGGAAACATATGTCTACACAAAAACATGTACACAAATGTTCATAGAAGCATTATTGATAATAGTAAAAGTCTGGAAACCACCTAAGTATCCATCAACTGATGAGTGTATAAACAAAATATAGTGTCTTCACACAATGGAATATTATTCTACAGTAAAAAGAAATGAAGTACTGACACATGATACATGAATTAACTTTGAAAACTATGTAAAATAAGCCAGTCACGAAAAGACCTTGTATTGTATGGTTCCTGCTATAGCCTGAATGTTTTCCCCCCTAATTCATATGTTGAAGCTTAATTCCTAATATGATTGTATTTGGAGGTGGGGCCTCTGGGAGGTAATTAGGTCATGAGATTGGAGCCCTCGTGAAAAGGATTAGTGCCCTTATAAGAAGAGACACAGGGAGATGATTTTTTTTTTTTCTCTCTGCCATGTGAGGACACAGACAGAAGGTGACTGTCTGAAAAACCAATACCCAACTGTGTTAGTACTCTGATCCTGGACTTCCCAGCCTCCAGGACTATGAGAAATAAATTTCTAGTGTTCAAGCCACTTGGGCTATGGTATTTGTTATACCAGCCCGAGCTGACTAAGACAGTTCCATTTATGTGAAATGTGTAGAATAGGCAAATCCAGAGAGACATAAAGTAGATTAGTAGTTTCAGGGGCTGAGGAAAGGGATAAGGAGTGACTGCTAATGGGAACAGGGTTTCTTTTGGGAGTGATAAAAATATTCTGAAATTAAATTGTAATGGTGGTTGTACAATTCTAGGAATATACTAAAAACCACTGACATGTATCCATTAAAAGAGTGAATTTTATGTTATGTAACTTATATCTCAATAAAGCTATTTTTTAAAGAATCAGAATGACCCTGCTTCCTTGCCTAAAGGCAGAGGGATGGACTTGAAGATCTTTTCATGCCATTTCCAGTCCTAAAAATCCATTTGTGAGTCACAGCAGGGTTGGTGACATTTGATGTTAACACTTCAGGAGGACAGGGATGACTGCAGGGGTCCCTTCACCTCTCTATGGTCTGATGCCTCCACTCACTCACTGATTCACTCACCCGCTCACTCATTCAGTCATTCAGGCTCCCAGGAGCATTTATTTAGCACTTTGTAAGTTGTCGCTCGGTCCTCTGGGAGGTCTAAACCTGGTGGGTGAGGAACATTCAGAAGAAGGTGAATCTGTTGCAGTGGGAGGTGCCGGCTGCAGGAACATGTTGGGGCTGGGGGAGCTCCAAGCAGAGCTTGTGTGAATCTGCCTGGGGAGGTCGGGCAAGCTTCACAGAGTGACACTGAACTGAGAAGGGGGAGGGGGAGTTTGTCAGGATGTCGTGGTGGGAAGGGTACACCAGACAGAGGGAACAGCATGTGCAGAGGCTCAGAGGCTAGGAAACATTTGGCCTGTTCAAGAAAGAGCACATGGTCTGGAATGCCTGGAGGATCGGGTGCATGTTTCAAGGGTGGAGCAGAGGTGAGAGATGAGGCTGGAGAGGCTGATGCCTGGGATCCCTTCTCCCTGTTTTCCCATAAAAGATGCCTACAGGACTTCTTTCCATGTGTGAATTATAACATGGGCTTAGATAATGTCCCTGCTGTTCCCTCTGCCAGGACCCCAGCTCCCTGCTCTGTAGGAGAAATTCTACTGATCTTCCAAGGCCCTGCTCTTATGAATTCCTGACCCCTTCCTCTTCCCAACCACCAGGTAAGGTGATCCCCTCCCCTTACTCCTCAGGGTTCCCATAACCCTGATACACATCTCTGACTCATTCCCTGAAGGTAAACATTGTGTCTTAGTCCTTTTTTTAGTTTTGTTTTTTGTTTTTTGGTTTTTTTTTGGTACGCGGGCCTCTCAATGTTGTGGCCTCTCCCGTTGGGGAGCACAGGCTCCGGACCCGCAGGCTCAGCGGCCATGGCTCACGGGCCCAGCCGCTCCGCGGCATGTGGGATCTTCCCGAACCGGAGCATGAACCCATGTCCCCTGCATCGGCAGGCGGACTCCCAACCACTGCACCACCAGGGAAGCCCTTAGTCCTTTTTTTAAATTTCCATAATCTACCACGGGGCTTGGCACATCACTGACATTCATACTTTTTTGATTGAATAAGTCATTTCTACCTGAAACTTGTGGCGTGATGGGCAGAACACAGCTCATGGTCATGAGAACTGGTTAGGGAGTCAGACAGACCCAAGGTCAAATCCAGACTCTGGCATTACCTCTCACACCTGAGTTTCTATGGTAAAATGGGGATAACAACCCATTCATTCATTCAGCAACTATCTATTGAATAGCTACTATACGCCTAGCTCTGTGCTAGACACAGGGCCACAGCAGAGATCAGCACAGCTCTGGACCTCTCCTCAGGTAATCAACAGTCCAGCTGGGTCATGGCTCACAGATGTTAAATAGCCACTAATTGGTATATGATTATAGGGTTTGATGAACTATGTAAAATAACTAATGATACAATGATCAGTGAGAGTCAGGGACCTCATTTGGATTGGGGGAGGGGTGGCTGGAGGCTGGTGTGCAGAAGTGGCAAGTTGCTAGAGCCAAGCCAGGCAGAGGGCCTGGGGGTGGGGTTGCTAAGGGGAGAGACCAATGAGCTTTAGGGGGCTTGGGTGCAGTGGGGCAAGATGCACTTATGGAACAGCCAGAGGCTAGTGAGGACAGAGAGGGTCAGTGAGAGAAAAGACAAGCAGTGAACTCAGGGAGGCGGTGGAGGGAGGATCGTGGGCCATGGACAGAGCAGGGGGAGCTGTGTCCTAAGGAAAGGAGACCGTCTGTGACCTGAGCCTATCGCTGGTGCATTTACTCTGGGCCCTTGATTATCCATGGCTGATGTGGCCCTACTGTTGCTGTGTGGCAGCTGTGGTGACTGTGGTGACTATACTGTGACCTCTGGACATGGTCATGCTGGTCTGGCTGCTAGGCAAGGAGGCAGCCGCTCAGGAAGGAGGCCAGACATATGCTCTAGGGAGAAGCACCCTCCCAGCTTCTGCCCTGTCCTCTCCCTTGCTGTCTCTTGGGGCCACTCTTACCCACCTATCACCAAGGAGGCACAGGGTAGTGGTTCAGGCTTTGAGCTCTGGAGCCAAACAGACCAGAGTTCAAATCCCAGCTCTCAGTGCTACATGCTGTGTGACTTCAGGCAAGTCACTTGGCCTCTCTGAGTCTCATTTACCTTCTCTGTTAAACAAGTATATCTCGCAAGGTTAAATGAGATGAAATATGTGAGTGCCTAGTAGCATGCCAGGTATACAGAAATCACTCAATAGTTGCTCACTATTGTTAGTGTGACTAGTATTCAATGCAGGCCCAGCGCCTGGGGTCTGGGGAGCATTTGACGCAGGTGTGTGGCTGACATCAGCTGGAACCATATTCTCTCTCCTGCTGGCCAGTGCTGACTTGAGCCTCAGCCTCTGTCCTGTTCTGTGCTCCAACCCTGCCTGCCAGGGCTCCCAGGGCTCTGCTCATGGTTCCACGCCTGAGCTCCATCCTGCTGCCTAAAAAGCTCCTGTGATGCAGATCCTTCATCTGCACACCTGTGTCTCCCCTGAATCCCACCTCCCTGGAGCCTCCTAACTAACCGCGGAGCTGCCACAGGCAGGTGTCTGGGCCTTGGTCCTGCCCTGAGCTTCTCCTCCCCAGCCCGCCACCACCCCATTCCCCTGCTGGCCCAGGTCCAGGCCGGCCGCATCCTGCTAGCAGAGCAGGGAGTGACATGGAGAAGGGAGGCAGGTCCCAAGGGTAAGATGTGTCAGCATCCATGCCTTTCTGATCCCTGGCTCTGTACGGTCTCAGAACAAGGAGGTTAGTTGACAGGCCTCTGTGATGGTCCCAAACTTCAGAAAATTGGAATAAACCATAACCATATGGGTGTACTCCATGCAGATAGCTAAATGAGAAGACAAGAACTGATGGGAAAGTTCTCTGCCTCCGCTTTCTTGGCTCCCCCAGCTCTCACAGAGAGCAGCTTAGCGACGGTCTGCTGCTCCGAGGATGAGACGCAACTCCAGCCTAACCAGACCCCTCCTCTTTCCAGCTTCAAGTGCTCCACCACCCCTGACCCTAAATCTTTTCACCTCAGTCATGCAGGCCTTCAAAATGTCTGTGCTCCCTCCCGCCTCAGGGCCTTTGCACATGCTTTTCCCTCCATCAGGAACACACTTCTCTTTTTGCCCAGTTAAGACAACTAGCACATTCCAAAGTAGGGGGTGACCCTGAAAGTGGGGTGAATTACAGGGTCCATTCCTGGCTGGTGGGGAACCAAGACTCTGGAAGGGCCCTGCTCACTCCTGGCCGGCCTCCTCTGGAAGGAGGAGGACTTGCTTTCATAAGCTTCCTTGAACTTTCTTTTTTTTTTTTTTTGCGGTACACAGGCCTCTCACTGTTGTGGCCTCTCCTGCTTTGGAGCACAGGCTCCGGACACGCAGGCTCAGTGGCCATGGCTCACGGGCCTAGCCGCTCCGCGGCATGTGGGATCTTCCCGAACCGGGGCACAAACCCATGTCCCCTGCATCGGCAGGCGGACTCCCAACCACTGCGCCACCAGGGAAGCTCCCTTGAACTTTCTTTAAATCAGAGTTTCAGAGACCATCTGATCAATGTGTAACCTAAAAATTTCGTTCATAACATGTCCCTTTTGTGTAACATGCACAGTTTTGGTGAGAGAGGCAGGAGAGCTGTTCCCCCCTCCTCCCTCCAGCTCCCCCTTGGCGTGCAGTCGAGCCCCCCTGGACAGCCCATGAGTCTGTGAGACCAGACGTGACTCTGCCATCTGGTTCTGGGTGGATTTGGGAACATTGAGCTGGGTCTAAATTGCCCCTGGGCTCAGCTTCTGAGAAGTTCTTCTTTCAAAGTCTCCTCTGTGGGAGAGTGGACGGTGCCACTTTCCCTTGGAACACAGAGCTTATTTTACTCACCTGTGCCCCCTCTCAGGGCCAAGAAGAGTGCCGGCGCTTAGTAGGAACTTAGAAAATCTCTGGTTGAATTGGACAGAACGTGAAACAGGAAGTGAACAAGCTTTCAAGGGGTGCATCAGAGCATGGAAAGCAACTGCTTGTAAATTAAAATCCTTTTCTTGGCCCCTGGAGAGTATAGTGCTTTCAAGGAAGCCTTTGACCAATACTTGGGTAAAGTGCAGAATTTCTTTCAACTGTAAATAGTCCTGACTCAGGGAGCTGGATCCTTCCAACACACACACACACACACACACACACACACACACACACACACACACACACCTCTCTCATTATATATAATGAGTCGATCATAATTATTCATGGATTCCATATTTGAAATTTTGCCTGCTTGCTAAACTTTTTTTGTAACTCCACATCAATACTTAAGGTACTTTTGCTGTCAGTCGTGTACATGCACAAAGCAGGGAAAAATCTGAGTGACCCGATGCCAGCTGAGTCAAACAAAGCAAGCTCTGCCATCTTGTTTCAGCTCTCGTTCTGTAAACTAGTGTCATTTGCCCTATTTAGTGCCATGTTTTTTTGCATTTTTGTGCTTTTTGTTGGTGATTTCGCTGTTTAAAACGGCCTCCAAGCACAGTGCTGAAGTGCCAGAAGGCTGTGATGTGCCTTACGGAGAAGATATGTGTGTGAGACAAGTTTCCCTGAGGCATGGGTTTATAGCGCTGTTGGCTGTGAACTCAATGTTAATGAATCAACAGCATATATTAAATAAGTTGTAGTTAAACAGAAACACCCGTAAATCAAGGTTATATACTGATCCATTTACTTTTGTAGAAACTGCCATACTTTTTTCCAGAGTGGCTGTATCATTTTATATTCCCACCATCAATGTATGAGGTAATCCATTTCTCCACATCCTCACAAGCATTTGCTGTTGTGATTAATTTTCATTTTATTCATTCTGACAGGCATGTAGTGATAGTTCACTGTGGTTTTAATTCACATTTCCCTAATGGCTAATGATACGGAACATCTTTTCGTGTGCTTATTTTCCATCTGTATGTCCTCTTCAGCGAAATGTCTCTCCACATTATGGAAATAAGCAAAGATCAACCAAATGATAAAAGCATAGGCTATTTATTCTGAGCTCACCAAAGCAAGGGAGTCAGCCACCATCACTTGCGTTTTGGCAGAGACTCAAAAGAAGGCAGAGGAGTGGGAAAGCTTTATACTGTGAAAAAGGGAAGGCTTCAGATACACCCTATTGGAGGCTGCTGTCCTGGGAGAGCTGCAGACAGGCTGACTAGAAGCAGGGCATCCCCTGTGATTGGGTAGGGGGGCATATTTGGCTTTCTCTGGTCGGTCCTAAATTGGAAGCAGACACAAAAATTGACGAAGCTGTCAGTTACTAAAAAAGTCCTAACCCTTTGGGGCCATGTATTACAGAAGCTATTGTTTAGCCTACTAGATGGTCACTAGAGATAGCAATCTGGCTTCCTGCAAGTCTGACTGACAGCAGGCTGGCTTCCTGGGCTATTTATTGTAGGTAAGAGATTGGCTTCCTGGGCAGGTTGCTGCAGGTTGTGGGTCAAAGTTCTGTGTTTCTCTATGGCCGGCCCATGGTCCAGTTATATATTCAGTCTCTGTGTCTTTTGTGCATTTTTAATTGGCTTTAGCTGTATTGAGCTCTTCACTTAGCCCTAGATCCCAAAGGTTTTCTTCTATGTTTCTTTCTGAAGCTTTTATAGCTTTATGTTTTACATTGAAGTCTGTGATCCGTTTTGAGTTGATTTTGAGGTTTCAGTAAGATGTGGTTTATGGATGCCTCTTGTTCCAGCAAAATTCATTGAAACGGCTACTTGTCCTCCATTGAATTACTTCTGCACCTTTGTCAAAAATCAGCTGGGCATATATATTCAAGGGTCTGTTTCTGGGTCTCTATTCTGTTCCACTGATGTCTGTGTCTATCTGTCCACCAATACCATGCTATTGTGATTACTATAGGTATATAGAAAGCCTTAACATCAGGTAGAATGATTCCTCCCACTTTATTCTTTTTAAAAATATTTTAGCTGTTCTATTCCCTATCCTTTTCCATATAAAGTTTAGAATAAGCTTGCCTATGTCTACAAAAGACTTTCCTGAGATTTTGATAGGAAATGCATTAAAACTATAGATCAATTTGGGGATAATTGTCATCTTTGCTATGCGGAATCTTCCAGTCTGAACATTGTATGTCTTTTCATTTATTTAGGTATTCTTTGGTTTCTGCTGTCAGCAATTTGTAATTGTCAGGATTATACACAGGTTTTGTTGCGTTGATACCTGAGAACTCGATTTTCTTTCGGGAAACTGTAAATCGCATTGTGTTTATAATTTTGGTTTCCACATTTTTGTCACTAGTAAAGAGAAATGTGATTGAGTTTTGTGTGTTGCTCTTGTATACTGTGACCTTGCTGAACTCACTTTCCAGTTATAGAATTTTTTTAATACACTTTATTTTTTTTTGAGATGTTTTAGGTTCACGGCAAAATTGAGCAGAAGGTATACAGATTTCCCTTATACCCCCTCCCCCCATATTCATAGTCTCCCCATTATCAACATCCCCCACCAGAGTGGTGTATTTTTTTACAGTTGATGAACCTGCATAGACACATCCTTATGACCCAGAGTCCATAGTTTACATTACTATTTACTCTTGGTCTTATATGTTCTATGAGTTTGGACAAATGTACAATGGCATGTATGCACCATTATAGTATCACTGCTCTAAAATCCTCTGTGCTCCACCTATTCATCCCTCCCTCCCCTCTCAACCCTGGAGACCACTGATCTTTTTACTGTCTCCACACTTTTGTCTTTCCAAAATGTCATATAGTTGGATTCATATAGTGTATAGCCTTTCGCATTGACTTCCTTCACTCAGTAATATGCCTTCAAGTTTCCTCCATGCCTTTTCATGGCTTAACAGCTCATTTCTTTTTAGTGCTGAATTGTAATACCACAGTTTGTCCACTCGTTCACGGAAGGACATCTCAGTTGCTTACAAGTTTTGGCAAAGATGGATAAAGCTTCTATAAACAACCGTGTGTAGGTTTTTAGGCGGATGTAAGTTTTTAACTACTTTGGGTAAATACCAAGGAATGCAATTGTTGGATATACAGTAAGAGTATGTTTTCTTTTGTAGGATACTGCCAAACTGTCTTCCAAAGTGGCTGTGCCAGTTTGCATTGCCACAAGCAGTGAATGAGAGTCACTGTTGATCTACATTCTCACCAGCATTTGTTGTTGTCAGTGTTTTGGATTTTGTCCATTTTAAAAGGTGTGCAGTGGTACCTCACTGTTGATTTAATTTCCCTGATGACATACAGTGTGTAGCATCTTTTCATATACTTGTTTTGCATTTGTATATTTTCTTTGGTGAGGTGTCTCTTAAGGTCTTTGACCCATTTTTTAAATTGGGTTGTTTGTTTTCTTATTGTTGAGTTTTAAGCATTCTTTGTATGTTTTGGATAACAGTACTTTATCAGGTGTGCCTTTTGCAATGTTCTCCAAGCCTGTAGCTTGTCTTTTCATTCTCTTGATGGTGTCTTTTGTAGAGCAGAGATTTTTAATTTTTAATGAAGACTGGCTTATCAGTTCTTTCTTTCATGAATTTTGTCTTTGGTGTTATATCTAAAAAGTCATCACCAAACAAAATGTCATCTAAATTTTCACCTATGTTATATCCTATGAATTTTATAGTTTTGCATTTTACACTTAGGTCTATGATCCATTTTGAGATTATTTTTGAGAAAGTTGGAAAATCTGTGTATACATTCATTCTTCATCTTTTTGTATGTATATGTCTAGTTGTTCTGTCACAATTTATTGAAAAGACTGTCTTTCCTCATTGTGTTGTCTTTGCTTCTTTGCCAAAGATCAGTTAGCTGTATTTATGGGGATATATTTCTGGGTTCTCTATTCTCTTCCATTGATCTATTTGTCTATTCTTTCAGCAATAGCACATTGTCTTGATGACTGTAGCTTTATAGTATGTCCTAAAGTTGGGTAGCATCAATCCTCCAACTTTGTTGTTCTCCTTCAATATTGTGTCAGCTATTCTGGGTCTATTGACTCTTCATATAGACTTTAGAATAAATTGGTCGATATCCACAAAATAACTTGTTGAGATTTTGATTAGTTTTGCATTGAATCTATAGATCAAGTTGGAAAGAATTGACATCTTAACAGTATTAAATCTTCCTATGTATGAACATGGAATAGCTCTCCATTTATTTAGTTCTTTGAATTCTTTAATCAGAGTTTTGGCTTTCCTCATACAGATCTAGTATATATTTTATTAGATTTATACCCAAGTATTTCATTTTGGGGGTGTAAATGTAAATGGTACTGTGATTTTTATTTCAAAGTCTATAAGTTCATTGTTGGTACATAGGAAAGTGATTGATTTTTATGTATTCATCTTGCATCTTGCAATCTTACTATACTGTAATCACTTCTTAGTTCCAGGAGGGTTTGTTTGTTTTTCTTTTGTTTGTTTTGGGTTTTTTTGCTTTTTATTTTTTTGTCAATTTGTTAGATTTTCTACATGGACGATCAGGTCATCTGTGAAATAAACATTTTAATTTCTTTTTTCTAAATCCATATACCTTTTATTTCATTTTCTTGTCTTACTCCATTAGGTAAGACTACCAGTACAACGTTGAAAAGCAGTGGTGAGAGGAGACATTCTTGACTTCTCAGTGGAAAAGCCTCAAGTTTCTCACTGGTAAGTGTGATGTTAGCACTAGGTTTTTTAATAGATATTCTTTATCAAATTGAAGAATTTCCCCTCTATTCCTAGTTTACTGAGAGTTTTTATCATGAATCGGTGTTGCATTTTGTCAAATGATGTCTCTGCATCTATTGATATGATCATGTGAGTTTTCTTCTTTAGCCTGTTGATGTAATGGAGTACATTAATTGATTTTTGAATGGTGAAACATAAATTTTTGATTTATGCCTGGGATAAATCCTACTTTCTTGTGGTGTATAATTCTTTTTACATATTGTTGGATTCTATTTCCTTATATTTGGTTGAGGATTTTTGCATCTGTGTTCATGAGAGATATTGGCCCATAGTTTTCTTTTCTTGTGATGTCTTTGTCTACTTTGGGTATTAGGGTGATGCCGGCCTCATAGAATAGGTTTGGAAGTATTCCATCTGCTTGCATTCTCTGAATGAGATTGTAGAGAATTGATATAATTTTTTCCTTAAATGTTTGGTATACTTCACCAGGGAACCGTCTGGGCCTGGTGCTTTCTGTTTTGGAAGGTTGTTAATTATTGATTCAATTTCTTTAATAGATATAGGCCTATTAAGATCATCTGTTTCTTCTTGTGTGACCTTTGGCAGATTGTGTATTTCAAGGAATTGGTCCATTTCTTCTAGGTTATCAAATTTGTGGGCATGGACTTGTTCATAGTATTTCTTTATTATCTTTTTTTCATGTCCATGGGATCTCTAGTGATGTCCCCTCTTTCATATTAGTAATTTGTGTCTTCTCTCTTTTTTTCTTTGTTAGCTTAGCTAGAAGCTTATTGATGTTATTGATCTTTTCAAAGAAACATCTTTTGGTTTTATTGATTTCTCTATTGATTTCCTGTTTTTAATTCCATTGATTCTGCTCTAATTTTAATTATTTCTTTCTTCTGTTTCCTTTGGGTTTTATTTCCTCTTCTTTTTCTAGTTTTTTAAGGTAGAAACTTTGATTGATTATAGATTTGTCTTCTTTTCTAATATACACATTCATTGCTATACATTTCCCTCTAAGCAATACTTTCACTGTATCTAACAAATTTTGATAAGTTCTATTTTCATTTTTATTTAATTCAAAATATTGTTTAATTCCTCAAGCTTTCTCCTTTGACTCATGTGTTATTTAAAAGTATCTTGTTGAACCTTCAAGTATTTGGAGATTTTCCAGCTACATTTCTGCTCTTGGTTTCTAGTTTAATCCCACTGTGGCCTGAGAGCAGACATTATATGATTTCTATTCTTTTAAATGCATTAAGGTATGTATTATGGCCCCCAATATTGTCTATTTTGGTGAATGTTTCATGTGAGTTTGACAAAAGTGTGTATTCTGCTGTTGTTGGATGAAGTAGTCTATAGATATGCATTATATGCAGCTGGTGGTGTAGTTGAATTAAATTATGTCCTTACTGATTTTATGCCTGTTGCACATGTCCATTTTGACAGAGGACTGTTGAAGTCTCCAACTATAACAGTGGATTCATCTACTTCTTGCAGTTCCATCATTTTTTGTTTCACACAACTTGATCCTCTGTTATGAGCTGCATACACATTAAGAATTGTTATCTCGGAGAATTGACTCCTTCATTATGCAATGCAAAGACATTATGCAATGTCTTCTTTTATCCCTGATATCTTTCCTTGAACTAAAGTCTGCTCTATCTGAAATTAATATAGCTACTCAGGCTTTATTATTATTATTATTAATGCCAGCATGGTATATCTTTCTTCATCCCTTTACTTTTAATCTTTATATTTAAAAATAGGTTTTTTGGGCTTCCCTGTTGGTGCAGTGGTTGAGAGTCCGCCTGCTGATGCAGGGCACGTGGGTTCGTGCCCCAGTCTGGGAGGATCCCACATGCCGTGGAGCAGCTGGGCCCGTGGGCCGTGGCCGCTGAGCCTGCGCGTCCGGAGCCTGTGCTCCGCAACGGGAGAGGCCACAACGGTGAGAAGCCCACGTATCGCAAAAAAAAAAAAAAAAAAATAGGTTTCTTGTAGACAACAGCTATCAGTTAATTTTAAAATAGGAAAAGAATAGAGAAAATCAATGAAATGAAAAGCTGGTACTTTGGGAAAATTTAACAAATTAATAAAACTCTAGAAAGACTGACAAAGATAAACAGAGGACACAAATAATCAATTTCAGGAATGAAATGGGGGATGTTATTACATATCTTACAGCCACTAGAATTATAGTAAGGTAATAATATGAACAACTTCATGCACATAAACTTACAATTAGAAGAAATTAACCAACTTTGTGAAAACCACAAACTATCAAAACTCAACCAAGATGAAATAAACAATCTGAATAGTCCTATAACAATTAAAGAAATTTAATTCATAATTTAAAAGCTCCCCCAAAAGAAAATCCCCAGGAGTAGATGGTTTCACTTAAGAATTCTGTCAAATAATTAAAGAATTAACACCAATTTCACACAATCATTTTGAGAAAATAGAATAGGAGAGGGCACTTCATGACTCATTTTATGAGGCCAGAATTACCTTGATACCAAAACCACTCAAAGACAGTACAAAAATGAAAATTATAGACCAAAATCATTCATGAGCTTAGATACAAAAATTCTCCACAAAGTATCAGAAAATTGAATCCAGTAATGTATATAAGCAATTATAAACTTTGACCATGTAGGATATATCTATCCTAAGTGTGAAAGTCTAGTTCAATATTCAAAAATCAGTCAATGTAATCCACCATATCATCAGGCTAAAGAAGAAAAAATTATATGATTGTATAAATTGATGGGTAAACATTTGATAAAGTTGAATGCCTATTCATGATAAAAAATATTCAGCACACTAGGAATACAGTGTGTTGAATTTCTTCAATTTAATAAAAGCATCTGCCAAACAACAACAAAAACAACAAACTCTACAGCTAACACTGTATTTGATGGTGAAGGACAATACTTTCACCTTAAGATTGGGAACAAGGCAAGGAGGTGTGGTCTCACCTTATTCAACATAGTATTGGAAGTTCTAGCCAGTGCAATAAGGCAATAAAAATAAAGAAAAAGATACCAACAGGTAAGGAAGGAATAAAACTGTCCCTACTTGTGGATGATATGACTGTCTACATAAAAACCCCCAAGAAATCTAAAACAAACAAAACAAAGCAAAACCACATTAACAAAAAACTTGCAGAGACTTCCAATTTCCAATCCAACACGTAAGAAGCTGGAAGTCACAACTCTGTCCTCATTGACACAGGGCAAGGAGACTAGAGTGACAAATAATCTTGCCTCACAAACCCACCTCATTCTGCCTTGTTGCTGCCAGCTGGGAGTGGAAGCTCAGCTCTTCACTGAGCCCCATGGAAACAAGAAAAGGTAGGGGAGACCAGAAAGCTGACTAACACTGCCTCACATTCCCTCACTCAACCTTGCTGCTGCCCAATGTGTGTCCATCTGTTCATTGTTCCCTGCTGAGACCAGAGCGAGACGGCTGGTGAGTGGAGCGCTGACTAACCCTGCCTCACATTACCTCACTCAATCATACTGATGCTAGATAGAGGTGGAAGTTCTGCTCACCACTGGACGCTGCTGACACCACCAGAGAGGAAATCAGAGCACCACCACCCACTTTTCAGGTGTGTGGGGAAAGTGGAAGATCATCTCTCTGTTTGCCCTGTTGATATCATAAGAATGTGGTGTTGTTTTCCCATTGATGTCCAGTTATGTCAGGTGGTATGGCCCCCAAATTTTCTTGTATGTTAGACAACCCTTACCCCTGTTACTTGCCTAGGGAAAAATAGGATTTTCTTGGAATTTATTTTTTTGCCTGTGCCTGTTCCTTGTTCCAGGTTGGAGACATCTACAGAACTCTGTCTAGGGTATATGAGACACAATAAGAGAACTCAAAGAACTCACCACCATGTTATTCCTAAAGTCTTGTGGCCCTGGGAAGTCTGCTTCCTTCTTTCCACCTTCCAGAGTGTTCCTTTGAGTTTTTGTTGAATTATGTCCAGAGATTTTAGTTGTCAGAGGGAATACCTGGGTGAAATGAGGCTACTCCATCTTGGCCAGAATCAGAGGTCTTAACATAATCTTTAGACAGAATGAATTTTAGACAGACATTGACGATCATTTCATATCCTCTTCTCTCTGTGCTGACATGTACTCTTTTTACCAGAAGGTCACTCAGAATCTTGTAAGACTTTGTTTAAGAACAATATACATTATCTGTGTCAGTTTCAAAGCATGTCTGCAAATTCTTTGACACTCCTTCAACAGAAGAATAAGGTCTATGCCACTTCATCTTAAACCTAGAGTAAGCTTACTGTCTGGTCAATCAATAGAATACAAAAGTGACACTTTGTGACTTCCAGGCTAGGTCATAGAAGATAATAAAGCTTTCTCTTGGTTCTTAGGAATATTCATGCTAGAGCCTTGAGCTGCCATATAAATATTCTGACTGCCCTGAGGCCTTTATCATGAGGAAATTCAAACTCATCCACCAAAAGAGACCACATGGAGAAGCTTTGAGACAACAAAGGGGGAAGGAAAAAAATGGCTAGCCAGTCCCCAGATGTTACTCTTCCACCCCCACTCCAGTTCTACCCACAATCTAATTGCAACTACATGAAGAGGGAGCAGGGAGATAGTAGGTAGGAATAAGGTCAGCAAGGTGGTTGGGGTAGGGGTAGGGTCTCAGTTCATGTAGGGCTGGGTGAGCCATTGCAAGGACCCTGGCTTCTTCCCTGACTGAAATGGAGTCACTAAAATGTTCTGAGTACATGATGGACGTGCTATGACAAGTTAACTAGGATCACACAGGACCTTTTAGGAAGAGCTGACTCTTAGAGGAAAAAGGAAACAGGGAGGGCTGTTAGGAAGCTATTGTGATAATTCAAGACAGAGATGATGTGACTGGGATGGGGGACCAGGGAGGTAGCTGTGGAGTCGAGAAGTGGTCAAGTTCTGCAAATGTTTTGAAAAGCAGCCAGCATGTTTGCTGATAGATGTGGTATGGGATGTGATAGGTTAAGCATGACTCCAGGTTTCTGGCCTGAGAAACTGTGAGAATGGAGTTGCCTTAACTGAGGGAGACAATGGGAGCAGCAGGTTGGGAAGTGAGGCAGGTGAAGAACAGGCTGTCAGTTGGGATGTGTGAAGGACATTGGATACCTGTTGGGCTCCCAGGTGGAGATGTTGAATAGACAGTTGGATGTATAACCCTGGCATTCAGGAAGAGGTCTAGGCTGAGATGTAAATTTGGGATCCACCAGTACATGAATGGCTTGTAATGAACATGAATCTGATGAGGTCCCCAGGAGAGTGAGAGAGGATAAGGAGAAGCGGACCAAAGATGAAGCCCAGGGACAGCACAAGTTTACAAGTCGAGGAGCCAAGAAGAAACCAGCAAAGGAGATGGAGAAAGCCAGCCAGGGAAGTAGGAGGAAAACCAGGAGAGGATGGGCACAGAGGGGAGAGAGGGTTTCAAGGAGGAGGGAGTAACAGACTGAGTAAGATGACAGCTGAAAACTGATCACTGGATGTGACAGTGTGAGGTCATTGGTCACTTTCACAAGAGCAGTTTTGGATGAAGAGGTGGAGATGAAATCCTGATATGAGTGTGTTAAGAGAAAATTGGAGGACAGAAGTAGGAAGTGATGTGTATAAATAATGCTTTCAAGTGGTCTGACCGTAAAGATAAAGCAAAGAAATGTGTTTGTAGCAGGAGTGGTGGTTTTTCTTTTGAATCTTATTGAGTGTTTTATTTTTTGTGGCTGTAGAAATAAATACTGGCGTGTTTGCACACTGATGGGAGTGATCCAGTGGAGAGGGGAACTGTGATAATGCAGAAGGAAGAAGAGAATTGCTGGGGTGATGTTCTTGAGCAGATGAGAAAGGATGAGATCTAATGCATAAATGGCTTTGGAAAGGGACATGTGAGTTTCAGACCTGTGATGAATTTTCCCAAGGGTCTTCCAACAAAGTTGCACATCCTTCCACATATTTATCTGTGCCAAACCAAGACAGATAGAGTATCTTTGCATCATGCTCCTCATATTTTTCAAGAAACTTGTTTTCTTTGTTCAAAACTATGTCATAGAGATTCTCCTGTGTTAGTACATAGAGACCAAACTCAATCTTTTTAATGACTGCTTAGCATTCAGTAGCACGGATGCATCATTATTTATTTAACCAGTCTCCTGTTGATGGACCTTTATGTTGTCTCCAAGGTTTTATTTGCTATTGCAAATAATGCTGTAGATAACCTCCTTGCATAAATGCATATCCTTGAGCGTTTCAGAATCACTAACTCCTAGGAGTAAAATTATTGGACCAAAAGCTAAGTGCCTTTTGAATTGTGATAGATGCTGCTCAAGTGTCCTCCACAAAGACTACTGCAGAGAACATCCCTCTAGCGGTGCTGGAGTGTGACAAGTCAATAGCAGGCTTGTTTAAAGTGGGTCTCAACTTTAAAGTGTTTCCAGAACCATAAGTGATAAACCGCTGACCCCTCCTCTCCAGGCTGTGAGAATGTGCTGACCCCAGCTGGTCTGGGGAGCTGGAGAAGCGGAGAATTGGGATGGCGAGGGAGGAGAGAGCAGACAACGCGGGGCAGGAGGGCAGATCTGGGGAGCTTCAGGGAGCCGGGCTCTAGCCTGGTTCCTCAGGCCACTCCTGTGGGGTCCCGGGCAAGTGGCTCAGCCTCTCACTGCCTGACCACAACAAACATGCTTGTGTGGATCCAGGGAGGTAGCAAACATGAAAATGAGATTGTAAATGTTGGGGCAGAGACGGCAGGCTGCCCACCAATAGTCACCCTCCTCTTCTTTCCTCCTAACATGACCCCTATTTTGTCCGGGACAACAATTTCCCCTACTTAAAAGCATCACATTTCCCTTTCTGCCGGTAGTCATGTGACACAGCTCCGGCCAATGAGATGGGAGCGGAGGTTCCTGAGGGCATTCTGGGAAATTCCGTGGACAGCCTGCCTCCGATCCTAAAAGGCACCCCAAGGTCCTGGTGAGCAACCGCTATGCGACCTCAGGGGCCCCCGAGTGCGTGGAGGACATCGAGGGGAGATAAAGGAGGAGACTGAGCCAATGGCATCTTGGAGCCGCTGGCCCTTCACCAGCCTCTTCCAGACACCTCGTTGTGTGAGAAAAGTAAGCCTCAGATTTGTCTACGCCTCTGCTGGTCAGGTTCCCTTTACTCTCAGGAAGGCCATCCCTGGGTTTTCCACTAATGCCGCATGAGAACTTTCTGCAGTCTGGTAGCCTCTCCGGGTCGTATTATTTTTTTTTTTTTGGTGGGGGATGGATCAAGCCATTTTATTGAAGGGCTTCGGAGGAGGGTAGAAAGGCTGGGAGGACAATGAGATCCGACGTCCTTCTCCCAGCCGGGACCTCCCCAGCTTCACAGTCACTGAAAGATCTTTGTTCACGTATTAAAGTGAGGGAATCAAACCAGGAATGGGTTTTTTTTTTAAATACATTTTTTATTTTTAGAAGAATTTATATTCACAGAAAAGTTTCAAAAAGAGTATAGGGAGTCCCTTTGTACTGCTCACCCCGTTCCCTTGACGTTAACGTCTTAGTAACTAGGGTTCATTTGTCAAAACTAGGAAACTAACATTGACACATCACTGTTAAGTAAACTCAACTTTATTCTATTTTCACTAGGTTTTCCTCTAATATCCTTTTTCTGTTGCATAAGCCCATCCAGCAACCACATTACATTTAGTCCTTGTATCTCCTTACTCCCCGCTCTGTCCTGTGACAGTTTCTCAGCCTTTCCTGTCCCGTATGACCTTGACGGTCTTGAGGAACATTTTGCAGAACGCTCCTTAGTTTGAGTTGGCCTGATGTTTTCTTCATGACTAGACTGGGGGAGAATTGCACAGAGGTGAAGCGCCCTTCTCATCACACCATTTCTGGGGACACATGCTACCCACAGGATTTATCACTGTGATGTTAACATCTGTCATGCGGTTAAGGTGATGTTTGCCAAGTTACTCCCCATTCACCCACTCCTGCCCTTCCCATGCTTGATTTTTTGCAAGCAAATCATTGAGTATGGCCCAAATTTAAGGGTTAGGGAGTTAAATTCTATTTCTTGGAGCAGGGAGTATAAATTCTTTGGAATTCTTCTGTAAGGAAGATTTGTCTCTCCTCTTCTATTTATTTATTTATTCATATCAGTATGGGCTCATGGATATCTATTTTATACTTTGGGTTTTAGTTTTAGTATTGTATCATTTATCCTGTTTTTCAAATTGTATCATCTTTGGGGGGCTCTTTCAGGTTCCTTTGTCCCTTTGCCATGCTCCCATCATTCTGTTTCTGAGCACTTCCTTACTTTCTTACAGGATGCCCCAGGCTCATCTTGTATATTCCCTTTCTCAGTCCTAGAATCAGCCATTCCTCTAAGGATCTGTGGTTCCTTTCATTTTAGAATCACATTAGAAACCAAGATCTGGGCACTAGACCAAGGGATTGTGAAGGTACTTTCAGCTCTAAAACTATAGGATTCTAGACTTAGGATAAAAGTGGTTCCAAAGTCATTCCATTATAGAGAGGATGAAATGAGATCTGCCATGTTCCATAAATATTCGTGTGAGCCGTGCCTGATGGAGGAGGTGCCTGTAACACCTTCTGCTGTTCCCACTTTTACCTCCTCATCATCACCATCCTTGGGGAGGAGTGATGGGCTCCTGCCTCACTCCAGAGACCAAATCCCCACCTCGGACCCTTGCCTGGTACCGAGGTCCCCATACCACAACTTGGGTCACAGCTTTGCTCCTGTGGGGCCACTCCTCCCCTTTTACCCCCTGTCTTGGCTTCCCCAGTAGCAGACCCTGCGATAAGGGTTGGAGGGTGAGTGGTTTATTGGGGAGGTGGTCCAGGTAAGCATCAGGACGACTGGGGAAGTGAGACAGGGGAGGGAAGGAAGCCAGTAAAAGTTGCATATTGAGCAGGTGACTGCTGCGGCAGCAGGGTCTCAGTCCCGGCTTCGGGGCAATCTGGAAGGTGACGCAGAGCACATCTCAGAGCTGCCCCACTGGAGGGGAGGGGCAAGGAAATGGGAGCGTTTACATCCAACCCCAGCCTTCGCTGGCTGAGGGCTGGTCCTAGGCGTCAACTCCCCAGCACCCCAGCTTGCTCTGTGTGCTGGCCAAGAGGAAGTCCTCAGAGGAAGCACCAAGGATACTCAAAGTAGGAGACTCAGCAAGTCTGAGACAGGGGTGCCAAGGGGACAGGGGTAGAGCACCAGCAGCACCCCAGATTCCACAGCCTGGAGCCTTGTTCCGAGCCAGAGAGCAGCCCTCCTTGATGGACGGAACTGCTCCTGTCTGCATACTGCCCATTGCTGGACACCTGGCCTGGTCCATCCAGCCATCTCTCACTTGGCACCAGAATGTCAGGTCCTGTCTCCCATCACCTGCCACCTTCCTGTCCACCTTGGTGGAAGCACATTGTCCAGATCCTCACTGTCCCACATTCAGGCCATCTCAATGTTGACCCACCCTCCTGCTGTCAGGTGGTGCCCAGAGCATCCTCAGAAGACCAGGGATGGGACAGGTGAGGGCTGGAAGCTCAGCAAGTTGCCTGGGCACCATCTCAAGTCAACAGACACTTGCTTCTCTGAGCTCCTGCTGTGTGTCAGGCACCTTGCTGAGAGCTTCCTGTGACCCTCACATCCTCCCTGTGAACGAGTGTTCAACAGCTGTACCTTCTGGGTGGGGCAACGGAGGATCTGAGAGGTTAAGTCTCAGCCCCAAGGTCACCCACCTGTCGCTAAGGAGCCTTGAAGGACGCTCCCACTGCCCTTATCTGCAGCGATGTGGTTTTCAGTAACCTCCAGGTGTAACCCGTGCCTCAGTCCCCTTCCCAAATCCTGGCCGTTGTTTACCTGGAATAAGCCTGGAGCTCCCACTGAGTCACTGTTAGAGGTGGTCCCCAGGCTGGTGCCCAGCAGCAGAGACTCTGTGTGAAATGCAGCCCTACTCCCCGATTGTGACTTACCTGACAATCATTAGTTCATTATGTCCAAAGTGCATCTGATTCCTCTGGAGGCTTTGCAGTAATTACAAGGTGGTACATTATTAAAAATGATTTATGGAGGCTAAAAGCTTTGGACGAAGAGCTCAGTGGCAAGATTGCTGGGCCACTATGAAAGAACTTGCCTGAGGTCACAGGTTGGATATGAACCAGGACCTGTGGCCGACTCCACCCCCGGCCCCCGACCACTGCCCTCACTGCCCCTCTGCTCCTGGCTGTCCATCTGTGCAGCTTTTAAGGCTCATGTCCTCAACCACCCTATGCGGGCGAGGCTGGTCAGATCACTGTCCCCCACCTACAGATGTGGAAACTGAGGACCAGAGAGGGAAGGCAACTTGCCCAAAGTCACACAGCAGGGAGTTGGGGGATCCCCGTGTGCCTGACTCCTCCTCTAGGGCTGCCTTGCCTGCCCCCCACTGCCCTCCCCACAACAATCCTCAGAGGAAAGCACAGACTGAGGCCCCCTTCTCCCTGGGGCGGGAGTGTCGTGGGCCCACAGAAAAGCCTCCATTTGCGGTATCTCCCGTCCTGGTGGCCAAACCCCTCTTTCTAGGTCTGCACCACATCCCCCGTTATCCTCCCCCCACCAAGCCCCGGGGCTGTCACTTCCCTAATGTACCCACTTTACTTATTACCTTCAAGGAAGACTTCATCCAGGAGGCAAACACAGAACACCTGCTTCTGATGATTGACGGCGTTCTGCCTCCCTTGGATGCAAAGGGAGCCCCTGCAGTAACACACCATTAACCTCCGCCAGGGCTGGACAGCCCCCGACACCCCGACACGGTGCACCCCCGTCCCCGTGCCCGCAGGCGCTGGGCCCTGGGCAGTTCCTCACAGGGGCTAGTGCGCCGGCTTGGGACGCACTATGCTTTGCCTCCCGCTCTGTCACTCACTAGGTGGAAGATTTAAATCCAGCCTCTGAATCTACTCTCCTTACCTATAAAGTGGGAATGTTATACTTACGTTCTCCAGAACTCAGTTTTCCCCTCAAAAAATAGAGAAGTGAGTTCAATTATTTGTAAGCTCAGCAAGGACCTGGACCTTTGGCTGCTGTATCCCTGACACCTCAAAAGTGGTAGGATGACAAAATGATTTTGTGAAGCCATCCTCCTGCCTTCCTGCTCCCGTGCCCTCCCTTCACTGGGCAAGGTAGCGGACGGGGCTTGCTGAGCTGTGCGACAAAGGCCCATCTGGCCCTGAGGCCCAGGGGCAGGGATGCGGGGCTCAGGCAGAGCAGACTGGTGGGGCTCCTGCCATGTCCGCGCGGCCAGTCTGATTCCAGCAACCCTGCGAGGGAGGGGCTGAAGCAGCCAGGGAAGCTCACCTAACAGGGGTGGAGGCTGGTGAGAGCTGGCGAAGGAAGAGGGTGAGCTTGGCAAACCGCGAAGCAGGCTGGTTTGTGTGCACTTGGACGTGGGGCACGTCCCTGGGGGACCCTCCCTTTTTCCTCATTTTTCTGGAGCCCAGCACCAGGTGCCTCCACAGGCAAAGGGCTGAGACAGGGGCCGTTACATGGAGGAGTTAAGGGTCTGAATGGCCAGTGGGAACCCAGCAGGACTCAGCTCCTCAGTCACCCCTGGGGCTGGGGACGACGCGAGGGTGAGGAGAACGTGTGTGTTTCCTCTCCTGTGAGATCGGGGGGGCCTGGACCACCTCCAGGTCTCCCCCTCCCGCAGGATGCCACGATTCTCCTCACTCCTCCTGGGGTCCCCTTCCCCTCACAGAGCCCTTGGGGCAGCAGGGGGAGGGGCACAGCCCCCGAGGCCCCAGGGTCACATGTGGAGGGGCCAGCAAGGCCACCTGACTCCCAGCCCGGGGCCAGTGGCCTTCCATGCCCCCTGGAGGGTCAGATGTGAGGGTTCCCGCCTGCCAACTCCCTCAGAAGGCGAGAGCGGTGAGCCTGTGACTCGAGGGCCTGCACTTTCTCACCTCCTATCTGCACGTGGAGAAAATGAACTTGGAATGGGAGGCACCCAGAATCCACTGTACAGATGAGGAAACTAGGTCTTGGAAAGGTCAAGTCATTTTCCCAGGATCCTACAGGCGGGCAGTGTCAGAGGTGGGATTCAAACCCAGGTCTTGGTAGCTGCAGAGGCGGAGCCCTCGGTGACAGAGCCTGGACCCTGGCGGTGGCCTGCGCTCCCCTGGACCCAGAGAGCCCCGGCAGCGCCCAGCCTGCTCTGTAACCTGAACTGTGGTAGCAGCTCGGTCATTTCCCAAAGACTCCGCCTTTTCCCAACCCCAGGCCTCCACATCTGAGTGAACCCTGTCCCTGTAGTTCCTGACAGCCTACACGACTGTGGCTGACCTGGGCCTGGGGCACGCCTGGGCTCCGTTAGGTGCCTCAGGGACCTAGCCCTGGGATTCTGGCCTTGCTCGTTCGTCTCATTGGCAGGTCTCTCCTGCTGCTTCAGAGCCCTCAGCTCCCCCAGGCTCCCCAGGAGAGCAGGAACAGCCAGGCCACGCCGCCCAGAACACAAAATGCCCAACTCCGCCAACAGGACAGCCGCCCAGAAGGCTGAGCCCATGCTGAGCAGAACTGGAGACCAGTGACCAACAGTGCAGACGCCCCAGCCAAGCCCTCTCTCCACCCAAGGGGAGGGCCGGGCTGAGTGGCGGTGACCCTGCAGATCCCGTGGCCTGGTGGCAGCAGGAGGACAGTTGTCTCCAAACCCCACCCTCCCTTGATTGACAACCTAGCCCCAGCCAAAGACAACCCAATTTGTTACATCTTCCCACACTTAGAAAAGCACTAGGACGCTATTACCAGGTTGGGCAGGCCGGGTCGGGGAGGGGTTTGTGGGTGAGCACTGGGTCCCCCGCCTCTGAGGAGATGGATGAGGATGGGCTTCCTCTCACGGGGTCAGGCATAGACCTGACTAAGGTGCCAGCTATTCCACAGGAAAGAACGGTGGCATTTCTAAACCCATTTGTGGTGCACACTGTACGGTTCCTCAACCCCTTTTCTACAGTTTGTGCGAAGAAACTGGCAGAACTTTCTCTTCGTATGCGGCAAGTTGAAACAACTCTCAATATTTTAGATGCAAAATTGTCATCTATCCCAGGGCTAGATGATGTCATATTTGAGGTATCTCCTATACGTGTCACTAGGATCACAAATGAAACACATTCTGAAACCACTTCAGAGCAATCACAGAACAGTTTACAAGACTCTGGACCACGGGAAAGTGAAGTAACACCAGAAAATATCTTGACTGTAGCCAAGGACATAAGATATGCCAGATATCTCAGAATGGCTCAAGTGGGTGTTCCAGTGATGGCAATAAGAAATAAAATGATATCGGAAGGACTAGACCCAGATCTTCCTGAGAGGCCAGATGCCCCAGGCCCTGATGTAGAAGGTGAAAAAAATATAGAAGAAAGTTCAGACAGCAAATCTTCTTTTAGTGACTAAGCTTAATTTTGATAACAATTACAGATACATGTGTTGGTGCACATTTACATTCTATAAGAAAGAGAGCCTGAACTTTAACTCTTAGTCATAAAAGCATCAAATGGCTACATTTCCACCACCAAGCTTCCTCTGTGAAAAAATAAATAAATAAAGCATTTATATATAAAAAAAAAAAGCACTAAAATCTTTAGCTGAGATATGTGTGCCTGTGACTAGCAGCAACCTTCTACCAAGATGTGTGTGTGAGTACATGTACCCCTTCTCCAAAATCACATGTATGCTCACCTCCCCCTGCCTCTTCCAAGCAGTTCCTCGGAGCTCTCCGAGAGACTGTGTCCTGGGCTGTAGTCCTCAGTAACTAGGTGTTCCCTTGGAATTGATCTCTCCATGAAGAGCATGCTTTGGAGACATGAAATAACCAGCAGAGAGCCTTAAATGAATTACCCTTGTCGACTGAAATAAAAATGCACCACGTGAGAGCAGGTGAGGGGAACTCACACCCCTCCCTGAACAGCTGGGCGAAGGGGGAACACCAGCTCCGGATCAGAGGAGTCCCCACAGGTCCATGCCAGGTCCGTCGGGCTTGTGCTGACTCACAGTGGCAGGGCCTGCCTCTCCACAGGCAAGACTGGTAACAGTTGCTACTCTTCACATCTCCTGCCTATGAGACCCATCCTGCCTACGAGCCAAACTGAGGAGGGAGGGGGCCGGAAGCAGACATTTTCCAGACGTCTGTATTTTGCAGGGGAAACAAACGCTGTCCAGCTGGACCTGCTGATGTGAGATGCAACGTGGCCAGTGGGGAGGTCATGGCCCTTGGGCTCAGGCAGCCCCCGCTGTGGATCCGGGCTCTTTCGAGCTCTGCGACCCTGGCCAGGCGCTCAGCATCTCTGGGCCTCAGCTTCTTCACCTGACACATGAGGCTAATAACAACTGCCTCTCAGGGACAGTTTTATTTTTAGAGTCAAATGAGATCTCCAACATGACGGCCAAAACGTGTGCCTCCCCGTGTCCATTACTTCATAAATCAATGATGAGGAAAATGCAGAGCGTCAGCTAGAGGTTTGGATAGTTGGAAATATACATTTCTACTTTTCCCCTCTCTTACCTCACCTTGGACCAGCTGGCCCTTTATACAGAACCCTCCTCTGGCCCAGGCATCTCTTCCATGCTGTCTCCCAGACTTTCTCTGTGTCATTCCCCGTGACTCTGCCTCTGTCTCCAGACGCTTCCCACTCTTCCCTCTCCCTGCCTTTGGGACTGGACTCTCTCCAGTGCCCTGGGCTCATTTGCCCCACTCACACGTGAACTGCCCAGTTTGGAAGACCGTGGCGAGGCCACCTCTGCCTTGAAACCAGCCGTGTGCCAGACCCCAAGGGAAGCTGTGTGGGACATGGGTGTTGGGCTGCACATCAGGAAGGGCACCTCTGCTCCTCTGCCCGCCGCCTGCCTGGCCCTTCACCAAAGCCCAAGTGCAGTTGGATGGACCAGGAGCTCAGCTCACAGCAGGCAGACCAGCATTGCCGAGCAACCACAATGTGCTGGGAACTTTAGTTCACTCAGAACCTGGGGCTTCACAGCGGGTGTGCTCCTGGGCCGTATGGAAGCCAGGGTCTATCCTAAACCCAGTGATCAGTGTGCCTTGTATGGTAGTGAAGAGAGAGCTTCTCCACACAGCTTTAATTGAGGAATTACACGGTCCTGGAGGATGGAGTCAGGAGGCTTTGAAGACAGACCACCAGGAGGGTGAGGCTGGGGGTGGGAGTGGGGGGCTTGGAGAGGAAGCCTCCCGCAGGGTCACCCAACCTAGATCTCAGTCTCAGCTCTCCCTCCCGCTCACTCATGACCTTAAGTTGGGCAAGCCCCTTGACTCCTCTGAGCCTCAGTTCCCCTGGGATTCTGTGAGGGTTGCATGAATACAATGCACGTGAAAGTCCCAGCACAGCACTCGGCTCAGTAAAGATGAGCTGGAATCAAACCTCGTCCACTGTGATGAGGAGACCTGTGACCAGGACCCAGTGTTCTGATGCCTGGACTCTGACCCTCCTGCCCTCCCTCCTGTTCTAGAGGCTAATCCCAGCGTCCCTCCCTTTGGACCCAACAATGAGTCATGTCACACACATGGTGCCTCCCTTGGCCCTGTGCCCCTCACAGCTTTCAAAGATGCCGGGATTCATCAGGGCACCGCTCCCCGGGATGACCGCAGCTCCACACCAGCTCCTTTCCCAACTCCCTCCCTCCCTCCCTTGAGATTCCACATCCTTGGGACAATAGCTGAGTGCATTTGCAGAGGGTTTCTAATGGCTGGTTGGGTCCCTCGAGGACTACTGTGCATTCCCTATAATGACATTCATTAGTCTGTCTGACATCAGTGCTGTTCTCAGGTTAATATGTTTAACTTAATGAGGCATTATTTTCAGTTAGAAAACTCCTGAAGCAGCGTCATTTCTCCTGGTGAACGAAGCTGATGAATAGATTAATACCAGGCTTGAGCAAGCTGACCAAGAAATTGAGTCTAACCGGCTTTGTTTTCTTCTTTAGTGATGGGCTGTGCTTAAATTAATTTGCGCAAAACTGCCCATTTCTTAGGGGAAGAAACAGGAAGAAGACCCCACTCGGCTCTGTGATTTGTCCTCCATGTGCCTGTTGTTTCCCTCCCCCCGACCCCCAGCCCCAGCTCCAAAGAGAGAAAAGAGCAAGGACCAGGATGTGAAAGGAGGGAAGGGGAGGAGTGCCTGCAGTCAAGCAGCAGGACGGGCCAGAGTGTGAAAGGGGAGCCCCCACCTGGCTACAGAGGCCGCCGGCACAGGGGGCACAGCGGGAGCTGGCTGGCCCGTCTCTGTCATCGCCCGCTTTCTGGGGTTCACTGCTGCAGCCCCAGTGTACAGCACCTAGTGGGCACTCAGTAGATATTTGTCACATGATTGCAGTAGGTGCTCAACACAGATAGCTCTTACTGTAATTCAAGGAATCACGTGACCTCAAGAGGGAGCAGGTGCTCAGATACATCTGTGGCTGAGCCAGATGACTCCTGACCCAAGGTTCATGGATGACCCAAAGGTCAATTTCCTTTGATGATTTGACCCATCACTCTCCCCATGGGCACTTAGAGCCAGCCACGAAGTGCCAGCCAGCCAGGATGCACTTTCCTTCCTCCCAGGCTGAGGGCTGCCAGGCCATGCCAGTTCACTGCCTGCCCCCCTCCTAAACCAGAAAACAGAGAGGGGCTGAGCACCCTCTCTGCACCCATTCTGCTCGCTCAATGGCCAAAATTCACTCTGAGAGCAAGACCGTCCCTTTTTGTGGTGTCCATAGGCAGGGGTGGGATGGGATCTACAGGCAAGCAGAGCTGTGGAATCAGAGAGCCCAGTTGGGCAGCTTGGACATAATCCAGGCAGGAGGCAATGGTGGGAGCATAAATAAGCCTCCACGTTGCAGGGTTGCAGTGAATGTTTGTCCAAAGCCCCCAGCACCACTCCTGGCACATAGTAGGACCTCAGGAGATGGTAGCTATTATTAGTAGTCCATGACGGAAATGACAGAGCTGAAATATAATCTCTCAGCTGCCTGGCCTCGTGTCCCCTGGCCCAGGAGCTATGTCCAGTCTCTTCATAGAGATGAAAACGGCAAACTCAGGCTGCAGAGAGAATTTGCTGGTGATGAGTTGCAGAAAATTGGGTCTTTGCAGCAGTGGAGAAAGACCAGAGGGTGGAATTAGATAAGTGGCAAACACCAAACTTTCACACGTTCCCCATGTGCTCACATGGCACAGACCCAGAACATCTTGAAGGAAGGTAACCTTTAAAGGCTGTGTTCTCTTCCTCAATTTAAATGAAGTAAGTGTAGGCACTGAAGTGCATATATGGTGACTGAATTGTCCCAGGTCAAACCCTCTCCTCCTATAATATATCCTCCAGATGGGACTTTAACGAGATGCAATTACATCACGCATGCTCTGTTCACGGGGGCAAGTGATCACATGCATTTCTTTTGGCTTGAGGCTGATGGGCACCTTCCATCTGCAAATGTGGCTTTTGAGTGTGTCTGTTTGGGGGAGGAGTTCTAAAAAGCAAAGACGCCCCCGGAGCAACTCAGCCTCTGGCTTTTCAAAGGCAGAAGCTCCTGTTTGCTGGTTTTGTTCTTGGTGAATGTTTCTGGCAGAGAATTCAGAAGTGAGGTCAGAGGTCACCTCAATCTGAGCAGAGGCCTGGGTAGGGCTTGGGTCCTCGCACAGCTGACCGAGTGTTCTGGAACCTTTTGCTTCCACTCTCTGGGCTCAGTTTCCCCAACGCATAAAATAGAGCCCTCAGGCCTGATTGTGTCTAAGGATCCTTCTGAGTCGAACGTGACAATAAGTCCAAGTGAAGGTGGGACGGAGGATGGTAAATAGTCAGGGAGTGGAGAGGTGGTGGGACTGGTGACCCTGCTGATGGGCTACCGTTGAAAGTCCTGCCTTTATCACTGCAGTCCAGGACCAACTTCCAACCACCAGCCCCTGTGTTTCTTTGCCCAGGGGGTGTTTTTTGATCACCAAATCCCACCCCAGTACCCTGTGTGGCAGAACCTGCTTGTCTCAGCATTAATGCCCCAGCCCTGGGAAGAGCCTTCGACCTAAGGCAACCAACGGCGAGGTAGCTGGGACCTATGGCGACCAATGGCAAGGTAGCTGGTGTGTAAATACGCAGCCAGCTGTTTTAACGGGGAACTTTCTTGTGCACGTGTGTGCAGCACTGCCTCCTGGTTTGAACACAGGCTTTTTTGGAGGGCTTCCCTTCCCTGGCTCACTTCCCCTCCTCCCTCAAGTGTTTCTCTTCACCTCCCAACTTAATTGCAGTCACTGAAGCCTTAAACTCTGCTAACATGGGACCCAAAACTAAGATGACAACTGAGAGAGAGAGAAGGACACAGACAGGTTCCAGGGTGGGCGCTCATCCCAATGGTGTGTTCAATTACTGGGAGCTCTTTGAGCCATAGATTTACGATGTGTATGCTTTCCTCTGTGTGTGTTTTACATTTTACGATAATAATAATAATAACAGGGCCCTTTCTACTGAGATGCCATGAATATGCTGGGGGGATGGCGGTGGCAGTGACATCCAATACATAGAGTACAGTAATAAAGTAGTGAATTTCGTCAAATGATCTGTGGAACACATGAACTGTTGAGTAACTGAATGAACCAAAGAATCGTGGAATAAATGCACGAACGAAGCGATGAATGAATGAGCACTGTCAGGAGTGAGCGAATGAATGAGCCAAGGAAAGAAAGGCTGTAAGAAGAAACCCCTGGTGACTGTGTGAGGAGCTGGGCGCCCAAATGCACAACGGACGGAAGGACGAGTGGATGAAAGGACACGCATGGGAGTAGAATGAATGAAGTAACACATAAATGAGCACGTGAAGAAACCAGTGACAGACCAATAAATGAATGAAAAATAACTGAAGAAGCTAGTGAATGAACGGACATAAGAGTCTAAGAAACAATAGGCAAATAAATAATTATATAAATGTTTAAATGCATAAATGATTTGACATGTTCTGGCTGCACATGAGGGGGGGAGTAATTTGTACAGCAAAATCCTCTCAAGTCTGAGACAGCGTCTCCACTCAGACACCTGGGGCCAAGGTCAAAATCAGCATATTCTCAGAGAAATTTCCAAAAGTGACTTCAGTTTGGATTTAACAGAAACATTTTTGAGCAAATATCTATGATGCAACGGACTGGGCCACTCCCCAGAATAAACCCCGGGTTAAGGGGGAAGAGCTAGATGGAATTGGCTACATTATTTTCACAATTAGGTCACAGATAATTACCTATTATGGAGCAAACCTCCAGGAGGATTTTAATAATCACTATTTAAATAACACATTTTCACTGTCTCCTTACAAATTAACCTCTGGAGTTGTAATTATTGTCTGCATGGGAAAGTTTGCTATGTGGCTTGGGAATGAGGAAGGGGGTTGGCATTGTCACGGTGATTGTCCCCTGAGACCCCGAGGCCAGGTGATTCTGGGGACAGAGCTCAGGTTTGGGGAGACCCAGGTCCAGGATGCCAAGCAAGTCCCTCCCCCCATCTGGGCCACCTCGGTCAGCTTCCCTGAGAAGTGAAGATGGTCTCCAAATGCCCAAACTCCCTGGGTATTCAGGGTGCTCTCACTCCAGACCCAGGTCAGGGTCAGAGTTACTCACCCCCCAGCTGTTTCCCCACAGCTCAGGCGCATCCTCATCAAGGGGTAACGGGGTCTCCTCTGGACCTGTGTTCCTCCCCGACCTGACTGAGGGCGGGACCCATCTGGTCCTCAGCACGCGCTCAGCTCCCAGCACAGGGCCTGCACACAGTAGGTGCTCAGTGAACTCTGGGAGAGGAACGCATGGATCTTGCTGTGCAGTGTGGGCTTGAGAAGCCACTTCAGTCCCTTTCAGAATTATGACGTTTGATAAACAGGCGGCCTCTCACCGTGTCCTCACGGAGCTTCTCACAGTGGCCCCGTCGCTGACGCTCTCCCAGGTAACACTCCTTCCCTGGACTCCGCCTGCGTCTGCCCGTCTCGGCCGCTCCCCAACTACCTGTGCTCTGCCTCTAGTACCTGGTGGGCCTGAAAGTATGGAAACTGGTGTAATTGTGCATGGAGTGAGAATCAATAGGTTTTGATGCGGGGCCGGGGTTCTGCCCTGATCAAAGTGCATGAGGGCTAACGTGTCTCTTGGTCCCCACACTGACCCTGACCCGGCACCGGCATTGATGAGAGGTCAGCATGGAGTCTGACCCCCCACAGGGATGGGGGAGACCTGTGAAGTTCCCCGTGAGCACCTGGATGGCGTGGAGGAGCCGGATGGAGGATCCAGGTCCCTGACAGTGACCTGGATGCCGCCCCTGCTGTCCAGCGTGTGGATTGAATGCTGTGTATTTGCACCTGGGATTCTGGAATTTCTTCCTGCTTCCAGACGTCTGCTTCCCTAAAGAGTCCATCTCACTCAAACTGTCTCTTTCTGTCTAAGGTGTTGGAAACCGCACGTGACAAGGTCCTGCCTGCAGGTGTGATGCACAGTCCCTCTTCCCCTTGTCTGTGTCTGACCCTCCTGACCATTTGGGTGACAGCCAGCCCCTCCCCCAATCATCCCTGATGGAACTGGCCATGGGGGCAGGAGGAGAAGACCCGCCGAAGAGGGAGGCCGAGCCGATCACAAAGGCCTGAACTCCGTGGGGAGGAGTGCGGACTCCCTCCTATCAGGAACGAGCAGCAGGTGGGGAGGGCACAGCGGTGAGTTCCGTGCAGCTGAACTGAGCGGCACCTTCGTCCAGGGGATCAGGAACCTGGAGGTGACCCCTGCTGTGCTCAGGGGGTCTGTGACCTTGAGGTACCTCAGGGTATGTCACCTGTGGAACCTCCAAGAGTTCTAGGACCTACTTGTCTACCAGCTCAGCCGACAGGGTTGAGCACAGAGACCAAGTGACCATCCGACCGGTCACCTCCACGGGCTCTGCCTGGCGGGGCTGTTCTGGCCGGACTCCTCCACGCCCCCTGCTCTCCCGCAGCAAGTCCAGCCTCACAGGGGCAGCCCTAGCAGGTGCCCTGGGAAATGGACCAAGGGATCCCTGTTCACCTTTCCAGGATGCCAAGGACACCCACAGGCTGCCTCTGAGTGGGGGAACCACAGGTGGCCAGACAGGCAGCTGAGAATCCTCTTATATTTGCTACATTCTTCAGTTTGTTCTTGACCATCACAAATCGCCCTTGGAGACAGAGGAAGAAGTTGTAAAAATGAAAGGAGAAATAAGCAACAGTGACTCCCATGAAATGAGATCAAGTTTCCTTCTACACAGTTAAACATGGACATTTACAACATCCCTGTCACACGATGCAGTGACTGCTGTTAGGGAAGATTATTTGGTAATGAAAGGACTGGGGGTTTCTGGATATTTAAGGAGCAAAGGACCAGGGGCTTCAAAGTCAGACAGACCCAGATTTGAGTCTCAGCTCAGCCACGTCCTCAAGCAGGTTTCACCACACTTTCCAAAGCCCATCTTGTAATTTCTTAAGTGGGAGATGGTGCCTCTCTCTCAAGTATAAATGAAAGAACTTGGGTACAAGAGCACAGCACCTGGGGCACTGCAAACATTCAAACCATGGCTGTTGTTGTGATCGACTAAGTGAAGAATAAAGATAAAGCAGAGGTCGTCTTGGGAGAGATGCTTCCTTCCTTTGTCCCTTTGGAAATCTCCTTGTTGGGCTGCTTAACTAATTTGGTAATCTCTTATTCTTCTGATAAAATAAAGCTCGACTGCAGAAAGCTTTATCATCAAAGGAAAAAAGAAAAAAGAAGATGTTCACACTGCAATGTCCATAAAAATCTATTTCTTATGCAAGGTCCCTGGTTGCAAAGAGGTGAAGGGAAGTCCCTTGCCCCTGCCTGTGTCCCCTGCACTGAGGACAGGTTGGGCAGAGTCCCGTTGCATCCCTACAGCTGGTGCAGGGCGGCACCATCCTCCCATCCTGCAGATGAGGAAACCGAGGCTCAGAGAGGTGATGTCACTTAAAAGTCAAATGATGTCACCTTCCTACACACCTGCCAGGTGAGACCCAGCAGGAACAAAATTCCCTGCTCCACGGAGCTGGTGTTATGCTGGGGGGCACAGGCCATAGGGATGAAGTCATAGTACGTGTCAAGCGGTGATCAGTGGGAAGAAGAAAAATCAAGCTCGACGTCAGATGGCCTTGTTTGTCCTAAAGAAGCACCTGCCCATGTCCTGCAGCCTTGAGGCATCTCAGAGCTGCTTTCTGCTAGGGAGGCTTCTGGGTGTGAAGAACACTCTTATGGGAATAATGGATGCATGGAGAAGGACCAAGGACCCTTCCTTCCTTCACTCACCCATTCACTCACTCGCCCAACACCCAGACCAGCCCTGATGTAAGTCTGTGGAACCAGACCCCCCAGGCCCCGTCCTGGGGCTCACACTCCAGCTGGGGCTCAGATCAGACCAGGAGGTCGTGCCAACTCCGGGCTGTCTCAGCCCCGGGTCCCTTGTCTGTACGATGCAGGCGATAACAGCGCTTACTGACCTGTCACCCACCCGTGCTGGGAATGTGCTGAGGGTTCTCGTGCTTCGCCTCTGCCCAGCCTCACAACCGCCCTGCGCGCCCACAATGCACAAATTAGGAAACCGAGGCCCAGAGAGGTGACGTCAGCTGCATGGTCTGGGTCAAAAGTAGCTTCAGGGTTAGAGGACCCGAGTGTGTGTCCAGGCTCGGCCATTCCCCAGCTGTGTGACCTCAGCAAGCCTCTCGCCACCGAGCCTGTGTCCTCACCAGAAAAGCGGTGACGATGGTGGTACCTGCCTTGTGGGGCTGTTGTGAGGGGAAGTGAGATGGTGCTCGGGACACACGTGGGACATGCCTGGCATAGAGCATCATGATCACAGTGACAGCTTCCTCCCCTGTGGTGCTCACTGCCTTGATCCTCCTGGCAACCCTTAGATGGATGTGCGATCATAACCCTTAACAAAACATGCCGTGGTCTCCAGTTTGCCGGTGAGAAAAACAAGACTCAGCAGAGTGGAGTCATTAACTAAAATCACAAGATGACAGCTAGCAGAGTCGGATCCCTTCATCTTCCCTGTGCTTTCTATCCACCCCGATTTTCTCCTTTGCTTCTTCCTTTGTTTTCTTTTTGACTCATTTGCTTCTGCCCATTGTATAGATCAAATATCCTTCATTACCTTTCTGCTTCTACTGGTTGCAAAAGTCTGCACCCTATTTCTCTCCATTTATTAATTAACTTAAAATGAAATGTGTACTTATTTAGACTTGATACAGTTTAAAGCTAATCAACATCTCTGCCCTCCCTTTGAACAACACCAAGATCATCAGATACCATAACTCTAATCTCCTATCTTAATGTTGGTTTTATCTAGTGCTATGATTCCATCTTCTTTTTCTACTTCTCCCAACTTAGTTCTTACTATTTTTGTTGTCAGTTTTCCTCTTGTTTCATTTAGGCAATAAGCAATTAGATTTATCCCAAGTACACAAATATTTCTACATGCTTTTCCTGCTTTCATCCTATTCCTTCCTTTTAAGCTCAATGTCTTTCCTTCTGAAGTGATCCTTTATTCATTCTTTTAGTAAGATCTGGTAAATTCTCTCAGTTTTTACTCTGAAATATCTTTTTTCTTTATCAATTTTGAGTGATGGTTTACCTAGAACTAAAATTGTCCTTTGGTAGTTAGTTGTTCCACTTGGCGCCAAAAATAGTATTCCAGTGTTTTCTGGTCTCTATTGTCACCATGGAGTAGTCAGATGTCTATCTGTCTTTCTCAACTGATCTTTTCTTTCTCTGGTTGCCTTTTATAAAATATAAACTTGTTTTTAATGTATATCCAGGGGTCCCTCAGGCTCCCTTCCATTCACTACCATTCCACCAGTTCTAGCATTATAGATTAGTTGTTTCTGTTTCAGAACATTTTATAAATGGAACTATACAGTATGTTCTCATTTGTGTCTGGCTTTTTCTTTCTTCTCAGTGTTATGTTTGTAGTTGTAGTTTATCAATTCCCGTTGATGTAGATACAGGTATAGATATAGGTATCAGTAGATCAAGAAGTAGATCTAGGTCTAGATATAAACAAAGATTTTTTCAAGGCCTTCTTAGGATTCATAGGGCTTCTTGAATCTGAAAATCATCTTTCCATAAGTTCTGGAAAATTCTGGGTTCTTATTGATGTGATTATTTCCTGTTTCATTCCTTGTTTTCTTGTATTCTAGAACCTTATTTCATGTATGATGGATCATATTATTCCAGTCTAACATCTCTTAATCTCACTTTTATATTTTCCACCAATTTACTTTTCTGATCTCTATTCTGGATAATTTCCTTTTGTCTACATTCCTGTTTACTTATTTTCTTCCTAGCTTTGCCTCATCTGCTACTTTATTCATTCATTGAGATTTCATTTCAAAGGTTATATATTTCATTTTTAGGGAAAAATTTTCTTTTCCAACATGACTGCTCCTTTTTTCATAGTATTTGGCTCCATTCTTATGGTTTTTTAAAGACTTAATTTTTTAAACCAGTTTTAGGTTCACAGCAAAATTGAGAGGAAAGCGAAGATATTTCCCGTATCCCCTCTGCTCCACCCCCTACATGTGTAGCCTCTTTTGTTGTCAATGCCCCCCTCCTAGAGTGGTACCTTTGATGAACATACAGTGATAAATAATAAACATCAAATTCCATAGTTTACCTTAGGGTTCTTAGTGTTGTACATTCTATGGGTTTGGACAAACGTATAATCACAGGTGTTCACTATTATAACAGCACACAAATATTTTCATTGCTCCCAAAGTCCTCTGTGATCCACCTATTCATCCCTCCCCCAGAATGATTTCGATTCTTTCTTTTACGTCTTTATTTTAAACATACTTATCTTTTAGAGTTTCCCTTGGAATCATTCTATTATTTGAGGTTCTTTAGATTCTCTTCCTATTCTTTTTTGTCTGCTACTTCTCATGCATTACGTCCATTCTTCACTCGTCTTCAAATTTTGGTTTTTGAGCTCCTCTTCATTGGGGCCTTATCTGTGCGAATCCTGGACAGCCTGAGTGAAGGGTGTGGCCCACTGAACTATTCTGGATTGGCTGCTTCAGATGCTCCAGAAGTATCATCAGCCTGGCACCAGTTATGGATGAGTTCCTTGGCTTCTAAGTTCAGAAATCAAACTTATGGGGTAAATTAAAACCCTCAGCCCAAGGGAGGTGCAGGTCTATTTACAAATTCCCCAGAGAATTTGTTATTACTCTACCCAGGGTCCAGACAGAGACAGACACGCTTCCCTGCAATGGAATTTCCTCCTAATGGAATTTTTTTCTAATATACTCTTTCACTGAGGGTATAGCTCTTCAAATGTCCCAGCTCTATATGGGGACCAAATATCCAAATTCTGGGCTCCCATGGGCACGAGGCCTTGTTTGCCCTGTGAGAATGTTATGCCTGAGCCCTCAAGTTCCCAAGACTCACAGTCTCACTCCCACCCCCAGCATGGCAGCTGCTACCCCAGTTCATACACTTGCCACCCTGGTTGTCAGTCCCTCTCCACTCCCTAGGGATGTCCCTGTCCTTTTTGCTATATTTCATCAAATGTTTCTAGGGTTCATAGAGGGAAGGTTTTCAGGGGAAGGAGTTAGAGGCGAGTCTCTGAGATGGGTCTGTCCCCTGCCCCACCCACCGTGGGCCCATCTGGACTGAGTCTGAGGATCCCATGTGGTATCCAGAGCAGGGGTCCAGGAGGCAGGTGGGTTTATAAATCAGGGCTCAGCAAATGGGGCTGAATGTAGACACAGATTTGGAGTACAGCAGATGTGTTCATTAACATCTTTGGGAACGTGCCGGTATCCACATGGATGTGTTTGTGTGTCTGTTCCTTTTCCTATGCACCTGGGCAGCGCCCGGAACTTCTGTATCTGAGGCCTGGATCAGTGACAAATATGAGTGCAAACTCACAGGGCACCACGCCCGGCTGCCTTTAGGGGAGAAATGATCTGGGTTCATACGAGCCCACCATGGAAAGGAGGTCGCTTGGGGCTATATCAGTACCTGGGTCTCCATGTGGGCTCTGGTGCTTTCTAGATGTGTTAGTTTAGGTAAGTCAGTTCTCTTCCCTGAGCCTCAGCTGGAAAATAGAGATAATAAAGCCCACCTGGCAGGGTGCCCTGAAGACTGAGACAACACGGGCAGGTATGCCAAGCGGAGCACACAGTGATGCTCGGGACTCTGTGCTCAGTCAGGGCAGCCAGATCTGCGTGCAAGGTGTCATCAAGAAGGAAATGTTTGGGCTTCCCTGGTGGCGCAGCAGTTGAGAGTCCGCCTGCTGATGCAGGGGACACAGGTTCGTGCCCCGGTCCGGGAAGATCCCACGTGCCGCGGAGCGGCTGGGCCCGTGAGCCATGGCCGCTGAGCCTGTGCATCCAGAGCCTGTGCTCCACAACGGAAGAGGCCACAGCAGTGAGAGGCCCGCATACCACAAAAAAAAAAAAAAAAAAGAAGGAAATGTTTGAGTTGGTCCTCAGAACATTCATTCCACCGGGTGGGAAGTGAGGGAAGACTTTTTATGCAGAGAAACCAGTAAATGCAAAGGCTGGAGATGGTATAGGTGTGGAATGTTCTGGGACAGTGGGTGGTTCTGTGTAGCTGGTGTGTTGGGGGAGGGTGAGAGGGACTGTAAGTTCTGGGGACACCTAGACCCAGGGGATGGAAATGGGGACAAAAATGTTCCAACATGTCTTGTTTGGCCAGAGCTGAGTGTGGGTCAGAGAACTGGGGCTTTTGTGACAGCAGTCAGCAGAAAATGGACATGCCTGTCCTCAGAGGATTCAGACCTTCAAGACCCAGGAAGCAACTCCTAAGCCTACACTCAGCAACACAGGTCCCTTTCAGTGTCCTTCATAAATGGATGTTGGAGGTCTGGACAGAGTCCCATAGGGATACAGCTCTGATTAAAGGGCCGGAGCCAACTGACCCATGGGTTGGAAGAAAGAAGTTTGCCTAGTATATCAGTATACTGTTGATATTATTATAATATTATTTATATGATTAATTGATACTAATAGCAGTATTCTGTTGATATTATTAATAGTAGTATTATTAATAATAATAAGCATTATAGCTAACACACATTGAGGGCTTACTTTGTGCCAGGCACTAAGCTAAACACTGTGTGTGTGTGTGTGTGTGTGTGTGTGTGTGTATAGTGTATATATCGGTTTATTTCATCCTCAAAAGCCCTCCTAAGGAGAGTACTAGTATTACCCTCGTTATACAGATGAGGAAACTGAGGCACAGAGCAGTTGAGTTCACTAGAGACAGAGAGTTGGATGTAGGGTGGGGTGGCACAGACTTGGGGGTTCAGGCAGGTCAGAGTTCACATCCCCATCTGGCCCCTCACCTAGCTGTGTAGCCTTGAGCAAGTGACTCCACCTTTCTGAGCCTCAGTTTTCTCCTCTGTCAAATGCAGGATGGGCTAGGGCCCCTGCAGGACCCAAGGTCTGGCAGGGGCTGCAGAGATGAGAGTCCCCCCCACAAAGCTGCAGGCAGTGCCAAGTCCCTGCTCTGGTTCCAAGCACCTTCAAGGCTGGGGACACCCAGAGGAGAGGGCAGTCCCTTAGTGAGAGAGTGGCTGCCTCAGCCACATTCTGGGAATTGCCAGGAGTCTGTGGAGCCCAGAAATCCCAGGGCTATGAAATACTAATGTCACTCCTGGGGTCCAAATCCCAGCTGGTAGGAGCAGCGGATGCTCAGCAGTAATTCTGCATCCATCCACAGGGGCTGAGCTCTGTAGATGAGACCGGACTCCCCAGTGCAAGGATCACTTTGATTACTTCGTAATGATAAACATGCTGAAATTATATTGTCAGCAGTTAATTATCACTTGTTAAACAAGTGTGTCCCCAGATTGCATGCTTAATTTTCATAACGGTTTGCAAAAATTCCTTTCTGTTATTTATGAGGTCTCTCCGAGAGAGACATTCATTGCTAGAAATGAAGCTTTTTTCAATGCAGGTTTTAAAAATAAGCAGGTTTCCTTGGCATTGAGTCAGGGCTCCTTGTATGAAACAGAAAACACTGTCTAGTTTAAGCAAAAGAAAAAGGGGGAAGGGGGAGGGGACTGGCTCCTGGGGGTCCTACAAGACCTTAATGAACTTAGATCTGACTCAAGTCTGGAACAAGGACACCCGGTAGCCCTGTCCCCCCCCTCTTCTTGTCAGCAGTCAGCAGAAAATGGACATGCCTGTCCTCAGAGGACTCAGACCTTCAAGATCCAGGAAGCAACTCCTAAGCCTACACTCAGCATCACAGGTCCCTTTCAGTGTCCTTCATAAATGGATGTTGGAGGTCTGGTTTCATCTTTGCTCCTCTGCTCTTCTGTCTCATGCTTCCTTCTGCAGCCAGGTTTTCTCAGCTTCTTATTCACCTACAGACATGGCCCTCCTGCCTTTCTTGGACATCACGCACCCCTGTATCTGAGCCCAGCAAAGTGATGGACCAGACCCAGCTAACTCGTACCCTGGAAAAATCCTTAGCGTTGAAGATGCATGTCTGTCTCCAGGGCCAAGTCCTGCCTTGCACAGTTACAACGTGTCAAAGGTCATTATAGGAGCAGATAGTGACAGTGCCAGCTACACAAGGAAGTGTAGCTGCCATTGTTGTCTCTGGGGTGTGGTTGTTATGGCAATTACAGCAGCAGCAGCAGCAGTAACAGTAATATACTGTCCCATGAACAGAGTTGGAGCCCCCTGTACTGGGGAGACAGGTATGGATGACAAGTGTCACTGGTCAGACCCTCACTGGGTGGCCAAGAGAACCAGAGCAGGGGCTGTGGGACCTCAGCCCTGAGTCAGGCGCCCTGACTTCCTTGACTGTAAGAAGGGATTGTTTAAAGGATAAACTGAGGTCACCAGCACACAATAGTTGCTCAATAAGTGCCCGTTTGCTTTCCTGCACAGTGTCTGGTAAATGCGCAGTGAATGGAGGGACTTTGGGACAAGTCCACAGGAAGCCAGCACCGAGTACTAAATCATGCTTTTAAAGCTCCCTCTAGCGGCCGTGTGGAGAATGGGCGGTCGAAGGGGAGAGAGTGGAAGCAGCAGGACAAGGATGAAGGCTGCTGCAGGGGTGAGGGTCAGCAGTGATGGAGGCCTCGCCTGGATGTGGCGGAGAAGCAGTGGGTAGGGAAGAAATATTGATAGGATATTGGTATCAATGATATCAGTGATATTTGGGAGGTAGACGTGTTGGGAGACAAAATGTTTACAAATGCAGCCAGTGCCACGTCAGCCCAGGGCAAGAGACTCCTTCTCGTAACCTGACCACCAGGGGGCGCCTCTTCCCTGCTTCCAAGAAGGCTCACCTGGCTGAGCTCCCCTGACATCAGCACCATCCCTCCAGCTGCCTGTGCACCTGCAGGAACGCTGCTTTGGGTCTCCCCGGGTGCAGTGGCTGCATCCTGGAATAAGGACACAGAGGTCTGGGGTCCCTGGTGGCTGGTGATGAGGAAGCCATTGGGGTTGGATGAGCTGACCTGAGAGGGGAGAACAGGGGGTGGAGAGCTGTCAGGGCGTGTCCTGGTCTCCTGGGGTTCGTGCAACCCCAATACTGAGCATCTCAGAGCTCAGAATGGGAAGGAGAGATGCAAATGGAATCTCACTGGGGATCCATTTCTCCCCAGGACTTAGCAAGACCCTCAGTGCTGGCAGTGGCGTGGTGAGGTCACCTCACACACTACTCGGCATCCATGCTCTTTCTGGAATTTCCCAGAACAGCAGAGCCATGTTGGGAGTGCTCAGAGCCCAGCCCTGGATCCTGACAAGCCAGCTGGGAGCCCCGGCCCCAGCCCTCGGCATCTGTGTGACGCCGGCGGTTCCTGAGCCAGGCCTGTGACCTTCTGTGAGAATAGGGGTGTCCCTAGAAGCCGCTCCATAGAGCTGCTGTGACAAATAAGGGACAACATACCACTGAGGACAGCGTCTTACACGGGGAGAAGAGCCAGCGCTCACTTCCTCAGCAAATGTCCTCCAGAGGCCACCTGGGGGGCCCTGTCTCGGCAACAGGGAGAAGCTCAGGTTCTAGAAAGAGGAGACACCCCAGCGTTAATGGTGAACAGCAGTGTGGAAGCCAACGGTAAGAGCCAGGAGTAAAAGGCAGCAGGGAGGGGGTGGAGGGTGTTGGAGGTCACACTTGTAAACAGAGGGGTCAGGGAAGGCCTGTCAGAGCAGGGGACACTGGCACAAAGACCTGAAGGAGGACGGGGAGGGAGCCGCGTAGACACGGGAAGAAGATCCAGCCAGAGGGAAGGGCAAGCACCAGGCCCAAGGAGGAGCAGGCCCCGGGCTCCTGGTCCAGGAAGCATGGAGGCAAGTGAGTGAGGGGGACTGGCTGGGAGGATGGGGGAGATGCAGGGCCCGGGGCCGCGGTCAGCGTGCACTGTGTCCCTGTGAGGCAGGAGCCCTGGGGCGGAGCAGAGCAGGGGCGGCCCTGCCCCAAGTCTCACAGGGTCACCCGGTTCTGCCTGGAGAGTGAGGGGAGCAGGGCCAGGGCAGAGGCAGGGACCAGGTGTGATGGTGAGGGACCAGGGAGAGAGGCTGAGGGACAGGAGAAGATCTCAGATGTGGGGTTGCCTGACGGCCGGGCTAACAGGAGCTGAGGGTGTCTCTCCAGAAATGTTAAGCATTACTAACTCTTAAAACTTCATAGTATTTCACCCAACATCCCCTTGTAGGAGAAAGATTCAAGAATGAATTCTGTAGCAGTCTTATTTAGGAGCTAAATAATTGGAATCACCCAAAATGTTTAAATGGGAGTTTAGTTAAATAAATTATGGGACATTAATTAAATGAACTACAGTTGAGCCCTGAACAACGTGGTGGTTAATCCATGTATAACTTCCAGTCTGGGCCTCCGTATCCTGGCTTCCTCAGCATCTGCATGTTCAACCGACAGTGGACCCTGAGAACTGTAGTATTTACTACCAAAAGCTATCCACGGGGCTTCCCTGGTGGCGCAGTGGTTGAGAGTCCGCCTGCCGATGCAGGGGACACGGGTTCGTGCCCCGGTCCGGGAGGATCCCACATGCTACGGAGCGGCCGGGCCCGTGAGCCATGGCCACTGAGCCTGCGCATCCAGAGTCTGTGCTCCACAACAGGGGAGGCCACAACAGTGAGAGGCCCGCATACCGCAAAAAAAAAAAAAATTATCCATGTATAAGTGGACCCACACAATTTAAACCAATGTTGTTCAAGAGTCAACTGTATTTCCAAAAATCTATGATAAAATGGAAAACTGGTCAGATCAGAGTTACAGGTAAGAAAGACCCAGATCTATATGTGCAGCGTGTGGAGGACACAGCTGGGGTGCATCAGCACCCGGTCCTCCTCGGCCCCGCCCCCTCCCCCAGGCGAACAGCACATCCCGTGGCTTTCAAGTCAGACCTGACCGTGAGACTCGCTTTGGCCAAGTAGATGTGAATAGAGGTGAATAGAGGTGGTGAGTATTGATTCTGGGAGGGAACATTTCACACCCAGGGTTCAAATTCCCATCCCTTCTCCCTCCTAAAGTGGCCATGGAGGCACATGTGGGAATGCCAGCATCCTAAGACCATGCTGCTTCCATCAGTCTGAATCCCTGGGGGTGTGTGATGAGCAAAGCCCTCCCCACTGACCGCAGTGGACATGTGACACAAGCTTTGTTGTTGCAGGAGGGGCAGGAGGTTATCAGAGCACACCCCAGCTCATCCTGACAGTCTGTAAGCCCTAAGTTTTCATGTGTTGCCTCGACCTCTTTGACCTTCAGAGGAGCTCAAAGTCCCACCCAGACTTCCCCTGCTCCTGCCAGATATGGCCCCACCAGCAGAAAAGCCCCCCGATCCAGTTCGTTCCCCTATCAGCTGGAGCAGCTGTGCTCCATCAGGTGCTCGCCTAATAGGCTTCAGCTGCCAGCCTGAGTGGAGTTATTCGATCAAACCAATCACATCCTCCTCAGGAACCAGGAGGCACCTCACCCTCTTGCTACTACAAAGCCGGCCTCCCACTGCCCATGCTGGTTCACTCTGCTCCCAAGTGCAAGCCTAGTGTGGCCTGCATGGCAGGCAGCATTCTCCTCCCCTAGGCTGCAAGTACACGTGACTAAGAAGCTGCTGTCCTGTGCATCTGTCCGGGGACAGGTGTCGTGGGTTAAGCCATTTCATTCTGCTTAGGATGGAGGATCCCTCCCTCACTGATGGTGGGAATAGGAAGTGATCAGAGCACAGTCACACCAATGGGAAATCAATTATGAAAATATGTACTTATATATAAATTTAAAAAGAATGAGGAAAAGCATCAGCTACTGTCTTTGGAGGTGAGATGCCAGTGCTTTACATACATTTTGCACATTCTCAGTGTTTTACAGTAAGTATGAGTTATATTAAAAGAAAACTCAATGTTATTATCAAGAGTGCTGGGCGCTGGCAAGGCCGTCCCCATCCCAGGCTGCATCTCGGGCTCTGGGCGCACCGAGCATCTGTCCCACCCAATTAGTCCTTTATGACAGATCGTTCTGTTCTCTAATTGTCCGTCCCACATAATTTAGCAGGGCATCTACTGTCTTGTTCTCAAACGCTTAATTTAGTGTCTCTTGGCCTCAGTTTCTCATCTCTGAGTGCAGTGGTGGCAGAAAGGGAGATCTTTAGAGGCCCTCAATGCCAGCACTCCCTCAGGGCCTGGAATAAAAAGAGCTGACTCTGTGCCAGGACCTGAGCTCAGCCCTTCACGTGCATGAGTTCACTCAATTGTCTAACACTCCTGGGAAGGAGGCACTGTTGCTATCCCCGTTTTACAGATGAAGATACTGAAGCACAGAGAGGTTTAGAAACTCATCCAAGGTCACACAGCTCAGAAGTGCCGGAGCTGGGCCTTGAACCCAACTCTGGGTTCCTCAGTCCCTGCTCTTCCTGCTCTATTGAGTGTTGCAGTCTTCTCCTCAGTCCCTGCTCTTCCTGCTCTATTGAGTGTTGGCCTTTACTGTGACGAGGGCTTGATGCCCAATGTCAAGATGGGGTTATTTGCCCCTGTGGGGGCCCAGGTGCCACCGGCAGCACTGCTCCAGAGGGGCAGCGTCAGTTTGTGACTGTGGCTAGCCCTGTCCGCCAGGCAGAGACTGTCGGGCACAGCGGGGTGGCTGGCAGCCACCTCAGCTCCAGGAACTCACTGTCAGTCCTAAATCCTGTGGAAGTTTATGGCCCAGCATAATTGTTCTAATTACCACTGTCATGGCTAATAACATTAGGTGACAGCCATAAACTCAGAAAGTCTGAAGTTGGCCCTGGAGAAGGGAGCAGCTGAAGATGGTTTGGATGGGATTCAAAGGGAAGCAGGAGGGCTCGGGCTGGGGGGACTGGCTGTGTGTTCTGGGGACAGAGTGTCTTTTCATAGTTTCACTGAAAGCTACACTCACAGATTAGAATCAGAGCATGTTAAGCAAAGTTGGACAATGAAAGGTTAAAATCATTGGTGATTATCAATGCAGAGCTTAAGATAAATGTCACAATCATAATCTAAGGGATACAGAACAGGACAGTTTGATGGAACACTTCTGGACCCTCAGGACATTAGCATCACAGGACATTAGAAACAGCATGGTGGATATTGGTTCAGGAAACAAGAAAAATCTCAAATAAACAATTTAACCTTACACCTAAAGGAACCAGAGAAAGAAGAACAAACAAAACCCAAAGTTAGTAAAAGGAAAGAAATTGTAAAGATCAGAGCAGAAATAAATGAAATAGAAACTGAGAAAACAATAGCAAAGATCAATAAAACTAAAAGCTGGTTTTTGAGAAGATAAACAAAATTCATAAACCTTTAGCCAGACTTATCAAGAAAAACAGGGAAAGGACTCAAATCAATAAAATTAGAAATGAAAAAAGGAGAAGTTACAATGGCCACCGCAGAAATACAAACCATCATAAGAGACTACAAGCAACTCTATGCCAATAAAATGGATCACCTGGAAGAAATGGACAAATTCCTAGAAAGGTATAACCTTCCAAGACTGAACCAGGAAAAAATAGAAAATAAGAACAGACTAATCACAAGTAATGAAATTGAAACTGTGATTAAAAATCTTCCAACGAACAAAAGTCCAGGACCAGATGGCTTCACAGGTGAATTCTATCAAACATTTAGAGAAGAGCTAACACCCATCCTTCTCAAGCTCTTCCAAAAAATTGCAGAGGAAGGAACACTCTCAAACTCATTCTATGAGGCCACCATCACCCTGATACCAAAACCAGACAAAGATACTAAAAAAAAAGAAAATTACAGACCAACATCACTCATGAATATAGATGCAAAAATCCTCAACAAAATGCTAGCAAACAGAGTCCAACAACACATTAAAAGGATCATACACCATGATCAAGTGGGATTTATCCCAGGGACGCAAGGATTCTTCAATATATGCAAATCAATCAATGTGATACACCATATTAACAAACTGAAGAATAAAAACCACATGATCATCTCAACAGATGCAGGAAAAGCTTTTGACAAAATTCAACACCCATTTATGATAAAAACTCTCCAGAAAGTGGGCCTAGAGGGAACCTACCTCAACATAATAAAGGCCATATGCAACAAACACACAGCACACATCATTCTCAATGGTGAAAAACTGAAACCATTTCATCTAAGATCAGGAACAAGACAAGGGTGTCTACTCTCACCACTATTATTCAACATAGTTTTGGAAGTCCTAGACATGGCAATCATAGAAGAAAAAGGAATAAAATGAATACAAATTGGAAAAGAAGAAGTAAAACTGTCACTCTTTGCAGATGACATGATACTATACATAGAAGATCTTAAAGATGCCACCAGAAAACTATTAGAGCTCATCAATGAATTTGGTTAAGTTGCAGGATACAAAATTAATGCAAAGAAATCTCTTGCATTCCTATACACTAATGATGAAAAGTCTGAAAGAGAAATTAAGGAAACACTCCCATTTACCATTGTAGCAAAAAGAATAAAATACCTAGGAATAAACCTACCTAGAGAGGCAAAAGACCTGTATGCAGAAAAGTATAAGACACAGATGAAAGAAATTAAAGATGATACCAACAGATGGAGAGATATACCATGTTCTTGGATTGGAAGAATCAACATTGTGAAAATGACTATACTACCCATAGCAATCTACAGATTCAGTGCAATTCCTATCACCAATGGCATTTTTTACAGAACTAGAACAAAAAAATCTTAAAATTTGTATGGAGACACAAAAGACCCCAAACAGCCAAAGCAGTCTTGTGTGAAAAAAACAGAGCTGGAGGAATCAGACTCCCTGACTTCAGACTATACTACAAAGCTACAGTAGTCAAGACAATATGGTACTGGCATGAAAACAGAAACATAGATCAATGGAACAAGATAGAAAGCCCAGAGATAAACCCACGCACCTATGGTCAACTAATCTATGACAAAAGAGGCAAGGATATACAATGGAGAAAAGACAGTCTCTTCAATAAGTGGTGCTGGGAAAACTGGACAGCTACATGTAAAAGAGTGAAATTAGAACACTCCCTAACACCATACACAAAAATAAACTCAAAATGGATTCGAGACCTAAATGTAAGACCGGACACTATAAAACTCTTAGAGGAAAACATAGGAAGAACACTCTTTGACATAAATCACAGCAAGGTCTTTTCTGATCCACCTCCTAGAGTAATGGAAATAAAAGCAAAAATAAACAAATGGGACCTAATGAAACTTACAAGCTTTTGCACAGCAAAGGAAACCATAAACAAGACAAAAAGAGAACCCTCAGAATGGGAGAAAATATTTGCAAATGAATCAACGGAAAAAGGATTAATCTCCAAAATATATAAACAGCTCATGCAGGTCAATATTAAAGAAACAAGCAACCCAATCCAAAAATGGGCAGAAGACCTAAATAGACATTTCTCCAAAGAAGACATACAGATAGCCAAGAAGCACATGAAAAGCTGCTCAACATCACTAATTATTAGAGAAATGCAAATCAAAACTACAATGAGGTATCACCTCCCACCAGTTAGAATGGGCATCATCAGAAAATCTACAAACAACAAATGCTGGAGAGGGTGTGAAAAAAAGAGAACCCTCTTACACTATTGATGGGAATGTAAATTGATACAGTCACTATGGAGAACAGTATGGAGGTTCCTTGGAAAAGTAAAAATAGAATTGCCATATGATCCAGCAATCCCACTACTGGGCATATACCCAGAGAAAACCGTAATTCAAAAAGACACATGCACCCCAGTGTTCATTGCAGCACTATTTGCAATAGCCAGGTCATGGAAGCAACCTAAATGCCCTTCGACAGACGAATGGATAAAGAAGATGTGGTACATATATACAATGGAATATTACTCAGCCATAAAAGGGAATGAAATTAGGTCATTTGTAGAGACGTGGATGGACCTAGAGACTGTCATACAGAGTGAAGTAAGTCAGAAAGAGGAAAACAAATATCGTATATTAACGCATATATGTGGAATCTAGAAAAATGGTACAGATGAACCGGTTTGCAAGGCAGAAATAGAGACACAGATGCAGAGAACAAAGGTATGGACACAAAGCGGGGAAAGAGAAGGGGAGGTGGTGGGATGAATTGGGAGATTGGGATTGACATATATGCGCTGATATGTATGAAACAGATAACTGATAAGAACCTGCTGTATAAAAAATAAATAAAACAAAATTCAAAAAAAAAAAAAAACAGCATGGCAGTCTCTGGAGCACTGAGAGGAGGAAGCAGTGTGAGATGAGGGCTAGGGAAGAGACTCGGATTTACTCTCACCTCTGCCACTTATTAGCACTGGGACCACTCATTCACGGCGTCTAGAAAACAGGGAGACTGGAGGCTTCCTTCACGGAGTCGGTGGGTCCTAAATGGTGTGATGGGTGAACAGTACAGAGTACAGTGCCATGCACCTTGTCGTAACTGAGAGATGTGTCTGCAGATATAGATAGATGATGGATGATGGATGATTGATAGATGATGAGTAGATAGATAGATAGATGATAGACAGACAAAAAGTCAGGGCTAGAAGGGCTCTTCTGAAGTCTGCAGACCTCTTACTTCTCATTGGAATCACCTGAGGCCTCTAGAGCACCCTCCACGTGGGCCCCCGCCATCAGGGCCGGTCAGGTTTGTCCCTGCGCGTCCTCAGTAGCAGCAATGGGCCCTGGCTGCCCCACCCGGAGTCAGGGCACAATATATATTCTTGAATAGATGAACCAATGCATAGATGATGAAGGTTAAGAGGCTGAGACAGCGGCTGCTATGGCCTCGGATGAAGAGATGGGAGTTGAAATCCTCGCCCTAGGAGCCCGGGCGCCTCCATTTCACTACTGTGACATCGGGGTGGGGCAAGGGTAGCGCCAGCCTCAGGGAAGATTGTGAATCCGCAGACAGCTGCACAGGGCTGGCACAGGGGTTCTGGGGGCACCTTCTGTTTTATATCCACCCATCCACGTTCGTCCGCTGTTCAGCCAGGAACTCCTACGTGGCATCAACACAAGACGCTAGAACTTTTCTGGCAGGCGTTAGGTAGCATTTGAGTGTCTCCGCACAGGGCAGGGCCAGGAGACCTGAGCCTACTGTTCGGGGCATCAGTTCCTGAGCCTCGGACCTCCCGTTAGACTGGCAGCCGGCGAACCCCATCCCGGGACCCTGAGACCATCTCGGGTCAACATTTGAGAACTCTCTCCAGTGAGACAGAGCTGTACCTCCGCCCTGCCCCTCACTCTTTTGGAACCCCAGCCCCCCAAAATAGGGGTCTCTGCCCAGAGCCGGGTGTTGGGGCCTTTACTGCCTCCCCCTCACTCCTCCCTGGGGCAGCCGGATTTCTCACCCTCCCTCTGGAGCCTGTGCACCAGGCCCGCCCGTCTACCCCTCCCCCACCCCACTGAGCCTCTTCATCCTCACACAGCTTGTCTGGCTCAGGCGCCCCAAGTCCCCAAGGCCTTCACACGTGCTGTTCCCTCTGCCCCTCCCCTGAGTCCCCAGCTCACCCTCCAGACCCGCCTACAGCCGTGACCTCCAGAAGAAGCCACCTGAGTACCTGGCCTGGGTAGGTGCCGAACGTTCACTTCAGAGTCACGATCCCATTTGCAATTTTGATGTGATTATGGGACCCTTTGGTCCCTGGCCCTGCACAAGAACTTCCCAGCCCTGGGGCCCCGCACAGCTGGCAGAGAGCACGGCTCCGGCGTTGCACGCTGGTGAAGGAATGAGTGAACGAAGGAGGGCAGAGCTGAAGACTCACTCAGGGCCAGCTGGGACACACAGGCCCTTGGGGCCCCCAGGATGGAGGACGGTGCTCTGATGGGGGACAGCAGGGCAGACCAGGGTAACGGTCTGGAAGGATTCAGGTGGAGGCTGGACACAGCCTGCCCTCCTGCCCTGGCTGTCTCACCCAGAGCCCCTGGGCAGCCAGAGGCCTGAATACTCATAGAGCCTGGGGGCAGGAGTCCCAGTTTAGGGCAGATCATGGTCTTTGAACCCAAAACCCTGGGTTCGAATTCTGACCCTGACCCTCCTGGATGAGGGGACTTTAGCAAGCCCCATCCCTCTCTGAGCTGTACTCTCCTATTGCATCAAGAGGGCCACTGATTCCTCCCTGAACTCTGCAGATCGGGATGAAGGTTAAGAAAGCCAGGGCTTCCCTGGTGGCGCAGTGGTGGAGAGTCCTCCTGCCGACGCAGGGGACACGGGGTCGTGCCCCGGTCCGGGAAGATCTCACATGCCGCAGAGCGGCTGGGCCCGTGAGCCATGGCCACTGAGCCTGCGCGTCCGGAGCCTGTGCTCTGCCACGGGAGAGGCCACAACAGTGAGAGGCCCGCGTACTGCAAAAAAAAAAAGAAAGGAAAAAAAAAAAGAAAGCCATACCTGCGATGTGCTTTTTTAAAGGACAGAGTGTCACTCAGCGCCCCAGAGCACCACACGCCTGCACCCTCTGAGCCTTCGACCATGCTGTGCCCTCTGCCAGACATACCCTTCCCCTTCCTCTTGTCAGGAGCCCCTCCTCTTCCATCCGGACTGAGGTTAGTGTCTCCATCTCTGTGACCACTTCCCCACCTCCGGGCCTCCCAGCTGTGCTGCACTCTGGCTGTTCAAGCCAACAGCTGTTGTTAAGCACCCAGTGCACGTCGGGCCTTCAGCGTAGGGATGCTCAGGCCTGGTCCCAGCTCCATCAGTTCGAAACCATGGAGACGTGGGGCAAGTGCCTCTGCTCTCTGTTTCTGTTTACTTGTCTGTAAAACAGAGCGATGATAACAGCACCCACGCCACAGCGGGACTGAGGTGGTGAAACAAAGTCATCTGCATCTACAGCCAAGTAAGTGCCCCATCAACGCAGCTCTGCGTATGTATATTTACCGGGATATTTTGGTTGCAAATCACAGCTCAGACTGAAGCAGAAGAAGGAACGTGTTAGCTCAACTCCCTGGGCAATGCAAGATTGCAGGATGGGGAGGGTATCAGATCTCCCACCCTCTCCCCTCCCCCCGCCCCCCTTCTTTCCAGCGTTGAATCTCTGATTCTCTCCATGAATCAGCCTCATTTCTCTCTTCTAAAGAGCAATGGGGTTAGGTGGATGGGAAGCGAGAAGGACCCAGCCATCTCTCCATCTATTGAGCCCAAAAGGAAGAGGAAGCAGCCTCTGTCTGCACCTAAGTGTAAAATCCCCGGAAGAATTCTGTCTGGGCTTGACCCCCAAGGTGCCCACCTCTACCAATCACTGAGGTCCAGGGTGGGGACGCCACAGTGAGTGGCTCCAGGAGAAGCGACTGGAGTCGGGGGACAGTTCAACAGAAGAAAGGGGATTCGGGGTAGAAAGGAACAACAGACACCCCGATATGTGACCCTGCTCCTTCCAGCTCACAGAGGGGAGACAGCCAAGGCCCCCAACGGGGCTGGGCTGCACTTTCATTTCACACTCAGTGCCTGAGCTTGCATCACGGTGCTGGCCAGGAGCCTCGTGTGCAGCTATTAAATGCGATGTGCTGTAGGTGTATAACTGTCAGAACGGTTTTGCATATTTTGATAAATCTATAAATATGGATTGTAATTATCCATCATTAACATATGCTTATGTTCTGCATAAGTGTACATTGTTTCCCCAAGGATGCAAGTTGCTAATTTACGACCAAGACACAAGGACCCTAGCCTGATGGTCATGTGTCCCCCATCACCCAGGACACGGAACGTCATCCTGGGGATGAGGGGCAGTGGAGACGGTGGGCAAATCTCCCCACACCACAGGCAAGTCCTTCAGTCCTGGAGCTCCAGAAGGACAGAGAGCGGGGTCAGGAGAGAGGTCAGCCCCAGCCACCAGCCTGGACCACGTGACAGTCGGTGGGGGGAGGGGTTACCTGAGCACCTGCCTGTGGCTCCACCCAGGGCCCTGCAGGGTGTCAGAGCTGGAGCCCCGGCTGCCCTCACTCACCTGGGGTCATCCTTGAGCCTCAGTTTCCTCAGCTGTAAAATGGGGATGAACGCAGCTCCCTCCTCGAGGGGTGGCTGTGAGGATTAAGGGAGCGAGTGCAAGTGAAGGGCACCCAGCAGACTCAGGAAGTGCTCTCTCGTGTGAACTGATGCCCCTGCTGTTGTCACCCCAGGACTGTGACAGAGAAGGCACATGGGCCCATTTCACAAATGGGGATAATGGCTGCGATGGCTCCTGGCTGCTGACACCCGCTTGGGCCAGCACAGCCGACCCCACGTCCCCTTCACAGGCGCCCTACTCGGCAGGTGCTGTTCTGGCCCCCTCTCCACAGGGAGAAGCTGTGCCTCAGGTGGATCAAGTACCTCCTGGATCACACAGCCTGCAGGGAGCAGAGCTTTTTGCCCCCAGGGCCCAGGCTGGGCCACCACTCCAGTCCCCACGCGACCCAGGACACTCAGTCAAGAGCATTGATGAGAAGGTGGCAGACGCTCGTGGCTGCCCGCCCAGCAGCCCACCCCCCCTTTCTTCACTTGCAGGGCCCTCGGTTTGTTCTGCAGTAATAGATCTCCCCAGCCCAGGGGTGACGCCAAGCCTATTACCCCAACCCCCTTCTCCAGAGATTGTTTCAGGGGTTGGAGTGCAACCCAGAGCTGGTCACTGAGATGTAAAGTAAAAATCTACTGGTGGAGGGATTGCTTCTGGGAAATATTTTTTCTGCTTTACTCCACACCCTTCTTCTCAACTTGAATGTTATCGTGTGAGACATGATGTTTGGAGCTGTGGCAGCCATACTGCAACCATGAGACAATAAGCTAAGGAAAAAGGCAAGAATGGTCAATGATGATAACTAGGAAAAAGGAAAGACCTTGGTCTTTTGACATCACTGAGTATCTACCACCTCCAGAACTGCCTCCCTCCAGACATCTTTTTGTGCTCAATCATTTCACCTCTCAATAACTTGAGCCACTGTTGTTGCATTTTCCGTTACTTGATACCCAACACATCCCAACTGATGGAAGCACCTAATGTGTGCCCAGCCCATGTCTCACATAACCTTCAACACACAGAGTCAGGGTTATTCGTCTACATCTCTGTCTCTCTCCCATATCAGACTCTGGACTTCTGAAGGTGAATGTTTACCTTGTTGCATCTGACCCCCAGAGCTCCACATGGGTCATAACCCCACAGTGAACCCCGATTGCCATGAGCTGAGTAACATGGTTGAAAGAGGGAAGGGGTAAATTAACGACTAAGTGAACGTAGTGGATGTGAAAGTGCTTTACAAATACAAGGTAAGGTTCTGGAAGTTACATGGAGATGAGAGGTGGAAGAAGGTGCAGGGTGGAGAGCAAGGATTAGAGGAAAAGATTCTTCAGGCAAATGAGGCTGTGTCTTCTTCCCAGATGTCCCCCTGCCTCTCCATCCTGCTGATACAGACATCAGGTTGGAAATCCCACCTACCCTGTGCACAGTCACTTCCCTGGGTTGAGGGAGCCTTTGACAGCCAGCACCTCCTTTCCCACGCCAGAGAGACGGGCTTTGTGCTCTGTCATTTTCCCCCAAAAAATTGTTGGAAGCAACCAAATGGTTATCATTACTTCAGCGGCAATTCTTTGCTGCATTATTTTGTAAGAGATGGAGGACGGGCGGGAGAAGTGAGGAAAACCATTTAAGGTGAACAGGCTGTAAAGTTTCAGCTCCGGGTTTTGCAGGGAAACTGGATTAAAGAATCAAATCAAATGAATTTTGCCATCAGAGGAAGAGATCTTTCTCCCCCAACATGCCTTACTTTGACAGTTGGCTTCAAGAAGTTTGATACAATTTATTTATCCAGCAAATAAGATCAAGGTATGAAATAAGACTCATTCTATCTGTTAAGCGCTTGACATACTGTGGGTTATCCAGAGAGGGGTTTTTTTGGCAAAACTGACGAGCCTTTTTTTGTTGTCCTTTTTCCCACTGATGCCTTTGCACTCCTGGTGCCTGGAAAGGTCCAGTGAGGCAGTAATCAGCAAGTACATGGTGGGTGAAGGTGTGGAGGCCAGAGCCCAACCCAGAACAGCCCTTATCCTCCTGCTTCCCTCAGGGTCAGGTAGAGGACCAGGAGGGGGAATAGTAAAAACATCTTTCCTCCTTTGAAAGCATCATTAAAGAGGTTACCAGAGTGGACGTATAAGATCCAGCATTAGCCACTTAACTCAGTTTCCTCATCCATAAAAGACAATGGCCTTGATGCCATTTACCCCGTGGGGAGCTGCAGGTTCCATGAATCACAGATGCGAGACCTGTATGCAGCCTGGCACACAGTAGGACCTCAAGAAGTAGTCTCCCCCCTTCCTGACCCACCTCGCAGACCCATGGGAGAGGGCCTGGGCCCCCCTCCTAAGGCACAGTTTGCAGAAATGCCTCTGGGATATTCCCCATGGCAGCTTCCCTCCCCCACCCAAACACCTTCATTTTTCTGTGTCTTCAGAAATGACAAGAATGACACAGTGTCTCCGTCTCTGAAAACAGCCTGTCTGCACATGTCAGATCCCCTGCCTCCCACCAAGGGTGTGCATGGGCACACGTGTGTGATCGTGTGTATGTGTGTGCACACGTGTGTGCAGGGCCCCACGGGGGAGGACCCTATACCTCAAATCCTTCAAGGCCTCCAGCATGATCTCCTGATGCTGTCTCTAAAATAGGGCCATAGGGACAGATGGAAAGAAGGCGAAGCCCCACTAACAGCCTCCAACATGTGTCCCAGCTCCCGTCCACTCTGCCTCTCATGTGGCAGGAATGTGCTTTTTCATAAATCCTGTGGCTGTCTGGTGAAGCACACAATTACAATGCATCATGTGTTTATTGACGACAGTGTTAATTTGTACTATGTAAATATTTGAGTTCTATCCCAGTGTCTGTGATTCTGTCATAGCATTTCTTCATTTTTCAATCTTCTGGGAGCCTCCAAGCAGGGAAGAGGGCTGGGCTGCCCTGGGCTCTGAGAGGCTGGCGTGGGGTGGACACGGGCATGGGTGATGGTGCGTCACACAGCAGGTGTGACCCTGCCCACATGTCGGGGCCCTTATAAGTGTGCCTGGAGGACACACTAGACACAGGTGTGCAGGGTTTGGTCTTGTTACCTTTCTGTCTCATGGAAGGAAGAGAGAGAGGGAGGAAAGGAAGAAGCAAGGAGGTGGGTTAGTTTCTCAATGACTTTGATCAGAAAGTTCCAGAGACTTTCAAGGGGTTGATCTGTGATTTCCCAGGCATCTTGAGAGGGAAGCAGTGTTATCCCCATTTTACAGAGGAGGAAACTGAGGCCCAAAGAGGTCCAGCAACTTGCCCAAGGTCACATCATTGGTAAAGGATGGAGCTCAGCCCTGGACCCCCTGAGCTTGAAGCCAGCTGCCCCCCACATCCACTGTGGGCAGAAGAGTCGAAGGCTAAACAGCCGGACCAAGGAGGCAGACCGAGCTGGGGCAGGTCCCAGCACTTCCGATGGTTCGCTCTGTGACATGGGCAAGACGCTCAAGCACCCTGGGCCTCAGGGTTTCCCTCATAGAGGGTGTCTTTGCACCAACGCAGTCCCAGTGCTTTCACACATGTTCTCCTGTCACCCTCCCCGCTTTGCTACCCTGTGGGGTCTTGAGGAATAAGCAGGACCATCCACCTGCAGCCCTCGAGCATGCCGGGCGCTAGACACCGGCTGTCACCGGGATTGTGTCAAGCCTGGAACTGTGTCTTTAGAGCAGGGCCCAGGTTTGGGGGTGGCCACAGTCCCTGGACCACTGCAGGAAGGCACCAGCAGGGAGGTTGTGGAGGAGATGGGCTGGGGTCAGCTGGGGCCTGGGGGCCTCATTCTGTCCAGAGGCCAAAGGCACGGCCCTTTGTCCGGGAGGGAGGGCCTGCCACACACATGTGAGGTCTGCACCCCTCCCTCCAAGGGCAGGAGGAGTCACTGGTGTGAGTGCCATGAGGGCAGGGGCTTCATCTATTCGTGTTAATCACTGTTTCCTTGGTGCCTACATGTTTGTAGGTGCTCAATGAGAGTTTGTTGAATGAATGAATGAATGAATGAGTGAATGAATGAATGTCTTTCCTCTAGCAGTGTATGACTGTGTTATTCCCACCAGGGCTCATGTGAGGCCTGCCAGGATCTTGGGGCATGGCAGGGGAGCAGGGGAGGGGGGAGGGGTGGGTACCGATCCTGCCCAGGACTGGCCCAGCGTGGTATACTTGGGACCACAGCCCTGAGCTGGGTCCAGAGGCCTGTGGTGACCTCACTTTCCATTGTATGGAGCCATGGTAGGTAGAAGTAAGTCAGGCCCATACCTGGCCAGGAAAGGGGTTGGAGCCTAAAAACAGGCGGTATCTAGGCTGGGGACACAGGACTTCAGAGGAAGGAGAGGGTTGGGGCGTCCTGGAAGTCTTTCTGGAGGAGGTATAATTGAATCTGGGCCCAGAGAGAAGGTGGGATTAGCCCCTGGGCTCATGGTGGAGTGAGTGGGTCAGTGGGTGGTTCCTGGCCGAGGACACAGCTTGTATGAAGGGCGAGGTGTGTTTGAGGAACAACAAGTGTTCTGGGAACCAGCAGCTTGGAGAGTTGGGGAAGGAAATGGAGAGAAAGTAACAGGCAAAAAAAGTAGTACTTTAGCAAATGGTCCTGACCTTCCTTTGCAACTTGGCAATGCTCCAAGCTGGGCAGACCCTGCCCTGGCTGTCCTCTAGCAGGAGGATGATTTTGGAGCTGGACGGTGACCCTAGTCCTGGCCCCTTCCCTGGTAAATTCAGCTTCAACATCATCTTGTCCTATGGTGGTGCCAGGTGGGGCCCCAGCGCCGCCCACCTCCCCACCTCGGCATCTCCAGGCCTATTAAACAGGAGAGTCACAGACTGACACGTAGGCTTGTATGAGCTGCACCAAGTCTCCACCCAGCCTCAGGCACCACCACTCAGGCCTTGAATTCATCACCCCCTCTCCCCCAACACAGGGCCTTTGCATATGCTGTTCCCATGTCCTGGAGCATACCTCCTCACCATCTCCCCAGAGTTTCCCCTCCTCACCCCTCAGACCTCCTCAGGGAAGCCCTCTTCGACCTTCCTGCCAAGGTCAAACCTTGGCACAGGCTCCAGAGCCCTGGAAACCTCATCCTGGGCACACTGATCACAGGGCAGGTTCCAGGTCATTTTGGGACTGTCTGTGCCTCCACTGGGCTGTGAGCTCAGGGCTGGGGAGTGTCATTGTTCTGTTCACTGCTGTAGCCCCCGGAACAGGGCCTGGCACATCGTAGGTGCTCAGTAAATACTGGTGGGAGGAAGGCATGGAAGGAGAAGAATCGGTGGAGTTTTCTCTGTTCAGAGAAGGTGCCTGGAAAAGAGAACAGAGACACAAGACTAAAGGAGGGAGGACCAGCGGCTCCCGAGCCACAGCCGGGGACTCAGGAGATGTCATCGCCCTCCGGGAGCCCCTGAGGCCGCGTCAGGGGACAGAGGATGAGAATCACTCTGGGAAGCCCCAGATGGAGGTCAGAGAGGCGGGAGGGCCAGGAGGGACATGGTCTCCCCAGAGGAACATGGTCTCCGCTCAAGGCTCCCATCTGCGGGAGGACCCACCACTCTGACCACATCCCTCCCCTGCTCCCGAACCATCCATGGCTCCCAGCGCTGCCTGCTCAACCCACCTTCCCCGCCTCACCTCCCTCCATTTGTCCCCACAGGCCCTGGGCCTCAGGCCCCCGGACCACACCCTGGTCCCTAATCCACCACACTCTTCAGCTCAAGTGTCACCTCTTCCAGGAAGCCTTTTCTGATTCCCTTTGCTGCTTGTCCCTCCTCCGTTCCCAGACCCAGCTGATGTCCCTCCTACAGAGCTTGTGTCAGTCTCACCACTAGATCGTGAGGTATTGGAGGTGACAGGAGGTTTTATTCTTCTTGCCCTGATGCCTGGCACATAGTAGATGTCAAAGTGGGCTGGATGAACGAATGAGTGAATGAGTAAATGGATGGATGAATATTACTAGCCTCCATTAATTCAGGACCTGCTGTGTCCCAGACACTATGCTGACATTTTACAAGCATCATTTCATTTACTCCTCCCTACAACCCCTTGTACAGTGTACTGATATATGCCCATAGTACAGACAGGGAACTTGAGGCTCAGGGGGTTAAGTCACTCACCAAGGTCACACAGCAAGTAAGCTGAGGCAGTAGAACCTTCCTGTTCAACCCCATCCGATGCCTCAGTCTCCTGGCTGAGCTGAGCCCGCAGTTCATGGTCACATCCAAGACATCCTGGTCAATCTCTCCACTCACTGGGGACCCACGGTGGCTGCTTTGGCTGAAAATCATGATCACGATCATCCAGCTTCAGTTCTAGAGCAACAAACAGGACCTGCCTTTTCCCAGCGCGTGTGCAGACATGAGGGTGTCACTTAGGGACCCCTGCATAAGTGACAGGTGCATCCACGAGACCCCCAGTCCTGCCCACGGAGACTCTGAATGCTCATCGTCAGCAGAGACCCCTGTCCTCTCCCCCGTCCCCCGAGGCTGGCAGCCTTTCCAGGCCCATGTGGACCTGACAGCTTGTAGCTCCCTCTCCATTGCTCCAGGAACATCATCTATCTATCATGAAGACTGAGGCTGTAATGTCAGGGTCATTTGTATATCTCCCACGAGCAGAAGCCGCAGGGCTGTTCAGATCCCAGAGATTCTGGGGAGAGGGGGAAAATACTCAGATGAAAAGCAGAGGGAGAACAGAGGAAATAAGATGTGCCAGGGAGATTACTCCACTGCTCAGACATGAAATAAATACATTCAATTATGTTTTATTGCATTTCATTTGAATGTACACATCGTAGTTAGCTGCCTGCAAGCCTTGGATTACCCAGAAAGAAAGCACAATGAAAGATGAGAGAATAAAAACACACCAAAAAAATGCTCCTGAAATTAGAATCACTAAGACCAAGTAATTAAACCAGACATGAGACAAAAGCAGCCGCTTGGCACTGAGACCCTCTCAGCACTAACACCAGGTCCCCACAGCATACAGCCCAGAACCAGGTGTCCTTGGCTAGATCGTCCTGATCACCAGCATCAGGGAAAAACTCATGACAGAGTCGGAAGATCCAGGCTGTCTTGAACTGGCACCAGCATGCTGTGTGACTATGGGTAGGTCACTGCCCCTCTCTGAGCCTCATTCCCCAGGGGAGAAATGAGATGCCTAAACCAGATGCTCTTAAAGAATATGGGGAATACAGAGCAAGAAGGGATCCCATGGGATCCAGTGCAGGGAAAAAGAAACCCTAGAGACATCCCTGGGAGTTGTGATCTCCTCAGCAGAGCCCTTCAATGAACCTGTACCAGGATGGCATCTGATGAACCAGGGCAGCCAGACTGGGCACAGTGTGGGAGGGAAGGATGGGTTTCTGGTGCTTCCCATCTCCCTTCCAGCAACTTCTGTCTCCCCCCAGGAGTCCAGCCCTTGTGCTCTGTCCCTCCACCATCAACACTGCACCCAGGAAAAACTCTGGAAATCCCAAAGGTGCCTGGTCCCCCAGGGCAGCATCTACTTTCTAAGAAATGGGCACTAAGGTTCTCAGGCATCAGAAGGAGAGGACTTCGGTGGAAGGAGACCTTCCAGCTTCCTGGCCACTGATTCTGCCCACCCTTAAGGCCAGAAACTCGTGAAGGAGCTCAGGAGGGGCCATTAGCGTAACATCCAGCTGCTGCGTGCGCGCGCACATGCAGGAGAGAGAAAGTGTGTACGGGGGTGTGTGCAGGGGAACAGCACCTCAGCAACAGGGCACAGCGGTAGGCAGCTCAGCACATTCTTTTAGCCCTGGCATCAGAGGTGGATCATGCTCAGCTGCCCAGAGCAGGAGCGAGGCTCCCAGGCAGGCTCTGGAGACACGGCTGTGAACCAGACACAGCCCTGGGCTGGAAGGTCCGGCAGCCGGGCCCCACCGGGCCCAGCCTCAGTAAAAACACACTGACCTCCCCTCATGTATTCATTCAACCAATATTTAACTGAGCATCTACTGCATGCCAGGTTCTGTCCTAGGCTCCTGCAACAGCAACAGACAGAGCACAAACATCTCTTGTGAAGCTTTTATTTAAAGCCCTCTGCAAATGGCAAACAGTAGTCACCACTTATGGAGCACCTGCTGTGTGCCGGGTACGCTGCTCAGTACTTCGCACAGCCCATCTCTGAGTCAGGAACTGTCCCTGTCTCAGGGGAGGGAGGGTGCATGGTGCCCACCCCCTGCCCAACCCGGCCTAGGTGTGGCCGCTAGCCCAGCCTCTCCAGGTTCTGGCAAAAGCCACACATACTTTTCCCGAGAGGACCAATGGGGGCACAACAGAGGCCTACCTTATAGGAACCCCAAGGCCCTAGCGAGCACCCAGAGACTCTCTGCTGGTCTTCCCCATCCAGCCGCCCCTGGGGAGGTATCATTCTCTCCAATTTACAGGTGAAGAAGCCAAGGTCTGATCACAGAATGGTCTGTAGCTGAGGCCTGATTTCACCTTTCTCGCAGGAGCCCATGGCTGCACACAGCCTGGGGTCCATCTCCTGCCCCGTTCATTGCAGCTTTGTACCCTGAGCAAGTACGTTGCACCTGTTTGCCCATCTGTGAAGCAGCAGTAATAATAGTTCCCACCCCACAGAGTGAGCAGAAGAACTAGGAAACTGGACTTTGTAAAGACCCAGCACAGGGCCCAAAACACAGGAAGCACCAGGGTCTCAGCCCGCATCCCCCTTAAGGCCAGGACTCTTTTAGTTTCCTTGGACTGCCCCCACCCCAGCAAGTGGAGGGTGCCACCTTCTCCTGGGCACATTCGTGACCCATGGATCCAGTGCAGGGAACACTCGTGACCCATGAGACCCCCATCTGCCCTGACACTCATGACCCATGAGACCCCCATCTGCCCTGACTGATGGCCCAGGGGACACAGGAGGGGGTGGGGCGATCCCAGGATCCTAATAAAGTCTCCTAATGATCACAATTAAAAACAACATATAGGGCTTCCCTGGTGGCGCAGTGGTTGAGAGTCCGCCCGCCGATGCGGGGGACACAGGTTCGTGCCCTGGTCCGGGAAGATCCCACATGCCGCGGAGCGGCTGGGCCCGTGAGCCATGGCCGCTGAGCCTGCGCGTCCGGAGCCTGTGCTCCGCAACGGGAGAGGCCACAACAGTGAGAGCCCTGCATACCGCAAAAAAAAAAAAAAAAAACACATATTAGGGAACTTCGCTGGCGTTCCAGTGGTTAAAACATCGTGCTTCCACTGCAGGGGGTATGGGTTCAATCCCAGGTCAGGGAACTAAGACCCCACATGCTGCATGGCATGGCCAAAAAAATAAAATAAAATAAATTTAAAACAACACATATTATTTGAAGTGAAGAAAAAAAAAACACTATGCTTTAGAGAACCATGTTTCATCTAAAGGAAAAAGACAACAACATTAGAACATCATTTTTGGTTTTTTAAGTCATGTTTTCTTTGCATTCTCTCAATTCTAGTGGCAGTCAACTGCTGTGGTATGCACTTCAACAGAGGAAATAATGAGTCTGAGGGATGGCAGTTCTGGATAGATACCAAGTCCAGCATGTGTTTGCCAGGAGAGAGGGTGTGGGAAGAAGAAAGGCATGCAAGGTTCCTCCAGGGTCACCTGCTTCTGCTCTGGGGCACTCAGCTCTGCACCTGTGTGTGCATTAAGGGGCCACACAACCCAGCGTCTAAGAGCTTGGACTTTGGGGGAACCCAAGAGGCCTGAGTTTTAGTCCCAACTCTGCCACTTATCAGGTGGGTGAGCTTGGGCATGAAACCCCACCTCTCTGAGCCTCAGTTTAATCATCTGTCAAATGAGCATCATACCAGTGCCCACCCCACAGGCTCTTTGGGAGAATTAAAGGAGGTAATGCCTGCAAAGCTCCGAGCCAGGACCTGGCATGGAGTCAACACTCCAAACTCATTAGCTATTAATTCTGCACTTTTTTAAGACTTTTTTTTCATACTTCACTATTTCTAAAAAGTGACATGTGTCTCACAATTGAAAAGTACATTGAAAGTGCTCATGTCTCTTTTTCACTAGAAACTATTAAGAAATTGATGGTGGACTGCTAAATCCACAGTACCAAGAATGATAATGAAGAACTGCATTCCAGCAAAGGGTCCACAGGTGGGCACAGCCTTGCAAGAACAAGTTCTCCACGTTGCACTCTCTCTCACAAGGCAAACCCAGGTCTTGGGGCAGAGATGAATGGAGATTTGAGACATTCATTTTGTTCAGTGCTAGAAAAGAAAAGAGTTGTCTGCCCTGCCCTTTTTAGGCCATAGGAAAACCCATGGCCAGACTTTTGCGTCTAGCCAGGATGGAGGAACTGGGTCCGGGCTTACCTTCCTGCTGGAAATAACTGACCAATAAACCAAACAAACAAAATATATGAAACCACAGTTTTCAAGATACTGAACTCCAGACAATGAGAGACAGTGATTCCTAAGAGACAGGAATGAATGAGGTGAGTCAGTGGTTGCTCCAGTGAAAACAATGAGAGGGTTTCAGGGTACAGGGAGGCAGAACCCAGGAGCCAGTGGACACAATGAATTGAAGAGAAGATGAGCAGTGAGTCCAGGGAGAACAAGAAAACTAGAGTTCACAGGACAGAGCACTGTGGAGGAGGGAGCTACAGAGAGAGGATGCTGGGAATCTGCAGAGGGTCCTCCTGGAGTATTCAGCTGAGTACTAACCAGTATATATATGTGAAGGGAATACCTGAGTCTGAGGAAAGAACCATTCAAGAGGATTGAAGGGGACAGTGCCCAGTGCTCACACTGGACGGGAACAGCGCTATTCCCATATCCTGACTCACAGAGCATTGGGTAGAGTACTCAGAAGAATCTTGCCTAAGTAGTGGGAGAAATTAGTCCAAGGCTAAATGATGCTCTGGACTCAACTAACGATGCTTCAGAGCAGGACCCAAAAGGATCAAACCATTTCCAGGCAATTTAAGTCATTCCCAAGAATATATATAAGGATACAAAAATATCAACCATCCTACAAGGCAAAATTGAGAATGGTATCCAATTAAAGATTAGCAGACATACAGAGTAGAAATATATGACCCATAATGAGGAGAAAATCAGTCAATTAAAAGCAACCATGGAAAAATCTGAAAGAGAAATTAAAGAAACACTCCCATTTACCACTGCAACAAAAAGAATAAAATACCTAGGAATAAACCTACCTAAGGAGACAAAAGACTTGTATGCAGAAAACCATGACACTGATGAAAGAAATTAAAGATGATACAAACAGATGGAGAGATATACCATGTTTTTGGATTGAAAGAATCAACAATGTGAAAATGGCTATACTGCCCAAAGCAATCTACAGATTCAGTGCAATCCTTATCAAACTACCAATGGCATTTTTCACAGAACTAGAACAAAAAATTAAACAATTTGTATGGAAGCACAAAAGACCCCGAATAACCAAGGCAACCTTGAGAAAGAAAAACAGAGCTGGAGGAATCAGGCTCCCTGACTTCAGACTATACTACAAAACTACAGTAATCAAGACAGTATGGTACTGGCACAAAAACAGAAATATAGATCAATGGAACAGGATAGAAAGCCCAGAGATAAACCTATGCACTTACGGTCACCTTATCTTTGATAAAGGAGGCAAGGATATACAGTGGAGAAAAGACAGTCTCTTCAATAAGTGATGCTGGGAAAACTGGACAGCTACATGTAACAGAATGAAATTAGAACACTCCCTAACACCATACACAAAAATAAACTCAAAATGGATTAAAGACCTAAATGTAAGGCCAGACACTATAAAACTCTTAGAGGAAAACATAGGCAGAACACTCTATGACATAAATCACAGTAAGATCCTTTTTGACCCACCTCCTAGAGAAACGGAATTAAAAACAAAAATAAACAAATGGGACTTAATGAAACTTAAAAGCTTTTGCACAGCAAAGGAAGCTATAAACAAGATGAAAAGACAACCCTCAGAAAGGGAGAAAATATTTGCAAACAAAGCAACTGACAAAGGATTAATCTCCAAAATATACAAGCAGCTCATGCAGCTCAATATCAAAAAAACAAACAACCCAATCAAACAATGAGCAGAAGATCTAAATAGACATTTCTCCAAAGAAGACATACAGATTGTAAACAAACACATGAAAGGATGCTCAACATCACTAATTATTAGAGAAATGCAAATCAAAACTACAATGAGGTATCACCTCACACCAGTTACAATGGGCATCATCAGAAAATCTACAAACCACAAATGCTGGAGAGGGTGTGGAGAAAAGGGAACCCTCTTGCACTGTTGGTGGGAATGTAAGTTGATACAGCCATTATGGAGAACAGTATGGAGGTTCCCTAAAAAACTACATAGAACTACCATATGACCCAGCAATCCCACTACTGGGCATATACCATGAGAAAACCATAATTCAAAAAAAGTCTGTACCACAATGTTTATTGCAGCTCTATTTACAATAGCCAGGACATGGAAGCAATCTAAGTGTCCATCAACAGATGAATGGATAAAGAAGATGTAGCACATATATACAATGGAATATTACTCAGCCATAAAAAGAAATGAAATTGAGTTATTTGTAGACTGTCATACAGAGTGTCATACAGAGACTGTCATACAGAGTGCAGTAAGTCAGAAAGAGAAAAACAAATACCATATGTTAACACATATATATATGGAATCTAAAAAAAGTAAAACAAATTGTTCTGAAGAACCTAGGGGCAGGACAGGAATAAAGACACAGACGTAGAGAATGGACTTGAGGGCACAGGGAGGGGGAAGGGTAAGCTGGGACGAAGTGAGAGAGTGACACAGACATATATACACTACCAAATGTAAAATAGATAGCTAGTGGGAAGCAGCCGAATAGCACAGGGAGATCATCTCAGTGCTTTGTGTCCACCTAGAGGGGTGGGATAGGGAAGGTGGGAGGGAGACGCAAGAGGGAGAAGAAGTGGGGATATATGTATAGCTGATTCACTTTGCTATACAGGAGAAACTAACACACCATTGTAAAGCAATTATACTCCAATAAATACGTTAAAAAAAAGCTAAAAAAGAAAACCAACCCTGAATCAAAAGAGATGTTAGAATTTGCAGAAAAGGGCATTTAAACTGTTGTTATCACTGTGTTCCCTATGTTCAAAATGCTATGTAGAAACATGGAAAAATTTTAAAAGAATTAGATCAAATTCTAGAGCTGACAATTACAATGCCTGATGAAAATCCAGATGGAATTAAGAGATTTAAAATTGCAGAAGAAAAAATTGATGAATGTGAAGTCATAACAATAGAAACTATCCAAAATAAAGCACAGGGAAAAAAAAGAATTTTACGGAAATGAAAAGAGCATCCATGAGTTACAGGACAACTTCAGGCAGGATGATGTATATGTAATTCAAGTTCCTAAAGGAAAAAAAAAAGAGAAAGGGAGTGGGAGTAGAAAAATATTTGAAGAAAAAAATGGCAGAATTTTTTCTAAATTTGATACCATCTCTAAACCCAGAGATCTAAGAATCTCAACAGATTCCAAACACAAGAAAACTATACCAAGGCATACCATAATCAATTTTCCTAAAGCCGGTGATAAAGAGAAGAGGTTAAAAGCCAACAGAGAAAAAAGAAACCTTAAGTACAAAGGAACAAAGGTAACAATGACAGCAGATTTCTCTTCAGAAACAATGAAAGCAAGAAGACAGTTAGGCCACATCCTTAAAGTATTGAAAGGAAAGCAAATCTCTGAACCTATAATACCATAACCAGTGAAAACTGTCTTTCAAAATGAAAGTGAAATAAAAACTTTTTCAGACATGTAAAGATCTTCAATACAAGAAATATTAAAGGTAGCCCTTCAGGCCAAAGAAAAATGATACCAGATGAAAATATGGCTCTACACAAAGCCATAGAGTACCAGAGGACTTCCCTGGTGGTGCAGTGGTTAAGAATCCACCTGCCAATGCAGGGGACATGGGTTTGAGCCCTGGTCCAGGAAGATCCCACATGCCGCGGAGCAACTAAGCCCATGCACCACAACTACTGAGCCTGCGCTCTAGAGCCTGCAAGCCACAACTGCTGAGCCCACGTGCCACAACTACTGAAGCCCTCGCACCTAGAGCCCTTGCTCTACAACAAGAGAAGCCACCACAATAAGAAGCGCGTGCACCGCAACAAAGAGTAGCCCCCATTCGCTGCAACCAGAGAAAGCCCGTGCACAACAGCGAAGACCCAGTACAGCCAAAAATTAATTAATTAACTAACTTAAAAAAAGAAAGAGTACCAGAAATGTAAATTTTTTATTTTTAAAATTTCTTTAAAAATAACTGAGACACACTCACATACACACAGATGGTAAATCTATCATTCTAAATCCAGTGAAAAATGTCTTTGAAAACACAATATCATTTACTATAGCCCCAAGAAAAATGCAATACTAGGTATTGCTGGAAACCACAAAACGCTGTTGAAAGAAATCCAAAAAAGACCTAAATAAATGAAAAGACATACCATGTTCATGACTCGGAAGAGTCAGTAAGAGGTCTATGTATCCCCAAAGTTATCTATTGACTTAATACTATGCCAGTCAAAATTCAAGCAGAATTTTCTTGAATACATAGAGAAGTTGATTCTAAAATTTATCTGGTAGGGCAAAGGAACTGGAATAGATAAACAATTTTTAAAAGAGAGAATAAAGTTGGAGGAATCACACACGTTAATTTTAAGATTTACTATAAAGCTACAGTGATCAAGACAATGTGGTACTTGGTAAAGAGACAGAAATATAAATCAGTAGAACAGAATAGATAGTCCAGAAGTAGACTCACACCAATACAACCATTTGATATTTGACAAAGATGCAAAAGTAATTCAATGGAGAAAGGATGTCTTTTTAACAAATGGTGCTATAACAATTGGTCATCCATAGGCATCTACCCCCCCAAAAAAGAACCTTGACATAAACTTTATACCTTACACAAGATTAACTCAAAATAAATATAGATCATAGGTAAATATAGAAAACATAAAACAATAAAAGTTTTAGGATAAAATATCCATGACGTGGATTTAGATGAAGAGTTCTTACAAATGACACCAAAAGCATAATCCATAAAAGAAAAATAAATGATACCTTGGAAGTCATCAAAATTTTAAACTATCGTTCTGTGGAAACACTATCAAAACAATGAAGAGACAAGCTATAGAGTGGGAGAAAATATTTGCAAACAACTTATTCAACAAAGGATTTGTGTGCAGAACATAAAATGAACTCTCAAAACTCAAAAATAAGAAAACAATCCAATTAAAATAAATAAATAAAATAGTGGCAGAGAGTTAGACATATAGATCGATGGAACAGAGCAGAGGACCCAGAAAGAGATCCACAGAAATATGCCAACTGATTTTGGACAATCAAAAAAGCAACGACCACCAATGTTCATTGCAGCACTATTTACAATAGCCAGGACATGGAAGCAACCTAAGTGTCCATCGACAGACTAATGGACAAAGAAGATGTGGCACGTATATACAATAGAATATTACTCAGCCATAAAAAGAAACAAAATTGAGTTATTTGTAGTGAGGTGGATGGACCTAGAGTATGTCATACAGAGTGAAGTAAGTCAGAAAGAGAAAAACAAATACCGTATGTTAACGCATCTATATGGAATCTTACATAAAAAGAGAAATGGTACTGATGAACCTAGTGGCAGGACAGGAATAAAGACATAGACATAGAGAATGGACTTGAGGACATGGCGGGAGGGGGAAGCTGGCAAGAAGTGAGAGTAGAATTGACATATATATATATACTACCAAATGTAAAATAGTTAGCTAGTGGGAAGCAGCAGCATAGCACAGGGAGATCAGCTCGGTGCTTTGCAAAGACCTAGAGGGGTGGGATAGGGAGGGTGGGAGGGAGGCTCAAGAGGGAGGGGATACGGGGACCTACGTGTGCATGTGGCTGATTCACTTTGTTGTGCGACAGAGTGCAATGTTGTGAAGCAGTTATACTCCGATAAAGATCTATTAAAAAACAAAAAAGCAATTCAGTGGAGTAAAACAGCCCTTTCAACAAATGGTGCTGGAGCAGTTGAACTTCCATAGGCAAAAATAATACTTCATCCTAAGCTTCACACCTTATATAAACATTAACTCAACTTTGGATCATGGGCTTACATGTAAAATGTAGAACTATGAAGTTTTTAGAAAACAACATAGGAGAAAAGCTTTGAGATCTAGGGCTAGACAAAGAGTTCACAGACTTGAAACCAAAAGCACAATCTATAGAAGGAAAAATTGATAAATTGGACTTCATCAAAATAAAAATTTTTGCCCTTCAAAATACTTCATTAAGAGGATGAAAAGAAAATCTACAGAGTAGGAGAAAATATTTGCAAACCACATATCCAACAAAGGACTAATGTCTGGAATATATAAAGAACCCTCACAACTCAACAGCAAAAAAATCCAACTAGAAAGTCGGCAAAAGATATATGGAGAGGGCTTCCCTGGTGGTGCAGTGGTTGAGAGTCCGCCTGCCGATGCAGGGGACACGGGTTCGTGACCCCGTCCGGGAAGATCCCACATGCCGCGGAGCGGCTGGGTCTGTGAGCCATGGCCGCTGAGCCTGCACGTCTGGAGCCTGTGCTCCGCAACGGGAGAGGCCACAACAGTGAGAGGCCCGTGTACCGCAAAAAAAAAAAAAAAATAGAGAGAGAGAGATTTTACCAAAGAGCATAGACAGTGCCAAATAAGCACATGGAAAGATGTTTGACATGATTAGCCATTAGAAGTATACAAATTAAAACCACAGTGAGATACCAACACATACTTATTAGAATGGCTAAAATAAAATACCAATTGCTAGCAAGGAAGCAGATCAACTAGAACTTTTGTACATTGCTGGTGGGAATGCAAAACAGTAGATTAACACTAGAAACTGGTTTGATAGGTACCTATAAAATTAATCATATACTTATATGTATTAGTTAGGATTCTCTAGAGAAACAAAACTAAAAGAATATATATAGATATATAGAAAGAAATTTATTATGGGGGATTGTCTCATGCAATTCCTGAGGCTGAGAAGGCCCACAATTTACCATCTTTAAGCTGGAGGTCCAGAAAAGCCAGTAATGTAGTTCCAGTCCAAACCCAAAGGCCTGAGAGCCAGGGTATGAATGATAGAGCTTCTAATCTAAGTCCAAAGGCCTGAAAACAAGGAATGCCAATGTCCAAGGGCAAGAACAAGAAACAGAGGCAAGGAATTGGAAAGGAAGAAGTAAAAATGTTTTTATTCATAGATGTCATGATTGCCAATGTAGAAATCTAATGAAATCTACAACAAAAGCTACTGGAATAAAGAAGTAAATTTAGAAAGGTTCCAAAATAAAAGATCTATATGTGAAAATCAATTGTGTTTCTATATAGTAGCAATGAAAATCAGAAATAAAAATTTTAAAACACTATTTACAATAGCATCAAAAATATGAAATACTTAGGGACAAATCTGACAAAAGCTGTGTTCAACTTGAGCTCTGAAAACTCCAAAACATTGTGGAGAGAAATTGAAGTGGACCTAAATAAATGGAGAGAAACTCCATATTCTTGGTTGGAAAATGTCAGTTCTCCCCAAACTAATGAATAGATTCAATGCAATAACAAGCAAAATCCTAACAGTCTTTTTTTATTATAGAAAACGGTAAATTGATTCTAAAAATCATATGGAAATGCAAAGGACATGGAATGATCAAAAAGAAGAGAAAAATTGTAGGACTAACACTACCTGACTTCAACCTTTATTGTAAGGCTAGAGTAATTAAAATAGTGTGGTGCTGGTAAAGGTAGATAAATTGATCAGTGGAACAGAAGTCTAGAAATAGACCCATATATATATATATATATATATATATATATATATATATATATATACAACTGATTTTTGACAAAAGTGCAAAGGCAATTCAGTGGAAAGAGGATAGTCTTTTCAACAATTGGCTGTCCACGTACAAAAAAAAAATCTCAATTTATACCTCACACCATATACAAAAACTAGCTCAGTATTTATTATATATCTAAATTCAAGACCTAACTTCAAAACCTACATCTATAAAAAGTTCTATAAAAAGCTTAAGAGAAAATATTTATCACCTTTAGTTAGGCAAAGATTTCTTAGATATGACACCAACTGTGCATCCTTAAAAGAAGAAATTAACAAATCGGACTTCATCAACATTTAAAAGGTCTGCTCTTTCGATAAAGAATAAAAAGACAAGTCACAAACCAGAAGAAAATAGTTGCAAATTATATATTTAATAAAGGACTTGTATTCAAAATCTATAAAAATTCTGGAAAATTAATAATAAAAACAATAGCTTAATAAAAAAATGACCAAAGATTTGAACAGAAACATCACCAAAATAGAAAAATAAGGATGGCGAATAAGCAAATGAAAAAGTGTTCAATGTCATTAGACATCAGGGAAATGCACATTAACACCATAATGGGTCATTACACACCCATTAGAATGACTAAAAGTAAAAAGACTCACTATACCAAGTGCTGGCGAGGATGTGGAGCAACTGAAATCTACATGCTGATGCCATACACTTTGGAAAACAGGATGTTCATTTCTTAGAAACTTAAACATATACCTACCATACAATCCAGTCATTCCACTCTTTAGGTTTTTTTAATGAAAGCTTATTTATTTATTTATTTTTGGCTGCACTGAGTCTTCGTTTCTGTTCGAGGGCTTTCTCTAGTTGCGGCGAGCGGGGGTCACTTCATCGCGGTGCGCGGGCCTCTCACTGTCGTGGCTTCTCTTCTTGCGGAGCACAAGCTCCAGACGCGCAGGCTCAGTAGTTGTGGCTCACGGGCCTAGTTGCTCCGCAGCATTTGGGATCTTCCCAGACCAGGGCCCGAACCCGTGTCCCCTGCATTGGCAGGCAGATTCTCAACCACTGCACCACCAAGGAAGCCCCACTCTTTAGTATTTGTCCCAAAGAAAGCATATATCCATACAAAGGCTTATGCACAAATGTTCATAGCAGTTTTATTTGTAATAGCCAAGGACTGGAAACAACTCAAATGTCCATTAACAGGAGAAAGAATCAACAAATTGTTGTATATCCATACAATGGAATACCATTCAATATAAAAAGAAATGAACTACTGAAACATAGCGCAGCATAGATGAATCTCAAAATAACTATGCTGAGTACACATACGGTAGGATTCCATTGATATAAAACTGTAGACAATGAAATCAAATCTATAGCGACAGCAAGCAGACCAGCAGAGGAGGCAGTAGGGAGGGCAGGATGGTGGGATGACCAAGGGGGCACAAGGAAAGTTAAGGATTTGGATTTGTTCACTATCATGACGGTGGGGATGGTTTCATGTGTGTATACCTATGTCAAACTCATCAAATTGCACACTTTAAAAATGGAAGTTTATTGTATGCCATTATACCTCGATAAAGCTGTTAAAATATATTAATAAAAGTGGAAAGGGGGAACATAACCCTGTCAGCTGTCTTCCATGAGTGGTTTCTGCTGTGTGCTCTGTACCCCTGCACCGCCCTGGCCGAGGGCTCCCTGGCTGGCGTGCTGGCCATCACTGGCTGCTGCGTGGGGACGAGCACACCCAGCCTCCTCCAGCTCTCATTCCGGGAAAATCACCTCAAGTCCCACAGGTGTGATTATGAAGAAGACAGGGGAACTGAGACGGACCAAGACAGTCCCCCCGCACTGGGGACACGGGAACCTCAGGGAACAGGCTGGAGGTGGGTGACAAGTGTTCTCTTACTGCTCACTCATGCCCTGTGATTTAATATAGTTTGGACATTTCTCAAGCTGATCAGCAGCCAGACCTCGGGCTGCGTGAAATCAGGCAGATAAAAGCCGGAGCAAAGGGCACCAAGACTTTGACTCCCTGTCGTTTTGCCTCCAGCTCTGCCAGAGCCCAGCTGACACCACAGTGGAGAGTGAGAGTGAGAAGAAGAGAGAAAGGGAGAGGCTAAGAATTCCATGAAATTGTCCCTTCTTTAGAGTCACGTGGTTCTGCGGCTGTTCCTTTTGCAGGAGGGGCTTCAGGGAGGTCCATCCAGCTGAGCAGAGGGGACCCCAGCCTCTGGCAGTGGATTCTAAACACCTACTGTGTGCCAGGCCAGCATGGGTCCCAGGGATGCAGTAGCGGACAGGCCCGGCCCACAGACACCATCACAATCATGATAGTAAATCACAGTCCTTAGCGCTCTCTGCGTCTCCTCTGTGCTCACTGGCATCGTGAGTAGAGGCCAGGGATGCTGTTACACATCCTATAATAGGACAACCTATAGGACAGCCACCACAACAAGGAAGTACCTGGACCAAATGGCAATAGGACCAAGGTTGAGGACCCCGGCTCTGTATCCATTTCTTATTTAAACCTCACAGCTGCCCTGTAAGTGGGACTATCATCATTCCCATTTTACAGAAAAGGAAACTGAGACCCACTGAGGCTTAAGCAAGTCACCCACCATGACTCACCTGTGGAAAGGCAGAACCAGGACTTGAACCAGGTCTGTCTGTGCCCAGAGTCTACACTGTGCATACCATACAGAATCCTCTAGGAGCCCAGGTCCCGAGTTCACGTTCCAGTGGAGCCCAGTGGAGCCCATTGGAGCGCGAGGGAGTCATTAGACCTCTCCAAACCAGAAGCACTTTACTTTGAAAACTGGGCTAATGAGCCACGGCCTGGGTAAGCACGGGGCGCATGACAAGCCTCCCACCTTGTCAAAATGTTGGGGAAACAGAAGGGATCTCACATTTGCTCATTTATTGGCCAAGTGTTCATTGGGTGTCTACTATGTGCTTGACACTGCACTAGGCACTGGGGATGAGCACTGAACGAGACACAGAGGTCCCTGCTCTTGGGGCACTTAGGTTCTAAGAAGGACCTGGAGTTCCATGAGCAGGGCCTCAGGTCCCAGCTTTGCTCTTCACCAGCCACAGCCCTGGGGCGCTTTGCACCGAGGGTCTCCTCTCCTCCCCTGTAAGACGTGAGAGCACCCTCACCTCCTCCAAGGCTGTGGTTAGAGATCAAATGAGAAGATGGGTGTAAAGCCCTCAGCACAAGCCCAGCACTTACCAATCTGCAGTGAATATTCATTTCTATTATTAGTGATGATTATATTTCAAACAGCTGCTTGAGTAAAACATAAAGCCAGGGGTTGTTACTTCCTCCTGTTTTAAGACTTCTGCTCCCTGTCAGCATTCCTTCATTTATTCCTTCCTTCTCTCTAGGCCCTGCAGGGATGAGAGCACCAGGCTCCCGGCCTCTGCTGATTGCACCGGGGCCGACACCTGACCCAGGCCAGACCAACCAGGCTTGGATTTGACCTGAGAGACCCTGGCCAGTCCCTGCCGATGGCTAGCCATGGGAGACACACTCTGGCACCTGTGGGCCCCACGGACAGGAAAGAGGAAAGCCTGGGCTGCAGAGGGAGGGCATGGAGCCGGGATGAGAGGAAAGGGGTCTGGCAGTCTTTCTTCCTCAGGCCCTGCTGCTCTCTCCCTGCCTCTTAGGTCTCTGTGCTGCCTTCCCCGCCCCCATTTGTGTAATCAGTTCCCAGCTTTGACTTAATCCAGCCCAAGCCTCCTGACCCTCCTGTTTCCCCATAAGCCAATCAGTGCTCTGCACCCCTCTGGGCCCCAGGCCCATGTTGTATCTTCTCTGGGGCCTGTGCTGGACCCCAAGCTTCCCAAGGGTCTGGGCCCTGGTGGCCTTCAGCCATGTTTACTGGAGGAAGGAGTGGATGAGTGAGTGAAAGAGAGATGGAGCCTCAGAGGCTGCCCACCCAGTGGGAAGAGCCAGGGCCAGGGGTGGACAGACCTGCGTTTGATTCTGGCCCTGCTGCCCTTGGCCTCCGTGAGTGTCCACCTCCTGCCTGCAGCTGGAAGGGTGGGTGGGACACTGCAGGTGATGTGGGGAACGTGCCCACCACCCAGCAGCACCTCGTCATTGCCAGCTGTGGTGACAGTTGTGGCCTAAACTTCTTAAAAACATCTTTTTGCTTTAGTAAGGGATTGCAGATCTAGCCTCAGCTTCCTTCCTCTTCCTAAACATCTTGCGATTCCCCCACTCCTGGAGCCTTCTGCTCTGGGGACAGCAGGAAATAGGAGTCTTTCCCTCCTCCCCATTGCCAGGGACTGTGGAGGAAGGGGAAGCTGACGCATAGCTGCTCGGGTCCTTGGTTGACTATTAACTGGACCTGATCACCCAGGGTGGAAGATGTCCCAGCCTGGAGTTCCTGGGGCCTGCTTCCCACTACTGGGAGCTTACTGGTTACAGCTCTAGGGGAGGAGCGAGGGGAGGGGGGAGAAATGAGAGAGAGAGAAAGAGAGAGAGAGAGAGAGAGAGTCTTCCCTCTGAGGGGGTGAAGCAGACACAGGGGTAAGAGAGAGGATAACTGTCTTCTAGAAACAAAGAGCGCACAACCCTTTAATGTAATGGGTTGGGGTTTTCCCCAAGATTTCTAGCAGCTCCTCAACTTGAGAAAAATTTTAACTATAATTTTAAAAAATTCCATCTATCTAAATCTGGTCTTTTCTGATGCTCAGATTTCAACCCCCAACCGTCTCAACAGCCTGGCTTGGAGGCCCTGACTCCTGCCAGGTCCACAGACTGGCCCAGAGAGGTGACTGGACAGTGCCCCTCAATCTCTGTCCCCTGATGCCCAAGGGCCTGAACACTGAGCTGGGAGGGAAGAGAGCTGGTGCAGGAGAGAGGCTGGACCAGCTCCCAGTCTGGAGTCTTGGGCAGGTCCCTCCCTCTCCATGGGCCTCAGCATCCTCATGTCCTCACTCTGAAAGAAGGGTGATAGCTTGGAAGGGCTGTGATGGGTGATGGGAGGGGGAGGAAATTCATCGCATCCCCTGGCCCAGAGCAGTCACTCCCTTGTGCCCACATCTCTGCCCTGCCAAGAGAGCAACGTGGAAAATCGTGTGGAATGTTTTCACTGCAAATGGTACAAAAGCCAGCCACCTAAATCAGCTTAAGCCGAAAGGGAATATTTTTTGTCCACAGTAACTGAGAAGTACCTGTGTGTCTAGGCCCCGCGCTGCTCCTGCAGCCCCTCCCTCCCCCCTCCACTGCCCCATCCACCAAGCTTAGGGTCTCACCATCTCACTTGCCCAGCATCCACTTTGTCACTACCACAACAGCATCAATAATAATGATGATGATGATGGTGGTGATGGAAACATTTAGTGAGTATCAACTATGTGTCAGCCCTGTGCTAAATGTTTTTCGTACATTATCTCATTTAATCTCTTGAACAGTCCTAAGGAGTAGCGATTCTGGGTTAATTTGCTGAAAATCCATTTAGTAAATAGTCAATTCATCAAGTGACCAATTACCAAAAATTCATTTGCCCAGTGATCCGTGAGATGCTCAGAGACAGGCAGATACCTTAGCCCTGGTCTGGGCCTAGAAACCAGGCAGATGTTCTGGGCCTAGAAACCAGGCAGCTGTTCTGGGCCTAGAAACCAGGCAGCTGTTCTGGGCCTAGAAACCAGGGAGCTGTTTCACCAGAGTGGCGGAAGCAGAGGCAGGACTGTAGCTACGAAGAACCAGGACATAAATCTGCAAAAACCGGGACTTCCACTGCTGGAAAGGGAAGGAAGCCCATCCGCTTGATGAATTGCTTTTCTGTGAACTGACTTCCTGAGATGAAGAAACAGAGGCAAAGAGAAGTCAGGTAACTGGCCCAAGGTCACCCAGCTGGGGAGCAGGTGCCACAGGGGGCACCCAGGAGGTGCAGGCTCTGTTCCATTCAGACACCCGTGCAAGTCGCTTCCCCTCGCAGGGCCTCATCTTCCCCATGTGAAGGACTGTATTATCCCTAAGGCCCTCCTGAGCTGACGTTCTGTGAAACGAAGACTCAGAGACAGCCAGCAGCCTGCCCAGGGCCACACAGCCGGTCAGCTGGTCAGTAGTGCCTGCCCCAGATCTCCTGCCTCCCTGTCTAGGGTCTGTCCCTTGTTCCTGCTGCCTCAGTCACACACCCTCCTGGGATACCTCTGGAGCATTAACCTCCTGGAAGTTCTGTCTCAGTTACTTTGCAAGGCAAAAACACATCTATATCAAGAGATAAGTGAAAAATCACACCGATGAAGAATGAGTTCCAGAGATGACTTGAAGACAGGTTAAGAATCAACAGGTTCAGAATCACCTCCAAACAAAAAGTGAATGGTGCCCTAGGTCACTGCCCACCCAGCCCTCCCCTCGGGTCTGGAACCCGCCAGATGCCCACCCCTGGAAGTTCGCCTTGCACTGAAGGCCCAAGAAAGGCCTTGTGATACAGATGGATTTGGGGATAGACATGAAAAAGGCCAGGATGTCGTGACCATGACCGAGGAGGAACCTGATGGGTTCATGGCTACAGTTAGTGCTTCAGCACTGTGCCAGGCTGGGTTCCGAAAGAAGCAGGTGGGAGACCAGGATGTGGGAGCCAGCGGTTTATTTGCAGGGACTCCAGGCAGCCCCAGCGGGGAGTGGAGGAGTGAAACAGGGAAGGAGAGAAGGAATCCAGTGTGCGGGTTTCCAGACTACGACTTTTCTCAGAGCAGAAAATGCCCTCCCTGCCCTTCCACCCACCTCCCGCTGGGCTACAGGACCAGCCCAAAGCCAAGCTCCCCCAGCAAGACCCTGAGCACCTGAGGACGGTCTCATTCAGCTCTTTGCCCATCCAGTGTCCTGCCAGAGCTGACATGGGGATTATGAGATAACACAGCTGGGAACCCCAGCGCCTGCCTGGGCCCCTGGCGACACCAGTTAACACAGTCACAGTCACTGAGCACTTGCTGCCTGCAGCTCTAGAGCACCTCCCACGGAAGCCTCACAACAAACCCATTTTACAGAGGTGGAAGCTGAGGTAGAGAGTGAAGTACCGAGTGTGGCCCTTGTAGCAAAAGCAGGACATGTCACAGGGTGGGTGCTCAATAAACGAGCCTCCTGCAGACCAGCGCTTATCAAAGTGGGATTCCCAGGCCAGCAGCATCAGCATCACCTGGAGGCACATTAGAAATGCAGATTCTCAGTCTCACCCCAGCTGGTGTGGCCTTTGAGGGCCTGGACTCTACAGTCAGATTGCCCGGTTCAACCCTGGCTCTGACACTTACCACTTCCATGTCTTCTGGCAAGTCACCTAGCTCTCTCTGTGCCTCAGTTTCCCCATATGTCTAATAGGGATGCTAATGCAATGGACCTCAAAGGGTTGTTAATAGGATTAAATGAGTTACTTCATGTGAACTGTTTAGAACAGAGACCAGCTGGCTGGCCATAAGGAATCCACTTTTACTGAGAGCCTCCTATGTGCTCGGGACACCACCAGGCATTTTCTGTAAATGATGCTAAAATGTAGTGAGCATGGACCAAACACTGTTTTGTCTGCCTTACCAAATTCACTCACTTAATCTTCACAGCCTCCGCACGGGGTGGGTACTAGTGGCATTGTATTTTATAGTTGAGGAAACTGATGTTCAGAGTGGTTCTGTAACTTACTCAAGGTCACGGCCAGCATCTGGTGGAGTCAGCAAGTGAACACAGGGAGCCTGGCTCCAGGACCTGCATACCTCACCGTGACCCTCCGCCACCTCTCCCCTCGTGAGCTCACTCAAGTCTTATAGCAACTGTGTGAGTTCTCCATCATCATCCCCATCTGAGAAAACCAAGGCCCAGATGGATGATCACATCGGGCACTGTTTTAACTACCTGACAAATTCAACTCCTTTAATCCTCACAGTCACCCTATGAGGTAAGTACTAGAGTTACCTCATTTTACAGATTAGGAAACCGAGGCTCAAATGAGGTAAATGACTGGCCTAACATCCCACAGATGGTATTCGGAGGAGTTGGGATCCAGGTCTGATTCCAACGTCCAGGTTCTACCCCCCTACCCTGGCCGCACTGCCCTCCCAGGACACAGAGAGTCCTCACACAGGGCAATGGACACAGACCACACCCCCACTGCTCTTCATGGTGCAGCCACCGCAGACCCAGGCCACCCCTGCTTCTTCCATGAAGAGCTGAGCTCCTGCCTTGCTATCCCTTCTCCAAACTGCCTCCTGTCCTAATCCTTGGTGATTTTGATAACCACGGAGGTGACCTGTCCGATTTCCTGGACTCGTGGTTCCTGACCTCCCCTCCTCCACGGCTATTGGAGGGGTTGGTTTTGAGCCACCTGAGACTCACAGTGGGCTCTCAGGTGGAGGTTTGCAAGAGACCACAGGGCCCTTGAAAGCAGGAGGCACCGGAGCTGGCAAGACCAGGTCTGCCTGTGACAGCCGCCGTCCCATCCACAGGCCGGTGAGATCCAGACAGTCAGAGGCCATGGCCACCCAGCCAGGAGCGCCCTTTCCCCCAAGGACCCCCCACGCCAGCCCCCTGTCATCCAGATGCCAGCGCCTGTCCCAGTTAGGCTGGCCGACACGGAATCAAGGTCTCGGGTCAGGAAGGAAACCTGGTCCAGCGTGATCACGAGGCCCTGAGCCTTCTAGCCTCGGCCGCCACCATCCTACCCCCAGCCCTGGAGCTATCAGCGTCTCCAGCTGGCACCACAGTGGCTGGTCCACAGAAACACAGACGCCCTCGCTATGCAGATTTGTACCCAGGACACGGAGACCTGCAGCATGTTTTATTTTCTTTGAACAAATCAACTTTCCATCACAACATGAAGAGTGGAATGTTCAGATATCAGAGGTCTAGAAACGAATATCCAGTTCTGTGGGTTTTATTGGTCTCACCCACGCTCACCTGCTGTCCCTTCAGGGAGCCCCCAAAGCCTGGCAGTGTTCTCAAAGCCCTGTGTGTCCCTCCCTCAACTGAATGGCTGTTCTCTCTTGTTTTCTCTCTCCCCCTCCCTCTCCCCCCTCCCCTCCCTCTCATCCTCCCTTGCTAATTATAATCTCTGAGAACAGGAAAACACAAATTCAGAACAGCATTGTCTTTTATTAATTAGGATTTAATTCCTTTATTGAAATGCTGCAAGGTGGAGGTTTTCAAAAGAGACAATGAAGGGGCTGGTTGTAATTAACATTGCCCTGCTCTCTGGAAAACAGGAATTTTTCCAGGGTGTGCATTTCTTTTTAAAGAGCTTTAGCATGGGAGACTTCGGGAAGGCCAGCCCAGCCCAGGGATTAGCAAGCAAAGCAGGGGTCAGAGGAAAGGAGGGTTGTCAAGCTGAGACACAGAAGGGTGAGCCTTGAGGAAGGATCAGGGAGACTCCACGACAGGGAGTAACCCCCACCCCCACCCCACCCTGCACTACCAGGACGACGGGGTGCTCTGGGCCTGAGGGACGGACGAGAGGATCTGTCCAACAGTGGAACAGGTTCCCTTGACAGGGGGTAAGCTCCCCGTCCCTATAAAAGTTTGAGCTATTACTCACAGGACAGTGAAGGGAGGGCTTCCTGCATTGCCACGGGGGGCTGGCCTAAGGTCTCTTCCCATGCTAAGATTCTGGTTCCAGAATGTCTGTTTCAACTGAATCATTTCTCTGAGTCATTCCTTTCTTTCTAAGAGCCAAGCATGCTCTGAATGTGTTTGCAAGTCTCTCTGAGCAATTCCTTAATTCAAAGATTCTTGGGGCCTGGGATTCTATGAATGCGTCTGTGATCTTATAATTCTAGGATTTTGTGAGAGGCATACGATTCTGCGATTCAAAGGCTCCATTAAGGTAGCTTTGAGTCTCTGAAAGATGCTCTCATTCCAAGATCCTATGCATCACAGATGCCATGAAAGGGACTCACAGATCTGAAAATACTTGACTGTGAGAGAAGGAAGTTTCCAAGACCCTCCCCTCTCACATTTCAGCATCTGCTAAGGGGAGGACACTGGGCCAATGACCCGCAAGCTACCCTCAGCACTAACGTGGGGTCATGGGAGTCCCTGAGTCCACACTCTACCCCTCTCCTTACCTGTCATCATCTGGCTCACCCCAATCTTCCCGCGGCAGGGATCCAGGGCCCTAGGGGTGAACCAAGCATCCCAGAAGCCTCACCCCTCCCCAGCTCCACATGGGCCTGGTGCCAGGTTAACCTGGGAGGTGGACCCCTCCCAGGGAAGCCTCAGTAGTTAACATGTCTGTAAACTGCTTTTTGGATTCTTCTCCCCAAAACTCCCTGGGACCATCCGCCCAAACAGGCTGGGACGCCTCCCGGCTTATCTCCCCTGGCTCTCTCCACCCCTCAGGCCCAAGGCAGCCAGCATGGACAAGCCTTGCTCTGCCTGGCAGAGCTACTTGGCAGCCTTCTGTGTTGTAATAACAGAGGTTAATCTGGTCCCAGGGACTCCTGAGCCCTCCCCATGGGCTGAGTGGGCTAAATCGGCCCTGAAGCCCCAGGTGACAGGACCCAGGAAGCCAACCCCTCAGCAGATGGGCTCCCAGCCACACACGTTTCTCCCTTGGGATATTAATTATAAGGAAGATGCCGGGTGCAGCCTTGGATGCCAGTGGAAATTTTCTGGTGCGGCTCATTCAGAAAAATGCAGGAGAAGGAGTGAGACCCAGGAGCCCACTTTCATTTCTGTTCTGTTTGTGTTTCCTGGTCCTCTCGGCCTACTCCACGGAGCTCTTCTCCTATGTTCACTGTTTAACCTGGGAGCTCTCAGTGGGCTCTGAGCACCGGCTGTCCTTTCGGGTTCACTCTGGCTTCTCTGGAAGGAACTGGATCCCAGGGAGGGAGACATGGGAGACAGGCAGGGAGGAGCCGGAATTCTGGAGGCTGGGTCCACAGTCAGTCCTCGAGGACATCCCAGGGTGGCCCCTTCCCACCCACCCCAACCTCAGCGGGCAGGTGGGTGTCCTGGGCACCTGTAGCAGAGAGGGAACCCAGAGCCCGCAGTCTTAGCCCTGGGGATTGGGACAAGCCAGTCCCCTCCCTGCATCTCAAGAGCCTTTCTGGAAATTTCCCCAGAGTTGGCCTGGCCTGAGGCCCCCAGGAGCTGGCAGAGGAGGCCTGACCTCACCAGGGGAAGGCGGGCAGAGGCTGCCACGGCCGCAGACCCAGGCTCTTGGTTCAGGCATCCCAGCCTTTCCCAGGCTGAGGCTCAGGGGCTCCATCTCCAGGACCAGAGGGCCACTGCCCTCCCCCCCAACCCGTTAGATGCCGGTCTCACCTCTGGAACCTCAGCCGCCTTGTCCACTGCTGAGCAGCCAGGGGTCTGGTATAGGTCCTGGTACAACATGTATTTGTAAGGAGGAAGGGAAGAAGAAGGGAAGGAGGAAGAGAGATAACCTTCCCCCCATCCTCTCTCCCTCTTATCTTACACATCACCCACTGTACATCCCTGCCCTCATGGAACTGACATTCCAGGGGAGCAGTCAGATAATAAGCTGTAAACATAATGCATTTATAAATTATATAGAATATTGTGGGGGAGAGCGGGAGCAGGGTTCAGTGGCCGGGGAAGTCTCCCGAGAAGACGAGGTTTGAGCAAAGACTTGTCTCCTTGTTTCATCATCACATGATGAGGAAACAGCGGCTCAGAGAGGTTGAACATGCGCCCTAGGTCACACAGCATGAGGGGGAGGCAGGACTTCTGTCCACTCTGCTGTACTCTGAACCCTCACAGGCACCACCTAGCGGGTCTTTGCACCAACACTGGACAAGGACGTTGTCATCCCCACTTGACCAGTGAGGAAACAGAACCAAGGGGCCAGGGCCACAGCATAGAGCAACCGAGCCAGGACTCGAACCCAGGTTTGCCAGAATGAAAAACCTCTTGCCATCCATGAGCTACCACTTGAAAGAAAGCCACATGGGCCCCAAGGTGGGGTCTCGGGCAGCCCCGAGGGAGCTGTTTAGGACACGAGCCCTTCTCGGGACCTCTGCTCACTGCCAATCCAGGCAGCAAGTGACATCCTCAGGAAACAGGTGGGGTCTGGTGTCAGCGACAGCATGACTCGCCGTGGGAGAATCAAGGGGGGACCTTCTGAGGCCTGAGCCACAGGACAGACCTTCCAGGCCAGGAGGAAGAGAGGCAGCCAGGAGTTTCAGATGCCCCCCCTTGGGTACAGACAGACCCTCGTGCACTGCCTCACAGCCCCCATCAGAGCACCCACCCAGCCACCCAGCCCGGAGGCTGCAACCCAGGGTAGAGCCAGGTTCCAGGCCGCACCCTCCAAAGTGGAGGAGAGGAACAGGAGTGGTTGGGGGTTACATTTTCCACACGTGAGGGAGGGGGAGTCCCTCGGGGCCAGGCGGCGAGGGCACACACCCACCTACTCTCTGTGGTCCAGACGGCAGGAGCATCTCTGGCAGCTGCTGTCCGGGCCCCTCTGGTCAGATGTGAACACTGAAATTCGAATTTCAGCTCGAGGCCAGGAGATGGAAGAGCAGCCCAACTGGGGACCTCATACAGACACCTTAGGGTGAGGGATCCAAGGGCGGCCTGGCTGGAGAAGGGGTGCAGTCTTCTCTGATGGTACAGTTTTCTTTTGCCGGGTTTGCCCCATGAGAGAAGTCACTGCCCCCTTTGGGAGGTTTTGGAGGAGGTTAAAGGAATCAGGCGTTACTGATGTGGCTCTAATAACAGGGCTGAGACCAGCTCTCTCTGACCAGGTCTGAGCCCTGCTCAGATCCCGGAACTGGAGGCCCCAGTGGTTCCCGGACCACAGAGCCCCCTGGTGTCAGATCCCTCCATTCCAGCCCCACATTTGCCATTCCAAGCCCACCCTCCTCAAAAATACACCACCCCAAAGCCTAAGACGTCCTTCGCACTCATCTTTTTTTTTTTTTTTAATGGAGTATAGTTGATTTACAGTGTTGTGTTAGTTTCAGGTGTAATGCTCATCCTGTCCTGTCTCTGGGGCCCATTTCACAGTTGGGGAAACTGAGTCAAGTTCACTGGATGACAGCAAAGAGGGAGTAGAAATAGCAGAAACTTAGAGACAACAGGCCTGGCTTCCAATTCCAGCTCCAACTCGGGTGCTCTGGGTAAATCCTGCCTGCGTCTGAGTCTCCTTTAACATCTATAAAACGTCCATCACCCACCCTCTTCTGCACCTCATCAGTCCCTGCACACATCTGCCTGCCTTAGTTCCTGTCTACAAAATGGGTCTGTGAAATAAGCACTGTGAAGTTTAAGTTAGAAAATCTATGTAAAGACCCCAGCACATGGTGCCCAAGAAACAGTAGCTCAATAGAGCAGCGGTCTCCAAACGTTTTGGCACCAGGGACCGGTTTCATGGAAGACAGTTTTTCCACGGACCGGTGGGGGGCGATAGTTTCGGGATGGTTCAAGCGCATTACATTTACTGCACACTATATTTCTATTATTATTACACTGTAATATATAATGAACGAATTATACAACTCACCATAATGCAGAATCAGTGGAAGCCCAGAGCTTGTTTTCACTTGCCACTCACTGATAGGGTTTTGATACGAGTCTGCAAGCAATCAATTTATTATGGTCTCTGTGCAGTCAAGCCTCCCTGCTAGTGGTACTCTGTATTTGCAGCCACTCAAGGAGCATGAAAACTAGATCCCTGGCATGCGCAGTTCACAGTAGGGCTCACGCTCCTATGAGAATCTAATGCCGCCGCTGATCTGACAGGAGGCGGAGCTCAGGCGGTAATGTGAGCGATGGGGAGCGGCTGTAAACACAGATGAAGCATCGCTTGCTTGCCTGCCGCTCACCTGCTGTGCGGCCCAGTTCCTAACACCAGTACCGGTCTGTGGCCTGGGGGTTGGGGATCCCTGCAATAGAGGACCAAGGCTGCCCGGACCCAAATCCCCAGAGATTGCATCGCAGTCAACAGAGCAGCCCTTCCCCAGGCCAATCCACCTGATGCCAGTCGAGCTTCTGTGGCCGAGCCTCCAAGCCGAGAGGTAGCTCTGAAGACGGGGTGAAGCACCTCAGCTGGTGGGACCCCCCTGAGCAACACCTGTCTCCTCCTGTATTAATTGTTTTCCTATCTGGAACAGATGGGGTGGTAGGCCTCTTTTCTCCCTGTTTTACAAAGAGCTTTGGTCCAGGAGATAACTGTGTAATTAAATGAGGGAAGCAAAACAGTCCTCTTAGACAGACCTCACCATCTTCCATCACTTGTAAATCTATTAATGAACTGTAACTGCAAAGATTAAACCCTTCCTGAAACCTGGTAACCAGTTCATCGTGCGGCAAAAACCCCCCAATGTAATCCAAGACCTAAAGATGGACAGAAAATAATGTTAATTAGCTTTGCTCTGTTTATCTACACAAAAATAAAAGAAATACAACTTGGTTGCATAGCAATGTGACATTCGCCAGTAGACTCTGGCTGCCTGGGGAAATGCTGCTTTTCCTTCTTTCTGGGGTTTGTTTTTAAGCTTCTGTTAATCAAACCAAGAGCTGAAAGAGATTTTCAAGCTGGGTCTCCTAAGTACCTGGAGCAGATGTGGGGAGAATTGAGATGAGTTAATGGCAGGAGTTTGAGTTGGAGCGGGATCCTGAGATGATGCCTGCTCCTTCCTCAGGGCCTGGAGAGGTAGAACTCATCCCCCCATGCAGGGAGGAATGTGGGCAGAGGGAACTGCGTAGGGCAGGCGTGGGCGTGAGGGCACAAAGTGAGCTGTTAGTAGCCCACACTCATCGCAGATGGACGACTGACCTGAGAAGGGCATCTTCACTCTTCCCCCACCAACTCTGACCCTACCCATCAGTGACACACGACAGTGATACCCACCCACTGTCCTCTTCCTGGGGAACAGCAGCTCAGGCTTCTCACTTTCATTGTTCTTGAAGAAATCACTCCCCTACCCAGTTTCAGGAGTGGACAGAGCCCTAGACCTGCGTCTCCCAGCACAGTGATGGATTCAGAGATGGGTGTGGTCAGAGATGCTGATTCTTGTGCAAGCGGTTTAATGAGGGAGTGTCTCAGGAGAAACCTGAAAGAAATGGGCGTTTGAGTAGTTTTCCAATTTTTGGCTAATACAAATAAAGGTGCCACACATATCTTTATCATAGACTTTTGAGGACGTATGCTTTTATTTTTCTAGGGAAAATAGCCAGGGTGAAACCACCAAGTCGTACATTAGTCATATGCTGAACTTTATAAGAAGCTATTAAATTGCTTTCCAAAGCAGTGGTACCAGCCCACACTCCCACCAGCAGTGGGCGGGGGTCCCAGTGTCCCCACACCCTAGCCAACACTTAGTCTTAGAAATTTTAGCCATTTCAGTGGGAGTAGAGTATCTTTTGTGGTTTTATTTCACATTTGCCTGATAACTAGTGACATTGTCCATCTTTTCCTGTGCTTTTCGGTCGTCATGAACCCATTGTGAAGTGTCTCTTGGAGCATTTTGACCATTTTTATTGCAATTTTTATAGGAAGTCTTGTACATTTTTTTGAATTTATTTTTAGGTTTTGTTATAATAGTAAATAGTATTTTTCTTTCACTTGCCAATTTTGGGTTGCTAGTACATAGAAATACAACTGATGTATATATAGCAAACTTGTATATCCCTCAGCTGACACCCGAGCCTGTAGTAAACAAGCATTTATTTGAGCTCCCTGACTCTACTTAGGTTTGACGGTGCAGGAGATGGCAGAGATGAAGGGAAAAGGAAGCCTTTCTCATCTGCCAATGAGGATAATGCTAATAGTTTACATTACATAGCTCTTAGTATATGTCACACACTACATTAAATGTGTGTGTGTGTAAACATGTACACACATATATTCACTCATTCAATCCTTAGAAACACCCCATGAGGCAGCTGCTGTCATTACTCGTTCCATTTTACCAAGGGAAACTAAGGCACAGAGAGCTAATGTAACTCCATAAAGGTCACCCAGCCAGTAAATGCAGAGGCAGGGTCAAATCCAGCAGGCCTGGCCTTCTAGCCTGTGCTCCCGCCCTGATGCTGTCCTGTCTCCAGTACATCCTTGAAGATGACCTCGGAGGTTAATTGATACATGCCTGTAAAGGCTGAGCACAGTCCTGGCACACAGTCAGAGCTCAATAAATGCTGGCTGAGGGTCAGGCACTGCCCTGCACCATGGGGAGACAGTGGTGACTGAGCCAGACACAGATCACTAAGGGGCTTCCAGTGCCATGGGAGGATGGAGGCGTAAACAGTCACTTGCAGCGCAGAGGAGAGCCGACTGGAGAAGCTCAGGGGCCACGGGAGCCCAAGGTGGGGCAGTGGAGACAGAGGAGGGAACAGCATGTGCAAAGGTCTGGTGGTGAGGAGGACGGGCCTGGCCCCGGGCCCAGAGAGCATCAGGGGGAGCCATTCAGCAGGAGCTAAGCAAGGAAGCGGGGCGACCAGGCAAGGTTCAGGAAGGGCAGTTTGGGGAAGTGCCAGGACTAGACTGAGGAGGACCAGCTTGGTATCATGGGGCAGGCCAGCGGGAAGCAGCCAGGTTGGGGGCTGGGCTCACAGTCAGCTCTCTACCCCCTACATCCCATGAGCACAGGGGCTTCCCCAGAGAGAGCTGCAGGGATGTGGGGGAAGCCCTCCTCTGTTCTCTTCCTGAACCCTCCACTCCGGGGGCAGTCCTGTAGATAGACCCTGGAGCCGCCAGGCTGTGGGGTGTCAGGCACTACCTCACTCCTGCATCCATATCGTCTCCCGTTTTATCCCCCTCCCTCTGAGACTGTTCCAGTACATTTAATGGTGAAGCAGTCTAATTTTGGAAGCTTCCATCTCATTAACTGGTGAGGAGGGAATGAGTCGCAGGAGAGACCCCCTGCCCAGGAGTCCTCCCCTGAGCTTTCCGCCCTGCAGGGAGTGGGGCTGGGGAGGGGCGTTCAGGGAGCAGTTCTGAGATCCCCATCTGTGCCTTCCGGAGACCTGACAGATCTGTGTCCTACTCGCCAGGAAAGGTAAGCCCCACGAGGCCTCCCCCACTGGGTCCCTTTAGTCCTTCAAGGTAAGAGCATGACACTCGGGCTAAGGAGGCAGCCTCTGAGGACCCAGGGCTGCGGGAGCAGAGGATGGTGGCCTGGCAGGGTTTCCTTGCTGGTCCCACATGCCTTCCTCATCAAGGGTTCCTTCTCCTGCTGGGCAGCAGGGCTCACCAATGCCTCCCTGGGGATGGACATAGAAGGGATCTTGGCAGGGGCCTGGAGCAAGGCTATGGAGGGGGACCCATTGTGGTTGGACCACAGGGTGATGGCGGCCAGATGCTGTCTCTGGGTTCTGTGTGTCTAGCACCCCCTTTCCCACAGGGGGTTGAGAAACATAAAACCTGAGCAGGGCAGGTAGGAGGAGGGGGACCACCCCTGGCCCCAGGCCAAGAGTGTGCTCAGTGTGCTTGGTCCCCCATCCTTGAGATGTTGAATAGATGCATAACTCATTACCTCCCAGGAGGTAAAGTTGGTGACACTGGTGGACAGAATGTCCTCTCCTTCCCCCACCCACTGGACAATGGGGGAGTTCGGAAAGGTAGGGAGGAGAGGGGAGATATTCCTGGCAGGGGAACAGTATAAGCAAAGTCTCAGACGTGGGAGCTTAGATGGTAAAATAAGGGGATGGTAAGGAGATAGGCCTGAGTGAAAGACAGGACACGTGCTGGGGACAAGGGACAGATGTCCGCGTGCACAGGGAAAACGGCCTGTCCTGTATAGCTCAGAAGGCCAGGGACTCACATCTTAATAGGCAGGTTGGGTGGTTCCCGTCACCTCTGACTCTGGGCCCCACTGGGTCCTCTCCGACCACGTGCAAGCTCCGCATCCAGATCCGGAGGCTGGGAGGTGTCCCCGGCACTCAGAGGACACGGAGCTGATCCCGGGCGTCTGTGAGGGAGGGGCAGGAATGTTTTTCATCCTCATCCTCCTTCTGGTACCATCACGGTCATCAGCTGCAAGGGGTAGGTGAGGCTGGTACCCTGGCCCCCCTCCAGGTGGCCGTAGAGACATGATGGCTGTAGAGACACGGTGGCTGGGGACAAGCGAGGCAGCTTGATGTGGATGAGTGTGTTGCGAGAGGGGGTCTTGCTGGCCACCAGCCCCTCCCTCTCCCGAGGGTCAGTTCCAGCCTGAGCATTGGGCCTATGAATAAAGCTTGTGGTGGGAAGACAGGACCCTGCAAGTGGAAAGGCCTGGCTGCTGGTGGATGCCGGATGCCACTGTCCAGGGAAAGGAGCTCAGTAGGGAAGCTGCTCCAGTTGAAAGGGTGTTTGCAAGGGCTGAGTCTCTTAGTGCGCTTTACAGTGGGAGCATGAATCTCAGTACATCTCAGAAGCCAGAACTTAGAATCACGGAATTTTGGAGTTTCATAAACCCAGGACTTGGGATTCTAAGACTGTTAGAACTGAGAATTGTAGAGACTCAGATCCCAAAAAGTGACCACTCCAAGGTAGTTCAGGGCATCTAGTCTAACCAACAAATTATCTTCAAAAATACCGGGGGAAAATTACTTTAAACCATTCTGTTGGAGCACAGTACATGGAGTTACTGAAGGCTGAGCCTCGGGTTGGAGCAGGTGGGAGCTTCTGAGACCCCTCTGCTCTCCCTCCCCACCCCACTGCATTCCCCACCAGGCAGCCCCAGGACACTGTGGTCCAAGCCCCCTAATTGAGGGATGGAGATGCTGAGGCCCAGAAGGGGTCATGGACCTGCCCAAGGTCACCCAGGGAGCCAGAGGCAGCACCTGCTCTACCCTCTCCCCGCCTGGGCTCTACACAGCTGCTGCCAGGCTGGGCGCCACCTGGCCAGTTGGCACAGGGACTCAGGGCTGCCAGAAGCAGATAAGCAGGATCCAGGGGAAGGAGAGAGAACTGACTGCGCCTGAGGCCAGGCACAGGCGGGAGAGATCCTGGGAATGTGGCAGCTGGGGGTGTAACAGGGGAAGGGGGGCCTGTCGAGGGCACTAGGCTTGACTTTTCCCCGCCCTTCTCTCTGCAAAACTTCTCAAAATAAAACATCTAAAACCGTAATTTTTTGAGTAATTAGTCTTTGCCAGGAGCTCTACACATATCACCCATTAGCACAGCAATCATTAAGCACCTACTGTATACCAGGTACTACTCAGCACTCGCGATACATCAAAGAATTTTTCCTTCTTGGATCCTGACCCACAGAGCAGGTCTGAGTCCCTTTTCACAGATGAGGAAACTATCATTAAGTGACTTACCCACGTCACTCAGCTGATAAGTGGTAGGGCCTGATTGAACCCAGGCCCGACAGCAAAGCCCGTCCGCCTCACGGCCCGGGATGCGAAGGGCCTCACCATGGCTGGCACACAGTAGGTGAGCCTAAGTGGCACGTCTCTGTCCTTCTCTCAGGAGTGGTCCTGCCTGCAGAGGTCCTGGGAGTTGATTCTCAGCGCAGTAGTGGGGGGCAGTGAGGAGCAGATAGAGAGGGCTGTAAGGGAGGGCTCAGATGTTGGGGGGTATTTGGTAGTATTTGGCATCTTAGAAATCTACCCTCAAGGAGACAGGATTTGCCAAGTGGGGGCAGGGGGAGAGGAAGACTGCCACCCCACCCAGCAAAGAGCGCCGGTGCTCAGTTCTTCACACAGAATCCGCACAACAACCCTGAGAAGAGGCACTGTGATCACCCCATTTTACTGATGAGGAAACTGAGGCTCAGGGAGGTTAAGGGACTCCTCAGAGGCCACAGGACAGGCAGAGCTGGGGTTACAACCCAGGCCCCGTCAGACTCCACGGTCTGTCCATGCTGCTCTGTTTCCTGCCTCTGATCGCTGACCCTGCAAGCCTTCCAGAACATGCCCCTTACCTGTGCTTGTCCCCTCCTTGCACAGTAGGCTCAGGTGGCCCTGGGCCAGCCCAGAGGACGGTGGTCTCTCACCTCCTCCCTGGACCCTCGTCTTACATCGAAGTCACCCACCGTCACACTGGCTTTTCCAGCAACCACACCCCCGTCAACTACGTGGAGCCTCCAGCTCGGCTTTTCCAGGAGCTGCTGACAAGGCAGCTCGCCCTCCCTCTCTACTTTGCAGCTCATTTTGAACCTAAATGCAGAACTTTTCCAAGTGTCCATGTTACGTGGCATCTGCTTGATCTCACCCTGAGATGGGCTGGAGGCCTCAGTGCGAGGTGTCCCTCCTGGCTGTGTCTGTGGATCTGGTTGGTTGGTGTTTCAGGTTCTTCTTCCAAGTGGACCAGGAGGCCTGGGTGGGACCAGAGCCCTGGGGTACACCCCTGCAGACCTTCTAGGCCAGTATCCATGGTGACAGGCCCTCCTTGGGCACCATTGTTCAGCCAGCTTGACAGGCTGTCCTCTGTCTGTCTTCCCTGTGGTTGCTGGGGTCTGACCTGTCCCTCCCTCCCTCTGTCTCCTTCCCTCTCTCTCTCCCCTTGTCATTGTCCCCTTACTCTCCTCCTCCTCTGTCAGTCCTCTTGCCCCTTCTCCCTCCTCACCTCCCTTCCTCCTCCACCTTCTCTCTTATGTTGATGGTCAAGGTCACAGCCATAGAGGCTTCTTCTCACCTGCCCCCAAAGGGGTCTTTCGCTCTGCCCTGGGCCACAGTAAGGGTGATGCCCAGAGCCCGCGGGTGGGGCTGGGAGCTGGAGGCCTGGGCCTGCTGAGCCATCTCTTGTCCAGACTGGGAAGGCCGCACCCACCGCAGTGCACGGCAGCACTGGTCCCCAGCGTGGACACAGAGCCATCTTAGCACAGGAAGGACGTCGAGGTCCTGGCAGGAGGGGCACCCAGAGGTCATCCTGTCCCCCTTGGACCCCAGGCGGCTCTTGAGCCAGGAGGGGCTGAGTGGAGTTTGCCTGTTTGTCTGGGGGATCCCTGCACTGGCCTCTTCATCTCCATGGATGACCAGTGTCCCTGAGCCCACGTGACCTGGAAGTCCTCTCTCAGGTCTGCCCCACACCCTGCACGCTGTAGAGCCTAGAGGTGAACGGCTCTCTCGTCCCGAGCCTTCCCTATGATTGGGCCCTGGCTCCTCTCCAGTCTCAGCGCAGGTCCCAAGTCCTTTCCCTTTGCCCGTCGCGCAGCCCCTCGGTCTTGGAGCTGTGGCCCTTGCCTCCCCACCCCGTCCTCCCTCCCACTTTCCTCCGAGTTCCCTGGGGTCACAAACGGCCATCCTCATCTGTAAAGCTGGGCTGCAGGCCTGGGCTGTGTGGCCCCTGCCCAGGGGCTCTCCAGAAGCTCTGCCCTCTCGGGAGGGGCCGGGGCCTCTCACCTTCTCTCTCTGCTGCTTCCGGTGGCTGGATGGGCTGGTGGGAGCTGACGTGAGGGGGGCCCCGCATGGGTTTCTGTTCCAAGTCCTTTGTGTCTGCTAATGCAACCAGGCCTCTGCGGGGAAGTGGGCATGGGGCTAAGCAAGGTGGGAGCTCAGGCCCTGCCCGTGGCCAGACCCCCAGTCATGAGGGAGGAGTGAGGATGGCCTCATGCAGCCCTTCCCACCACTGGATAAAAATAGTTCAGCTTGTAAGTCTCTGGAGCAGACAAGGAGAAAGGAGGATAGAGAAGGGGGCATCCTGGAGCTGGAGCTGGGGCAGCCCTAGTCCTAGTTTGGGGTGCGGTGAGGGTGGCTATCTGCTCTGACACGAAAGCAAGCCCAAATTGAACTGTATCCCCATTTGCTGCATGGGGTCCCAGCCTGAGGTCACTGCTGTTCCATCCCTTGCTGTCAGCAAAGGTCCCCAGGACAGGGACGCTGCCCAGTCCCTCTTGGGGGAGGCAGCATCTCACCGGGTCTGGTGAGCAAAGGATGGAGGCAGAGCCCCCTCAGCATCTAGAGATGCTTCTAGGCTGGCCCCTGGCTTCAAGGCCCCCTGACTGCCAGGTCTCCCCATCCACCTTTGGGTGCTGTCCTGCCCAGATGATCACCCACATCTCTAGTCTACCCCCCTCTGCAGAAAGCCAGTGAACAAGGCCACGATCAAGTACTGACAGGAGAAGACCCACATGATGAGTGCCGTGGACCGGAGCTTCACGGACCAGAGCACCTTGCAGGAGGATGAGCGGCTGGACCTCTCCTTCATGGACGGCCATGGCTACAGCCCCCGAGGTGAGTGCCCGGCCCTTCCTCGTGGCCCCCAGGCACTCCTCCCCCAGACTTCTGAGCCAACAGCCCAAAGCCCCACATCAGATGATTCTGTAACACCCCGAACCAACAGTGCTAAGCATCCTGCTGGTTACCAGCACCGGCCCTGGGAACACAGAGAAGGTGCAGCTGGTGATCTGTACTGTGCACTGGAGGAGCTGGCAAGGGACTCTACAAAGGTAAGAGGAATACAAGATCAAATGTGACGGTTATCAAAGAGGAGATGCAAGGTGCTGCCGTTTGAACAGAGGACATTGGAACGGGCTCACCATTTACTGAGTACCTGCTGTGTGAGAGGCAGGGGATCCAGGGGCTGAGAGGGACTGATCTGGAGCCACACGTGCTTGGAGTTGTCTCTCAGATCCTCTTAGCTGTGTGGCCCAGGGCAAATCGCTTACCCTCTCTGAGTGTCTGCTTCCTCTTCTGTAAAATGGGGTAGAAATCATAGGGCTGCTGGGAAAACAAACTGAGACTGTGCATGTAAATCCCTTGGTGCCCAGCCTGCCCCCAGGAAAAGCAGCACAGGCATTGTGTGTATGTGCTGGGCCCTGAGCTAGGAGCTAGGAGCTTCACTAACTCTCTTCTTTTCATGATGTAGTATTTTATTTGTATTTATTTGTATAAAAAATTCTATATAACAAATGTGTAAATTATGAAGCATAACAATAAACTGCTGTGATTCGGAACTTAGGAAGTAGAAGGTTTCCAAGAGAATGGAAGCCCCTGGGTGAGCCTCCTACTGTCTCCCAGAGGTGACCACTGTCCTGCATTTTGGGTTTATCCTGTCCAGTTTTCTTTGTAGTTTGACCATATATGTCTATTCCACCAAGCAAGGCATTATTTAGTTGTGCCTCTGTGTAATCTTTATAAAAATGACCTCATAAGGTATGAATTTTTCGGTGCCTTGAATTTTTTGCCCAATGTCCATGTAGATATGTCCATGTAGATGTGTGTACCTGTGGTTCATTCATTTTGCTGAGGTATGGTATTTCATCATATGAATACATCACACTTTATGTATCCATCCTCTCTCCATGGATATGAGTTATTTCTACTTTCTGTTTGTTTTTTTCTAGTTTTTTGTTTGCTTGTTCTTCTAAATGAGGCTGCTGTGAACATTCTCGCCTGAATCTCCTGATGGACCTGCACAGCAGATTCTCTGGGGTGCATTCTGGAAGGAGAATTGCTGACTTGTGGGGTGTGTATTTGTTCAACTTTACAAAGCAGTGCCAAATTGTTTTAAAAAATGACTGTGGTTGTTTCCACTCCCAGCAGCGATGTGTCAGAGTTTCCATTGCTTTACATCCAGACCCGAATTTGTCAGGCTTCTAAATTTTTGCCAGAATAGTAGGAGTGAAATGGTGACTTTGTTTCATAATTTTCATTTCCCTGATTACTAATGAAACTAAACATATTTTCAAATGATTGTTGGCCTTCGGATTTCTTCTGTGAAATGCCTATTTGTGCCTTTTATCTAATTTTCTACTGTTTGTTGCCATCCTGATGATTTTTAGGAATCTTTTATCCATTTAGGATAATAGCCACTTATTGATTCCATGCTGCGAATGTCTCCTCCCCATTTGAGACTTGTCTCTTCACTTTACTTGTAGTCTTGGATGAACAGAAGGTCTTTATTGTTCTTTAGACAAATTTTTCTATGCTTTCCTTTTTTGGTTTACACTTTTAGTGCTTTGGTAAGGAAATCCTTCCCTACCCAAGGTCATAAAAATAGTCCTTACTTTCTTCTAAAATATTTAAAGCCTTGCATATCACATTCAAATCTTTATCCACCTGAAATTGATTTTTGTAGTGTTCTGAGATGGAGATTTGATTTTCTTTTCCTATATGGATCACCAGTTGTTGTAGCATAGATCATCCCAGGTCTACGAGGACAATTTCATCATATGTTGACTTTCCTTATGCATGTGGGTCTGTCTGTGGACACTCTGTTCTCTTCCAATATGTTAGTACTAATCAGTGTGGCTTTATAAGTTTCATATCTGAAATGCAAGTCCCCTGCCTTGTTCCTCAGGTGTTTCTAGGCTATTTTTCCCCTTATTATTTTTCTTATGAATTTTATAATTGGCTTGTCAAGTTCCTTGAAATATGCCTTGGAATTTTGATTGGAATTTTATTAAATCTGTAGAACTATTTAAGGAGAGCTGTCGTCTCCTTACGACATTGAGTCTTCTCATCTATGAATATGATATATCTCTTTACATTTAGGTATTGAGTATCTTTCAATAATTTTCTCCAGAAATTTCCTGAACTTTTTATTGTTAGGCATATTCTTGTGTCTCTTATATTTTTTATTGTTATTTTAAGGGGTATCTTTTACACTAGGATTTCTAAGTGTTGCTGGTAAATAGAAATACAAATGATGTTTCTATGTTGACCTTATATCTATATTCTTTGTTTGAGTCTCATTAATTTTAATAATTTGCCTGTAGATTCTTTTGGATTTTCTATGAGTAGAGTCAAAGAAGCTTAGAATAATGGAAATCTGTTTCTTTTTATTCTTATTCATTAGCCTTTCATTTCATTTTCTTGTCTTGTTGCACTGGCTCTGGTTGAGAGATTGAAATCTCCAAAACAATATTGAGTGGAAGTGGTGATAGGAGCCATCTTTTCTCGTTCTCCTGATTTTAAAGAAAATTCTTCTACATTTCAACATATGCTGTAGCCTCTTGATAGACACATTTTAACAGGTTTAAAAAGTTCCCTTCCATTTCTAGTTTGCTAAGAATTATTTTGTTGATGAGTGTTAAATTTCCTGGAGCATATATTGAGATTAATCTGTTAATATGGCAAAAATCATTTACAGATTTTTCTAATGTTAGTTGATCCTTATATTCCTGGGATAACTCAACTCAGTTATAATGCATGCTTATTTTTTCAGTAACTTAATAGTGTTTACGACTTTCACAGTTATGATCATGAGAATTATATGAACTGTAATCTTTCTTATAAAACCCTTGCCTGATATTTGGAATCAGCAGTATAGTAGTCTCAGAAAGTGTATTAGGAACGGTCCCCTTTTCCCCAATTTCTGGAATTTTGGAATGATATATTCCTTGAAAGTTTGGTGGAAATCATCTGTAAAATAATCCAGGCCCAGCATTTTTCTTATAGGAATGATTTTAAGTTTATAATATAATTTATTTAAACTAGCATAAGATTATGCAGACATTCTGTTTCTTTTTAGTCACTTTAAGTCAGTTATACTTTTCTAAGAAGATATCCATTTAATCTAAGTTTCAAGTTTATTGGCATACACTAATTCACTCTAATGTATTGTTATTTTTTTTTTTTTATTTTTTTTTTTTTTGTGGTACACGGGCCTCTCACTGTTGTGGCCTCTCCCATTGCGGAGCACAGGCTCTGGACGCGCAGGCTCCACAGCATGTGGGATCTTCCCCAACCGGGGCACGAACCCGTGTCCCCTGCATCGGCAGGCGGACTCCCAACCACTGCGCCACCAGGGAAGCCCTGTATTGTTATTTTTTAATACCCCCCATAAACTATTTCAGCAACCCTTCACGATGGTTATTATCAACCCCTCATTTTACATGAGGGGGAAAAAAAGGCTTGAGGAAAGGGAGTTACTTGCCCAGGCCACATATCCAAAGAGTGACAGAGTCAGGGTTTAGAACTAGGTATTTCTAAGTTGCAAACACATGCCATTCCTACTATACCACACTAGGCTTTGAAGAATGGGGTAAGATTTGGACACACATTTACAGGAAGGAAAGACAGTACGGCTGTAAAATAGCCAATCCAAGAGTGTGAAAGTGGGCAAGTGTGAAAGACATGGAGAGATCTGACTGGGCTGGAGGCTGGGCCAGATTCTCAGGTGAGGAGGGTGGTGAGGGGCAGTCTCGCCATGAGTCTTGGTGAGGTGTTCAAAGAAGCAGGAGAGCTGTATAAAAAAATTTTTAAATAAAAAAAACAAAGAAGCAAGAGACACAGGCTTTGCCCCCAGCAGCCTCAGCATCCAGTGGGAGAGACATGACTGTATCCGGGGAGGCAAGATCAGACTCATTGCCACATGGTATGAACAATTAACGCTATCAGAGTTCTGAGAAGGGATGCCAGGGTGGTCAGGAAAGGCTCCCCTAGTGAAATAGGATTTGAACTAAGATCGGCAGGATTTGACTCATAATAAGGGGTAAAGGCACTGTAAGCAGGATACAGAGCATGGGCAAAGGTATGGCAACTGGAAAAGCCAGGGATTTAGGAGACTGGAACCGAGCCTCAGCACCTGTATCTCCTTTCTCCATTTACCACCTGCTGTCCAGCCTTCACCTCCACATTTTTCCCTCCCAGCAGTAGAAGCAAGGTGTATTCTCTGACATCTGCCATGACACAGGGCCCCATGCCCAGAAGGGCCTCATAGCTGGTTTAGTACCTTGTTATCACTGCTTTGAAATTCTTCATAATTTTATCTTGGAACTTGCGTTTTGTAAGTGAAGTCCGAAGTGACAACGGAGGCTGCAAGTGAGCTGGGGAGATCCATGCTTATATGTGCCACTGATCCTTATCACCCCATTTGCATAAAGTGGCCATGATGCCCTCTAAGCACAGAATCTCAAGGGACCCACGATGTGTGGGCAGGAGTTCAGCTACACGCAGAGGGAGTACAAGCTACCACTTCACACCCACTAGGATGGCTATTATTAAAAAATTAATTTTATGATACAGATGAACTTATTTGCAATGCAGAAATACAGACACAGGTGTAGAGAAGAGACGTTATGGATACCACGGGAGGAAGGGAGGGTGGGATGAATTGGGAGATTGGGATTGACATATATACACTACTATGTATAAAATAGATAACTAATAAGTACCTACTGTGTAGCGCAGGGAATTCTACTCAATGCTCTGTGGTGACCTAAATGGGAAGGAAATCCAAAAAATAGTGGATATATGTATAGAAGATTCACTTTGCTCTAAGCAGAAACTAACACAACAATGTAAAGCAACTATACTCCAATAAAAATTAATTTTAAAACTTAATTTAAAAAAGCAGAATATAAGAAGTGTTGGTGAGGATGTGGAACCCTTATGCATTACTGGTATGAAAGTAAAATGGCGCAGCCACTGTAGAAAACAGTATGGCAGTTCCTCCAAAAAATTAAAAATAGAATTACCATGTGATCTTGCAAGTTCACTTCTGAGTATAGACTCAAAGGAATCCAAAGTGGGGACTTGAACAGATGTTTGTACAGGCATACCTTGTTTTACTGCACTTCACAGATATTGCATTTTTCACAACCCTGCATCGAGCAAGTCTATTTGCAACACTTTTCCAACAGCATTTGCTCACTTTGTGTCTCTGTGTCACACGTATTTGGTAATTCTCACAATATTTCAAGATTTTTCATTATTACTGCATTTGTTATCGTGCCTGTGATCAGTGATCTTCGATGTTATTACTACAACTGGCTGAAGGCTCAGATGATGGTTAGCATATTTTATCAATAAAGTATTTTTAATTAAGGTGTGTACATTGGGGTTTTTTTTGACATAATGCTATTGCATACTTAGTAGACTATAGTGTAAACATAACTTTTCTATGCACTGGGAAACCAAAAAGTTTGTGTGACCCACTTTATTGTGATATTCACTTTATTGCAGTGGTCTGGAACCAAGCCTGCAATATCTCCGGTATGCCTGTATATCCATGTTCATAGCAGCATTATTCATAATAGTCAGAAGGTGGGAGCAACACAAGGGTCCATCAACAGATGAATGAATGAACAGAATGTGATATATAACATATTAGAATATTATTCAGGCTTTAAAAGGAAGGAAACTCTGACACACGCTACAATATGGATGAAGCTTAGGCATTATGCTAAGTGAAATAAACCGATCACAAAAGGACAAATACTGTATGATTCCACTTATGTGAGGGTCTTGGAAGAATCAAATACATAGAGACAGAAAGTAGAATGGTAGTTTCCAAGGACTGAGTGAGGGGAGAATTGGGAGTTGTTGTTTAATGGGGATGAAGTTTTAGTCTGGGAAGATGGAAGTTCTGGAGACGGGTGGTGGTGATGGTTACACAACAAATGTAAATGTATTTAATGTCAGTGAACTGTACACTTAACAATGGTTGAAACGATAAATTTTACCTTATGTATATTTTATTACAATTTTTAACATCAGTACAAAGTAAGTATGTTACATCTGTGACTAGGTGGGGGCACTGACAGCTCCAAGAAAACCATGCTTTTCATTGGGTATTAGGATTCACTAGAGAAACAGAACCAATAGGATATATAGATCTACAAAAGAAGATTTATCATGGGAATCGGTTCACACAATACTGAAGCTGAAATATACCATGATATGCTGTCTGCAAGCTGGAAAGCTGGTGGTATAATTCCAGCTGAGTCCGAAGGCCTAAGAACAGGGGTAGGGAGGAGTGGGGGCACTGGTGTAAGTCCTGGAGTCCCAGGCCTGAGAACCAGGAACTCCTATGTTCACGGGCAGGAGAAGATGGGTCTCAGCTCAAGAAGAGAGAGAGAATTTGCCCTTCCCCCACCTTCTTGTCCTATTTGGGCCCTCCATGGATTGTATGATGCCAGCCCACACTGGTGAGGGTGGATCTTCTCTACTCAGTCTACTGATTCAAATGCTGATCTCTTCCAGAAACACCCTCACAGACACACCCAGAAGCAAAGCTTTACCAGCTATCTGGGCATCCCTCAGCCCAGTCAAGTTGACACATAAAGTTAACCAGCACACAATGGAACCAGAACTTGATTCAAAGGCAGAAAGAAAGTCATGGCCTTCTAAGAAACACGAATGACCTAGACAATGACCTAGGAATCCTAGACATCCTTTTTCACTTGTGTTACTTCTTTGCATTAGACAACCAGTTATGCTGAAAATGATGGCACAGAAGCAAAGGGAAAGTAGGGGATTCCTTTGCTTTTCAGCCCTTCCTTCTCATCAATAAGCTGAATGCAGAGAGTTTTGGTAGAATGTGTACCTAATAAGAATAAAATAAGCACAGCTCAGTTAGCTCTGTGTAGTGCTTCCACCGTTCTGGTAAGAACGAAATACATGTTTATGATGAGCTACAAAATACAAATTGTGTAATTTCAAAGATCCTACATATGAGTTAGATGTTCCTATATTTGCATTATACAAATTAGCATTATACAATATAAACATGAACAGTAAAATTTATGCTAATAATGAAATATCTTAATTTTTTCTTCACTTAGTATGACATTAAATACAAAATGAAAATACCATGATGAGGCCAAAATTATTCCAATATAAAATACAGATAAAGACATTACAAGAAAGGAAAACTACAGGTATTATCTCTCATGAACATAGCCACAAAAATCCTCAAAAAAATTAGAAATCAAATCCAACAATGTATAAAATGAATTATATGCCATAAACATTTTTCCAAAGAAGACTACAGATGGCCAACAGACACATGAAAACTTGCTCAACGTCAGTAATCATCAGGGAAATGCAAATCAAAACCACAATGAGATATCACCTCACACCTGTCAAAAGGCTATCCTCAAAAAGACAACAAATAACAAGAGCTGGCAAAGATGTGGAGAAAAGGGAACCCTCATGCACTGTTTATGGGAATGTAAATCGATACAACCGCTATGGAAAACAGTATGGAGGTTCCTCAAAAAGTTAAAAATAGAACTACCATATGACCCAGCAATTCTACTTCTGTCTTCTGAAGAAAACAAAGGCACTAATTTGAAAAGATATATGTACCCCATTATATTATTACCCTACAGGTTAAGAAGTATATTATACAAAGGTACACTATGATAAGCTAAAGATGGATATTGTAAATGCTAGAGCAACCACTGTAAAAATAAAAGAGGTATTTCTAATAATCAGTTGATCCAAAAGAAGACAGGAAAAGAGAAACAACAAAGAACAGATATAACAACAAGAAAACAAAAAGCAAGATGGCATGTTTAAATTTAAGTAATTCCATGAAATGTAAATGCTCTAATTCTGGACAAGGCAAAATTAGGGGAATAGAGAAAAGATTAGTGGTTGCCAGGGGCTGAGGGTAAGGGAAGGAGGTTGGCTACAAAAGAACATAAGGGAGCTTTTTAGAGTGATAAATGGTTCTATATATTGATTATGGTAGTGGTTTCACAGCTACACACACTTGCCAAAATTCATAAAATGGTAAAATAAAAAGGTGAATTTTTCTACATACAAACTATGCCTCAATAAATCTGTTTTTAAAAATTGTAATTAGTCCAACACCCCAAAAAGTTTAAGGGTTAAGAAAAGTTTTAAAAGACCTAAGTAAATAAAAAGATATATCATGTTCATGGGTGGGAAGATCCAGTATTGTTAAGATGACAGTCCTCTCAGAATTGATCTATGGATTCAATGCAATACAAATCAAAATCCCAGGAGGATTTTTAATGAAATTGACAAACTGGTTTTAAAATTCATATGAAAGAGCAGAGGATCCAGAAGAGCCAAAACCATTTTGAAAGAGAAGAAGAAAGTTGGACTCTTGGGGCTTCCCTGGCGGCGCAGTGGTTGAGAGTCCGCCTGCGGATGCAGGGGACGCGGGTTTGTGACCCGGTCCGGGAAGATCCCACGTGCCGCGGAGCGGCTGGGCCCGTGAGCTATGGCCGCTGAGCCTGCGCGTCCGGAGCCTGTGCTCCGCAACAGGAGAGGCCACAACAGTGAGAGGCCCGCGTACCTCAAAAAAATTAATTAACTTAAAAAGTTGGACTCTTACTACCCGATTTTAAGACTTACTATAAACCTACAGCAAGTGATAACAGTGGGTGTTGGTGTATTAGACATAGAGGTCAATGGAGCAGAATAGGGTTCAGAAATAGATCCACACATACAGGCCAACTGATTTTCAACAGAGATGACAACGTAATTCAAAGAGATAGAATAGTCATTTCAACAAATGGTGCTGGAGCAATTGGATAGCCATGTGCAAAAAAAAAAAACCACCTATATCCATTCCACTTCACAACACACACACACACACAAATTGACTCTAAATAAATCACAGACCTAAACATGAGTTAAAACTATAAAATTTCTGGAAGAAAATGTAGGAGAAATCTTTGTAACCTTGAGTCAGGTAAATATTTCTTAGGACAAAAACACACAAACCTTAAAAGGAAAAAAAATTGGGCATCGTCACAATTTTTAAATATTGGCTATTTGAAAGACATACTCAAGGAAATGAAAGCCACACTAGGAGAAGCTGTTTCCAAATCAAGCATCTGATAAAATATATAAAAGTCTTGCATAATATATAAAAACTCATATATATAAAACTGTTACAACTCAATAATAAGAAAATAAACATCAATTAACAATGGGCAAAAGTCTTGAACAGACACCTCACTGAAAAAGACAGACAGATGGCAAATAAGCACCTAAAGGATCCTTAACATTATTAGTCATTGGGGAAATGCAAGTTATAACCACAATGAGACACCATTACATACCCACTGGAATGGCCAAAATGGAGGAGACTGCACTATCAGGAGAAGATCCAGAGCCACCAGAAATGTTATTCATTGCTAGTGGGTGTGCAAAATGGGACAGCTGCTTTGAAAAACTGCTTGGCAGTCTCTTACACAGTTTAGCACACATTTTTCCATACAACCCAGTAATTCTGCTCCTAGACATTTACCAAGGGAAAAAATGTGTCTACACACAGACTTGTATGTGAATTTCATAACAGCTCCATTCATAACAGTCATAGACTGACAAATGAATAAACAAAACATGGTACATCCGTACAACAGAATACCAGCCAGCCATAAAAAGGAATGAACTGCTGATACACAGAACATCATGGATGGATCTCAAAAGCATTACACTAAGTGGAAGAGACCAGACACCAAAGGCTATATACATTGATATGTTATTCTGGAGAAAGCAAAACTATAGAGACAGAAATCAAGCCAGTGATTTCCAAGGGCTGGAGAGGAGAGGAGAAGATGCACTTCAAAGGGAGGTGAGGGAATTTCATAGGATGATGGGAATATTCTACATCTTGACTGAGGTGGTGGCTATAGGACTCTATACATTTGGCCGAATTCACTGAACCATTTACTTTAAAAGAGCTTTATTTTATGTAAGTTATACTTCAATAAAACTGACTGCCTCTACAACAATTTGGTTAAAAGATCTTGCAACTCGATTAGGAAATTATTCTGTTCATTTCTGATTGACCCCTCCCCCATCTGGTTGACCTCTAAGCCTCCCTTGACGGCTCACTCATGTGTCACAGACACGGGTCAGGCAAGAGTGTGGAGGGTCTGGTCAGATCTGTCCCCATATAGGAGGAAACCGCCGAGCGTGCAGGTCATCCTGGCAGTGCTGAGTGAGTCCTGGGCCCGTGTCCTGGGTGGGTTGGGCAGGGTGATGGGGGCTGTGACCTCCGCAGAGAAGCTGCCGGAAACTGGAAGGAGGGGGAGGGTTGCCCAGCACTTGTTCCACCAAGTCAACATGTCCTTCCTGCTCAGGGAGCAAATGCCTGTCCCGGCTCTGCAGAGTTCAGTGTGACCAGGCCTGGGGGTGCCTGTCTGCTAGTCAGCACCAGCCAGGCCCCAGAGCCGCCACCTCTCTGTAAAGAAGGTGGGCACCGCTGGGGCTCCGTGCACACGTGTGCACCTGGGCATGTCCCTGCCGCCTCTTCTGCTCTCTGGCCTCCTTGCCCAGGCTGCCCATCAGGGACGTGCTCTCAGGGGGCAGCTGACAGCGACGGAGCCTCTGGCAGAGCTGGCAAGCTGAAGTCATAAAGTGATCCTCCCAACAACACTCTGACAGGGAAATGATGACACCGAGGGGGAAAGGGGAGGCTCAGAGAGGGTGAGCCACTTGCCTCTGTCACACAGCAGGAGGTAGGAGAGCCAGGATTCAAACCTAGGTCTACTCCAGAGCCCACACTCTTACCCACATCTCCACACAGCAGCGTGACCTCAAGGCCACCCCAACCTCACCTGTGACATCACCTGCCTTGCAGATGGTGAGTGTGCCATCCCCTCCACAGCACATCCATATGCACAGTCTCCATTGCCTGCAATGGGAGGTATCATCTCCACTGGACAGAAGAGGAGACAGGAGCCTCAGAGATGGGAGGGGACTCGCCCTAAGTCATCAGCTGGCTGTAAACGGCAGGGCTGCCATTTGGCCCAGGTCCACGTGATGCCAATGCCTCAGGCTAGGATGATAGGGGCTCATCCTTGGCCAGCCCTGCCACTCCCTGAGCTGTCAACCCCCCAGCTCCTCCATTGACACCATCACTTTCCACCAGCCCGTAATCCTGGCGAGTCCTCTGTACTGGGCTCTCTTCAGCTCTGGGAGAGCGTCTACTGAATGTCAACTACAGCTCCTGCCACTCTGGAAAACTGTAGTCGAGGCGGGTGCAGGGCAGGGGGGGACCCTCAGCATTATAAGTGTGAGCTTTGCTTCAGATTTCAGATGACAGTTTCTTGGAGGAAGAGAAAGCACTTTGGATGGCAGAACCGGGGTAGGAAGAAGGTCCCCATAGGCTAGAGCTGTTGAAGGAGACTCACAGGGAGGGATTCCATATGTAAATGTGAGTTTAGCATGCAGCGCAAATTTCTGAGCTGAGATGAGAAAAGCAAATCAATGGCTTAGGTACAGAGGAGAGAGACAGGCTTTGATAGGAGCTGACAGGGAACTCAAGGTGAACCCATAGAAATCGAGTGTTTACTGTGTATTAGGTACTCACATGAGGTTTATCCTCCCAACACACTTTCAAGGTTGGCATTATTAGCAAGAGAAAACTGAAGCTCAGAAAGCTAAAAGTCACAGAGATAGTAAGTGGAGAGCTGAGATTTAAATTTTGGTTTATCTGACTCTGAAGCCAACACTCTTCTGTGTACCTTACTGCCTGGATATGTTAATAGAGGCATGGAGTCTAGAAGTGAGGTGAGAGTCTGGCTTAACTGGGAGGCTGAGACCTATGCACCCTTATGAGAAACAAACCTAGAGGGTTGTAGATAAGCTGAACTTTGTCTAAGTACCTCCAGACTAAAAAGGGCATGGAAACAAGGTCACATGAGTAAATAAATTAATTTGCTAGTTTTCTTAGTTTGCTCTTATGTTCTAGATACTCTTGTAGGCGCTGGAGACAGAGAGGTGAAGAAGATCGACAAGCCCCTGTTCTCATGGAGTTTATATCCATGAAATGTTAGATTATATATATATATATATATATATATATATATATAATTTACATAATATATTATGTAAATGTATATATAAATATGTATGTATATATAAATAAATATATATGTCTAAATCTCTCTATATAAAAATTTTCAATACTTTTTGGTAGGTACTTCTAAGTGAAGTTGCTGGGCTATAGGTTGGTTGTATATAGAAACTACCAAACTGTTTTCCAAAATAGGTATACTTTGTAATACTCCCAGAAGCAATGTATGAGAATTCCAGTCACCCTGCATCCTCATCAACACTTGGTATTGTCAGGGTCTTTAATTTTAGCCATGACTGCTATCTCATGATATTTTCAATTTACATATCCTAGATGACTAATAATGTCATATATATAATGTATGTATATATACATTATATATATTATAATATTATAATGTATGTATATATAATATATATGAGATATAGATATAGATCAAGTAGTGATGTGTTCTATGAAGAAAAATGAGGACTGGAAAGGGACCAGAGATGAGAGTTCTAGTAGAGAGGGTGGTCAGGTAGAATCATGGAGACTAGTTGGAGGAATTGCATAAGTCCAGGTGAGAGATGGCAGTGACTTGGATGTGGGTGGGGTATAGGAAGGCGTGAGAGGTGGTCACTTACACAGAAACTGTTGAAGGAACAAGACACTCATCCTAAAAAGATTCTCAGGTGGACACAGTGCTGCCCTCCAGCTTTAGAAGGGTTGTCATATGGACCAGAAGTTAGTACTATTCTGGGGGCCCCAAAGAACCAGGAATGTGAGTGAGGCCAACAAGGAAGCTGGTTTCACTTTGGAAAGACAAAGACCCTTCTGTCAGTTCTGACCAAAGTTGGACCATGCTTGCTGGTGGAGGTGTATAAGCACAGATCAACTTTCAGGGCTGCAAAGTAGTGGACAATTAGCCTCTATGACTAAAAGAGGGTTGGATTAAACACTCCCTCTTCTATTGTCTGTGCTGCCTTGGGCCACTTCACCTTTGCCAGCCTCAGTTCCCCTATCTGTAAGTCGGGATCATATCATTGCATTGTTGTGAAAATTTAGTGTAACCAAGCATGTAAAGCAACCAGCACTTCGTACTCAGTAAATGGTGGTAATGACGTCAGTGGTGGTGGTGATGATAACGATGATGATCATTGCAATGAAAGTGATGATGATAAAGGTGAAGAGAATGTGATGATGCTGATGAGGCTGTTATTAGTGATGATAATTTTATAGTGTGTTGGTGGTTGTTGAAGGAATTCAAGCATCAAAGAGATGGTTGGACTACAAGACCACTAGGATCTTTTCCACATTTAAAATTATACCAGGCAGGTCTCACTCTATCTATTGGCATCGGTTGACTCCCTCCCTGGATGTTCATACTTGACCATGTGCCTCCCACACTCTGGACAACTCTAGGAGCCAGAGCAGAGGCTGAAGGTAAACAAAGCCTGTGGGGGTGGCATGTGTGGAATGTTCAAGATTCTCACCTCGGCTGACATTTCCTACTGCTCCATATTCTCTAAACACCTACCCATCCAGCCTGGGTTGTAGTCAGAGATCCTTGGAGTCATGAGGAAACTTAGATCTTCTCCCTTGCTCCATTAAGATTCCATGTATAAACTGGGGGTTTTGCTTTATCTTTTCCATCTTTGACCCTGCCTCAGTGTTACCTGTTAGCAATAAATTCAGATACTGATGGGAATCTCTAAAACAGTGGCTTAAAAAAATCGAAGATGTATGTTTCTCTCATGTAAGAGAATTCTGAATATAAGACTTCCTGGGCTTCTATGGTGGCTTCATGCACAATTTTGTCAATGTTCTAGACTCCCTTCTTGTTTGTTCCACCATCCATAGCACACAAGGTCATCGTAAACATAGAACTGAGTCACTAAGTCCAGCCAGCGCTCAAGGGAAATGAATACCAAGAGGCCAGGATCACTGGGGGCAGTCTTCAGGGGTGCCTACCACCCTGGAAGAGGGAGGGAGGGAGGGAGGAGGGGCAGTGGCCATCCGGTTCACTGGGCAGGCCAAGGTTCAAATTTCAGCAAGTCTTAAGAGCTGAAAAGCAACTCTTATACAGGTCAGCCGGGGTAAGGTGTCAGAGCAGCCAAATCACACACTGTCTGGAATGCCATGTCCCCAAAGCCAAGAGCTGCAACTGAACTGTTGTAGGCAGAAGTTTGATGTGGTCAGGTTTGTCTTTTGGGAAGCCCATTCTTGCTGCCTTGGTGGGTGGACAGGAAGGGCACGAGGGGGCATCAGGTGATGATAATGGCTGAAGCAGACGTTACTGATACTCAGTCTCCTCACCAGCTCTGGGCTCACCTGCACCTGTGCTGGCTGGTTCCCAGAGTGCTGACCACTCCCTCCGCAGGCCCTGCTTCCCTCTGCTGCGCCAACCAGGGGTTCTCTAGTGTCCTGGGGGCTTGACCAGCCCTGGGAAGGGTAGGCCCAAAGTGCCAGGGATTTAACATCCCGGAGGCACCTCTCAACCAGGGAGTGATGGGTGATAAATAGATCACCCAGCTTTCCTTTGAGGGACAAATCTGAGGCACGTCCTAACACTTCCTCAGAGGGTGCCCAGCAGGGCTGAGCCCACAGTGTGACCCGCTGTCTGATTCAGCCATTAGGGCTTTCCTCCCTCCCGCCCCTGCCCCCTCCTCACTGTGCCTCCTGGGATCACCTCCCACATGAGGTGGGAGGAACCCAAACTCAGCACTGATCCCTCGATGACAGCAGCAGCGGATGGACAGAGTAATCCAGATTTGAGAGATACTCAGGGAGGGCGGGGCTGTGATGGGCTGAAAAGAGCATCAGGTGGAGTCTAGGTGTCAGCTCCACCTAGATTGATTTACAAGTGAACGGGTGCGTGCTCCTTTCCCTAGTTTATATAGGTACAGAAATTTTGTACACACCCATCTAACCAACATCCCATTAAAATATACCACATCTCATTACATCAATAATGTCTCTTCTCCTCTATTGCAACCAATCCTCTTTCCCCAGCCCCTGGTAACCATTGATCTAATTTCCGACACTGTGGATTTGTTTTGCATGTTCTAGAATTTCATATAGGTGGAACCATAGTGTAGTTTTCTGGCTTTCACGCAACACAAAAGTTTTTGAGATTTGTATATGTTGCTATCTTTATTCATACTTCGTTCTTTGTTATCACTCCATAAATGTCCATTTTATGCATGTGCCACAATGTGTTTATCTATTCACCCAAAGATGGACAACTGAGTTAGGTTTGGATTATTATAAATAAAGATGCTATGAAAATATTTGTAGAAGTCTATTTGTGGATGAGAATTTTCAGGACTTTTAGAAGCAAAGTTGTCAGGCTCTAGGGTAGTTGTTTATTTAACTTCATAAGAAACTGCTAAATTATTTTCCAAAACAGCTGTACCCGTCTACACTCCCAGAAGCAAGGTAGGAGAATTTCTGTTGTCCTGCACCCTCACCAACGCTTGGTATTGTCAAACCTTTTAATTCTAGCCTGACTGCCATCTCAAGGTATTTTCAATTTACATATCCCTGATAATTAATAACATTTAGCATTTTATTGGCCATTCATATCTCTTTTTGTGTGAAGTTGCTGTTCAAGCAGTTTACCCATGTGTTATTGAGTTGTGTTTTCATTGATTTGTAGTTCTTTATATATTTTACATAAAAATCCTTTGTCAGATATATGTGTTGTGACTATTTCCTCCCAGTTTGTGGCCTGTGCTTTCATTTTTCTCAACAGGATCTTTTGAAGAGCAAAAAGTTTTCATTTTGCTGAAGCGCATTTCATCATCGTTTTTGTTAGTGCTTTTTTTTTTTTTTTTTTTTTTGCGGTATGCGGGCCTCCCACTGCTGTGGCCTCTCCCGCTGCGGAGCACAGGCTCCGGACGCACAGGCCCAGCGGCCATGGCTCACAGGCCCAGCCACTCCGCGGCATGTGGGATCCTCCCAGACCCGGGCACGAACCCGTGTTTCCTGCATCGGCAGGCGGACTCTCAACCACTGCGCCACCAGGGAAGCCCTGTTAGTGCTTTTTTGAGTCCTATCTTTCCTACCCCAAAGTCTCAAATATATTATTCATTTTTTTAATTTATAAGGTTTATAGTGTTAGCATTTACCTTTAGGTCTATGATCCATCTCAAATTAATTGTTGAGTACGGTATGGTGTTAGGTAGGGGTCTGGATTTACTATTTCTCTATATGGATATCCATTTGGTACAGCAGCATTTATTGAAAACACTATTCTTTTTCAATTGAATTACTGTATAATTAGTGTCTAAAATACATTAATGATTTGTGTGGGTCTATGCTGATGCCTCTGTTCTACTCCATTGATCTACTTGTCCATTCCGATTCTGTCTGGGCCATAATGGCGTTACAGTCAGTTTTGAAACCAGGCAGTGTGTGTTCTCTAAGTTCGATCATCCTTTTTTTGAAGCGTTTTTTGTGTTTTATAGGTCTTTTACATTTCTGTATACCTTTCAAAACCAGCTTATTCTAAAAGCTGGATATTTGGATTGAATCTGTGGATCAAGTTTGTGAGGACTGGCATCTTTAATAGTATTGATTCTCTCAAGCCATGAACATGATATGTCTTTCCATTTATGGAAATCTTCTCTAATTTATCTCTGCTCTATCTTACAGATTTCAGCATCAGAGTCTTGCACATTTAAAAAAAATTATTCCTAAATATTTTTATCAATATTTGGTATTGCTTTTTAAAAATTTCATTTAACCATTTTTTATTGCTATTATATCAGTTGAATTGTGTACATTCATTATAACTTGAAACGTGCTACATTCTGTTATTATTCTAGTTAGTTTTTTGTAGATTCCTTGGGATTTCTTAAAAAAACAATTATGTTGTTTCTGAATGAGCATTTTACTTTATCATTTCCAAACTTTAAGCCTTTTATTTCTTTCTTGCCTTATTAAAGTGACTAGAACCTCCAGTAAAATATTGATTAGAAGTGGTTTAAATGAACATCCTTGAATACTTCCTGATAAGAGTGATGTATTCAGTCTTATATACACTAATATGTATAAAATAGATAACTAATAGGAACCTGCTGTATAAAAAAATAAACTAAAATTCAAAACTTCAAAAAAAAAGAGTGATGTATTCAGTCTTTAATTACTAAGAATAATGTTAGCAATAGATTTTTCATAGCTCTCTTTTATAAGACTAAGGAAATTCCCTTCTATTCTTAGTTTGTTGAGTTTTGTTGGGTTTTTTTTCATGAAGGGATGTTGACTTTTCTCAGGTGCGTTTTCAGCATCTATTAAGATGATCCTTGGGAGTTCCCTGGCAGCCTAGTGGTTAAGATTCCGGGCTTTTGCTGCCACAGCCTGAGTTCAATCCCTGGTCAGGGATCATCCCACAAGCCTCTTGGCCAAAAAAAAAAAACCAAGGTGATCCTTTTTTTCCCCTTTATTCTGTTAATGTGGTAAATTCACTTGATTGATTTTCAAATATTGAACCAACCTTGCTTTCTTGAGACAAATTCCACTTGGTCATGATATATATATTATCCTTTTTACACATTTCTGGATTCAATTTGCTGCTATTTATTAATTTTTACATCAATATTATTGAGTTAAATTGGTTTCTTTTTTTTCTAATGTCCTTTTCAAGTTTTTTATCATGGTTATAATGTCCTCATACCATCTGGGAAGTGTTCCCACTTCTTCTATTATCTGAAAGAGTATGTGTAAGGTTAGTATTATTTTTCCCTTAAATGTTAGCAAGAATTCAAAGGTGATGCCATTTAAGCCTAGAGCTTTCATTGCGAAAAGTTTTCTATTATAAATTCAATTTCTTTAATAGACATAGGGTTATTCAGTGCTTCTGTTTCTTCTTCTGTTAGTTTTTGTTGTCGTTTTTTACAAAATGTCTTTTCATTATTTGGAACCAATATTTTAAAATTTTTATTCATTTATTTATTTGGCTGTGTCAGATCTTAGCTGCGGCATGTGGGACCTTCGTTGCGGCATGCGGGGGTCTTTTCGTTGCAGTGCACAGGCTTCTCTAGTTACGACGCGAGGGCTTCTCTTTAGCTGTGGTGCGCAGGCTCCAGAGTGCACAAGCTCAGTAGTTGCAGCGTGTGGGCTCTCTACTTGTGGTGCACAGGCTTAGTTGCCGTGTGCCATGTGGGATCCTAGTTCCACAACCAGGGATCAAACCCGCGTCCCCTGCTTTGGAAGTCAGATTCTTAACCACTGGACCACCAGGGAAGTCCCCCTCTCTTAGTTTTGATAAGTTGTGTTTTCAATAAATTTTCCCAGTTCTTTGAAGTTGTTGAATTTATTTGCATAAAGTTATTTATAATATTCTCCTATTACCATTTTAAGGACTGTACTATCTTAGTGATGCCTCCTTTACCATTGCTGATGTTAAAAACTTTTACTTTCTCCTCTTTTTTTCCCAGCTAAGGACTTATTCATTTTATTAATCTTTTTAGAGAAGAGGTTTCTGGCTTTTTTGGTATTTTGAATTGTTTCTCTGTGTTCTATTATATTGGCTTCTGTTCTTCTTTTCCTAGCTTCTTAAGACATTTAGATAATTAATTTTAAACTTTTCTTCTTTTCTAATACAAGACTTTTAACCTCTATAATTCACTCTCAGGACTCTTTTAGTTACATCCCACAAGTTTCGAAATGTTAATGTTTTATTATAATTCAATTCAAATGTTTTTTAACCTTTCTTGTGATTTCTTCACTGACCCACGGGTTATTTAGACATATGTTGTTTAATTTCCAAATACGTGTGAGGTTTCCAGATGCATTATTGTCATTGACTTCTAATTTAATTCCACTGTAATTAACAAAAATATACCCTGCATGATTTCAATTCTTTTAAACTGATTGATATGTGTTTTATAGCCCAGCACATGGTCTCTCTTGGTGAACATTCCATGTGCACTTAAAAATAATGTGCAATCTGCAGTTGTTGAACGTAGCATTCTATTCACCCAATTAGTTCAAGAGCAAAGAACTGTCTGGAGGGGCAGGGCTTAGCTCCCAAGAGTTTAGCCCTCCTGAGCCTGTCATTGCCTATCTCACAGTGAGCATCTCTTCCAAAGCCACAAGATGGGAGAAAGGGGCTTCTTTACTGGCCTGAGGGAGTGGCAGACACAGACCTACAGTGGGCACCTGGATACATACCCACATTCAGAGCAAGAAATATATAGGCACATGCCTACAGAGAGAAACACAGAAACAGAGAGATAAATAGTTCAACAGAAAGATCCATGAACCAACACTATACAGACAGACACTCAGACACATACAGAGGGTCAGAGCCACAAAGAGACAGACGTGGATACTCAGACAACTCACACACAGATGATCAGAAACATCTAGTCACACAGGCATAAGCACAGTACCGCCTGGGCCCAGGTAAACCCCCAGACCCAAACCTATTGACACAAACATGGATACGCACATTGATAAAAACTGGTGACCAAATATAAACACAGACATCAGAAATAGACATAGAACAGAAACATAAACAGACACACAAATACACACCTGTTGATAGACCCAGAAATGGGTACTGAAAGAAACAGCTCTGCAGCCACAGAGAACCCGCCTATAGAACACTCAGAAACATATTCACAACGGACAGATACGGAAACACAGGCACATGGAAGAAAGTGTGAGCACAGAAAGATACACAAATGGATGAGGGTGCACGGCCACACACAAACACACATACACGTGATCAAGAACACTCAGACACACCTAGGCTCAGGATCCCATGCCGCACATGCAAGTCCATGCATGTCCACACATCGGAGCAGGTGCAGAAACACACAGGTGCATGCACACGGCTCTGCCATAGGCACATAGACCATAAATTCATACATTCGCAGACATACAGACGCTAGTACAATTCTCCACCCAGACACAGAGACAGTCTCGGGCAGTGGAACCTCAGGGCTGGGTAGGGATCTGGGGGAGCAGAGGCATCAGTGGGTCTAGAAGGGAGAGGGCAGCTGGCCAGCCCTGCCCTGGCCTCTGAGTGGGGCTGACCTGAGATTGAGGCCATCTCTGTTCTGGGGTTCCCCTGGCTGCACCCAGAGATCCCTGTGTGGTCTGGGCTCTCAGGGAAGAGGAATCTTCTGCCATTCAGGTGGAAGTGACCACATTCACAGCTCCATAGTGCTCACCCTCCCTCTACCCACAGGTCGCACCCCCCAGTCCTGGCTCCCCAACCAGCCTTGCCACTCCTCCCACCCTGCCCTCACACCATTGCTCTCTCACACATCACTCTGGTTGGTTTCTTCACAGCCCTTACCCATACCTGTTTATTTACTTATTGTCTCCCCGCAACTTTGAGCACAGTGCCCCGTGTCCAGAACTACGCTTGACACCGAGTAGGGACTCAGAATTTTTACTAGTTGGTAATGAGTGAATGTACAGGTCTTTGCCACAGCTGCATATTTATACTCAGCCACATTGCACTTATCCAAAAGTTGGGTATCTGGCAGCTTTGGTGATCTGGAACCAAACAACAAATTCAAAACACACAGAAGCTACCAAAATGCAAACTCCGGGGTCATGTTCCAGAGCACAAATAATAAGAGTAATTATTATTAATTACTGCTATTTGAATCAGAATTGTTCCCTTCACATTCTCAGCCAGAGAGCAGAGACTCCTACTGTGATCTGGTTCCTCACCCACTGAGGGTCAGGGGCAGGACGTTAGGAGGGGTGGGGGACTGCTAGAAGCAAGAAACACTGACACCAGCAAGAAGAAACATGTGGAGCCTGGAAAACACTGGAAAGGAGACGGGAGAATGCAGAGGAGAGCAGGCTGGGTCTGAGTGCGAGGCAAAGGTCTCTAGGGATGTCCTGGGGTTAGAACACACAGGGGCAAGAGGAGGACTCCAGGCCACAGAGCACACCAGGTATTCTCCACAATCCACGTTGTATCATTGCAAAGATCAGTCTTGGAGGTGCATTTTATTGATTGCTTTTTATAACCTACTTTGATTTAGTGCAGAAAAATAAACAGAAGAAACCCGAAATCACTTGTCATTTTACCTGCAGAGATGCCTCTATGGGGAGCTTGTTGTATAGGTAGCTGTGGGTTCTCTGCTCTGTTCCCATGTTATCAAATATGCTTCACAGCCATGACTGTTATTGGCTGCATAATATTCCATCATAGTTTACCCACCTAGTCCCCTCTTGGACACTTGGGTGTTTCCAATTGTCGATTATCATCTTCAACGTTGCAATAATCATCCTTATTAGTAAACCTGGATACTCAGCCTTCATTGCGTTCTCTGATGGTAGAATGGCTGGTGAAAAATGTAAGCATTGTCAAGGCTGATAACCCATACTGTGGAATTGATATGCTCATAAGCTGAGTACCAGGGAATTTTCACATTTTAGGTGTTAAAGTAACCTGAGAATGGAAGGTAAATAGTTAAAGCTCTGTGATTTAGAAAACCCATCGAGTTTGAGATCTTTTTTCCTGGATCGTCATCAATTAGTAACCAGGATCCTGGGTGGTCAAACTTCTGCATGTGAGCATGTGTGCGTGCATGTGTGTGTGTGCACATGTATGCTTGTGTCCAACACCCCTCCCACATGCATGGTGCATTTCTCATCCATCATTTCACTAGCACTACCCAGCCCTCTGTGAAGTACACAGAGTATAGAGCTCCCATTTTACAGATGACAAAACTGAGGCACGGGGGTCATATATCATTCAAGAGAGGAGCATGAGCTTTGGCAGCAGACACCTGGCCTTGAATCCCATCCTGCCTCTGGGTGAGCTGGACCTGTGTCTTTTCCCATATCTCTGAGCCTGCCCTCTTGTGTATAGAATGGACACAAAGACAGCTGTCTGTTGTAAAGTTTAAGTGAGAGGTTGGATGGAAGCTTCTGGCACAGGTGGACATACAGTAGAGGCTCAACCAATGGGAGCTGTGGTCCTCATTAGGAAAGCCTCTTTTCCAAAGTCCCAGAGGCACAACATGGACCCCTGTCTCCCACCCCCAAGTACAGTACATGTTCTAAGCACTTGGGCCTTTGGAACACATACCTGAGGAGGAGAAAGCTTAGATAACTCTAACATGGGGTTATCTGTGCTGGGCCCCCAGAGGCTCACCTTGCTAACTATGAAAGGAGACAGCTTCCCGGCCTAAGCCAACCTTTAATATATTACAGCCCAATGACGCCAATGATTGTCATCTTGTGGTGCACTAGGACTGGAAGACATTTCTCATGTTGAACTGAGCCTCAGCCTATCCCAATGTCCTCCCAGCCTGGTACCTGGTATCCTGCATTCCCCCAGGTCCTGGGCCAGGGAGACCAGGAAAAAATTGCTTATGGCAGGAAAGAGAGGACTCCTTCTCCACCCAGATCTCTGGGAAAGTTATTCTAGCTGCCATCCTGGACCGTGCAGGGTAATGGATGGCCTTTCTTTCATGCTCTCTGGAAGATGGGCTCCTCCTTAATCTGCTGCAGTGTCATTAAGTCAGAATTGCTCTGTGGGGCTCCTGACGGCCTTTACAAACTGCAAGTTAAACACCAACCAGGAAAGGCTGCTCAAAGCTTAACCCTCCCCTTCCCAGCACAGACCCAGGCTTCTGCCAGTCAGGTCTACAGATCAGTGGCCTCAACCCCCAAGGAGCCCCCAGATTCCATTTCCAGCACTTTTCAGCCCAGGGAACAGGTGGATGAGAGGGCAGAGGGAGGACGAAAGGAGAAGAGGAACCCTTGACCCCTGAGTCACTCAGTTC